>NC_056735.1:1184983940-1185283940 GCF_019279795.1 Protopterus annectens | reverse complement strand
TTTCTCTGTTACTCCAAATAGGGGCCATTCAGCCAGTCCTTGTATCGGAAAGGGGCCTAGGATTTTATTCTCGCCTGTTCCTAGTACCAAAGAAGGGGAACACGTGGAGACCAATTTTGGATTTATCTATCCTCAACACTTATCTGGACATTCCCAAGTTCAAGATGTTGACGTTACAACAGCTTTTACCTCTGCTGGGCAAAGACCACTGGATGGTAACTTTAGATCTCAAGGAAGCTTACCTTCATGTGCCTATAAGACTAAGTTGCAGGAAGTATCTGCGTTTTGAGCTGGAAATTCTCATTATCAGTTCTCTGCATTGCCCTTTGGCTTATCTACTGCCCAGAGTATTCACAAAGGTTCTGGCTCCAGTGATAGCTTACTTCAGACTAAAAGGAATTCAAATCTATCCTTACTTGGACGACTGCCTGATTCTGGCTCAAGAAAAGGAAGACCTTCTACAGCATCTGGAATATGTTATAGCAGTGCTAAGATGCCTAGGGTATTCTGTGAACGAAATAAAGTCCAGTCTAGTACCCTCTCAAGACATGTGCTTTCTGGGTGTGAGACTGAATACAGCAGCCCAGATGGCCTTTTTAACCCCGGACAAACAACAGAGTCTATCCCTTTACTTTCATCAACTATCTCATCAGTCCGTGCTGACTGCAAGGACAGTCCTTCAAGCATTAGGGTTCATGGCATCTTGTATTCTGGTGCTTCCCAATGCCAAACTGCATATGAGGAAGCTGCAATGGTATCTCAAAAATGTATGGACACAGCACTGCCAGGATTTGGACACTGTCATTCAAATAATACCTTGCATTCAAAAGGAATTTTGTGGTGGGCTCAGGAATGTCACCTAAACAAGGGACTCTCTGTGACCCGCCAGAGGCGAGTCAGATTCTAACGACAGATGCCTCAGACATTGCTTGGGGAGCTCATCTAAATGGAAAGTGGATACAAGACAAGTGGCCTGCCAGACTACAGCATCTACATATCAACATGAAAGAGATGTTAGCAGTCCAGTTTGCATTAATGGCTTTCAAGGAGTTACTTCTTCCAGGGCAGGTGTTGATTCTAACAGACAACACAACTGTCATGTGGTACATCAACAAACAAGGGGGAACACATTCTTACCCATTGTGCAGGCAAGCAATGATTTTATGGGAGACTGCGCTCAGCTTGCAACTAACTCTTCAGGCAAGGTTTCTGCCGGGAGCACAGAACTCCTTAGCAGATGTGTTAAGCAGACAAATCATGGATCCCCACGAGTGGAAACTGGATCTTCATGTATTTCAAAGGTTGACAGTGTCCTGGGGAACTCCATAGATCTGTTCGCTTCTCCACTAAACCACCAGCTGCCAAAGTTTTGCACAAAGAGGTTACATCACACAGCTTGGAAAGTGGATGCTCTTTCTTTCAGTTGGAAAAATCTTCATGTGTATGCGTTTCCACCTCTGCCTCTTCTTCCAAAGGTGCTTCTAAAGGTCAGACAAGACAAGCCAAGGATGATTTTAATAGCTCCAGATTGGCCTCGGCAGCACTGGTACCCATTACTGAGGAGTCTAGTAAAGAAGCCTCCATGGCCTTTACCTTTGATTCCACACCTTTTGTCTCAGAGAGAAGGCCACCTGCTCAATGTCAAGCTTCGTTCTCTTCATCTAACAGCATGGCATATTCTGTTTTGAGAGACAGCCGGTCTCAACTTCCTCAACAAGTTTTAAATGTGATTATGGAAGCTAGAAGACCTAGTACACGGAAAGTGTATGCAGAAAAATGGAAGAGATTTTTATTTTGGAGTGCAGCAAGGAATTTGGAGATTTCTGAGCCTAATTTGAGTGTGGCTCTTCAATATCTTACTGAGTTATTGGACAAAGGTTTGTCCTTCTCTTCCATTAAGATTCATGCTGCAGCAATTTCAGCTCACTATGATTGTGACCCACCATTGTTTTCGCATCCTTTGTTCAAACAGTTTCTCAGAGGGGCAAAGAATATAAGACCCCACGTAGAGCTCCTACTCCTGCTTGGGATCTCAATTTTGTGTTGGAAAAACTTACTCTACAACCTTTTGAGTCTGCGGGTACTGCTGATTTAAAATATTTGTCATGGAAGACTGCTTTTTTGTTGGCTATTACTTCTGCAAGAAGGGTTTCTGAGTTGCAGGCCCTTATGGCAGTAGAGCCCTTTCTGATTTTCCATAAGGATAGGGTATCATTACGTACTAATCCTTCCTTTATGCCCAAGGTGGTTTCTAGTGTGGCTTTAAACCAAACTATTCATTTGCCTACTTTCTATGCAGATCCCCAAAATAAAGGGGAAAAGATTTTGCACACTTTAGATGTACATAGGCAGTTGCGTTATTTAAGCAGGACTAAGGATTTCAGGCAGTCTCAGCAGTTGTTTGTTTCTTTTGCTTTGAGTTCTCAGGGCAAGCCTGTGTCTAAGCAAACTATTTCTAAGTGGATTGGGTTTTGCATTTCTTTTTGTTATTCCCATCATGGCAAGGAGATTCCAGCTGGGATTAGGCCTCATTCCACTAGGGCTACTGCCACTTCAACAGCATTTTTAAGGGGGGTGGCAACTAAGGATATTTTAGAGGCAGCTACTTGGAGTTCAGTGCATACTTTCTCTAAGCATTACCACCTTCCTCTCTACTCTATATCTAGGGCTGGTTTTGCCACAGCCATTTTGCAAGGCATGTTGGCAGCTCCTGCTTCTTTATGATTTGCCAGCCTCCCTTACCTCTGCTTTGGGATTCTACCCAATGGTTAGGACTGCAGCAATGTGGAATGAAGAACATAGTACAGTTTTGTACCTACCATAAATGTAGATGTTCGAGGATCCACATTGCTGCAGTCCAATTTACCTCCCGCCTTCCCCTCTGTGTTTAGGGGTGGTGGTGTGAGTTGCTGTATATTATTGTACATCTGTATATATATATATATATATATATATATTGTATATAAGTTTGGTGCAGGGCTTTTTGGTGTTTTGGTTTGGGCCTTGTCCTTTTAGGGTCTTCTGACATCTGGGGCAAGAAAAGACTGAAGATATGGCGTCGGTCATGCGCATTAGTACCCTGACGTACTGACGTCAGTCTAATGCGCCTTGACCGACGTCAGCCATATACTTTGGTATTCGGGCCGACTGGACAGCGGACTACCCAATGGTTAGGACTGCAGCAATGTGGATCCTCGAACATCTACATTTATGGTAGGTACAAAACTGTACTTTTCCCTCCCTCCTTCCCCACTTGGTAAAGGCATGAGGCCTAGCAACCTCTTCATACTACCTGACTGGGTTATCTGGCTATGTTTTATTTGCTTGCTACTACTGATTTTGGATTATATTGCATTGCTTGTATATGCATATAAGCACTATTTAGGTATTGCCTTCCTTCTGGGGGCACCTGACATCTGGGGCAAGAAAGACTGAAGAACATGGCGTCGGCTGTGTCTTATATACTCTGGCCTCACTGACGTCAGAAGAGAAAGCGACGACAACCGACGCCGGACCAAGACTTTGTAATTCGGCCGACCGAGGGACCGCCTGATGGCAGAGAACCCATCTGTGATTACTGCAGCTGTATTAGCACTCGAACATCTACATTTATGGTAGGTACAAAACTGTACTTTTTGGGTCCTGCGTCGGTTGCTGTCCCTTCTTCCATGACGTCAGGTTATCAGGGGTATAAAACATGGAGCCAATGCCATTACATCAGTCTTTCTTGCCGTGTGGTGCCTGAAGCAGAAGCAGTTCACAAGTGCCGGTCGGCCGACTCCTGAAATTTTCATTTTCGAGTTTCAGAACCGAAGTCTTCAACTAAAGCTAAGTACCCTTGGGGAAACTTTTTCTTGCTCCTTACCGATGTCAGTAAAAGTTAATAATTGCATTACTTGTGGAAAGCAAATACCTCATAAAGATTTTCATTCGTACTGTATTCCTTGCCTAGGCCCTGACCACGACGTAACTTGCTGTCGATTTTGTGCTTTAATCAGCGCACCATCCGTCATCGGTATATTTTCGCCTCTAAATATTTCTCTTTAATTATCCAGAAATGTCATCAGTTAGCCATCCGACTACTGGGATTTCGAAAAAACGCAAAGATAAACACATAGGCCGCAGATGTCCAAAACTGCCAACAACGCTTCTCCTAAGCCAGTCACCAGTTTGCCGGTACTCAGTGAGGCGCTTTCACAGCCCCTGATACCCGCTACTTCTGATTCACAGGCCTCTACTGATACCCATTCAGAGTCCGATATGCCTCGAGATGCTTCAACTATGGAACCCGCGGATGTCTCTACCTTGTATGGGTCTGGAGCAGCTGTGCAGGCACCGGCTTCTGAGGGTGTATTCAAGCCTACGGACTTGCATATTAAACCAACTCCTCCTTCTTCACTTAGGCCTAAATCTCAAACCATGCCTAAAAAACCGACACCCAGGCCACATGCTCTGGCCTCTATATGCCTAAAAAACAAATTATAAGAATGGCTGAACATCTAATAACTCTAATCAGGGGAAGCCACCCCCTCCCCCCCCCCCTTCTAATAGTCCTAGGACTGAAGTTGTTTATGAATCATAAATCTTCTGACCAGGATTCTGTTTTTTCTGATTCTTTTGATGATCTGGATTTGCCCTTATCTACTTATGAGGATTCTGATGCAGATGACTCTATTCCCTCTGCTTTCCCCCCAGAGGATTTTTCTTTTGGTGAAACCTTACATACTTTAAGGGAGCATTTCCACTGGGAAAGCCAGGATTTTTCTGATTCAAAAAAGAGGCTTAGGGACGTCTTACTCCTGCCTCAGCATAGGCCTTTAGCTTTTCCTCCTGTACTAGACATTGTTGATGATGCTTTTTCGGAATCTAGTTTGGCCCCTGATTCCTTGCCTCCTGCTCCCAGAAAACCTGACCAGTATTACAGGGTCCCTGAGTCACACAAGTTCCTTTTTAAAACTCCTATTGTGGATCCAGAGACTGTTTCACAGGGGCCCAAGGGCATTAAGGCTTCTACTGCTAAAAATCCTACCCCTTCTGATAGAGACTCCAGGGCGCTGGATAGATGGGGTAAGAAGGTTTACACTTCTGCAGCCTTGGCCATTAGGGCTTTAAACTGCCAGATGTTCATCGTGCATACAGCTGCAGTCATAAAAGATGGGGTTCTCCTGCCATGAGGCGGGTCCTCGGTCGGCCGAATTCCAAAGTCTAGGTCCGGCGTCGGTTGTCGTCGCTTCTTCCCTGACGTCAGTGCGACAGGGGTATAAAAGAACCAGCCAACGCCATTTTCTTCAGTCTTTCTTGCCGCGCGGTGCCCTAAGCAGAAGCAGTTCGCAAGTGCCGGTCGGCCAGCTCCTGAAATTACGAAAATTTTGCAACCGAAGTCTTCTTGAAAGCTAAGTACCCCGTTGGGGAAACTTTTCTTGCCTCAGACCAATGTCAGACAAAGTTAATAATTGTATTTCATGTGGGAAGCAAATAACGCATAAGGATTTCCATTCCCTCTGTATTCCTGGTTTAGGCCCAGACCACGACATCTCGGTTTGTCGCTTTTGTGCTACATTCAACAAACGCACCATTAAGCGTCGGGCGGAGTTCGCCTAGCATTATTTTGGCAAAAAATTTAACTATATTATGTTGTCGGATACTCCGACTCCAGTTTTGTCTAAAAAGCGCAAAGATAAGGACTGACAGAAGAGGTCCGCGGCCTCTACCGACACCACGCCAAAGCCGACTACAGGTGGTCCGGTTCTCAGTGAGTCGCCTACGCAGCCCCTGACTACCGACGACACTTCATTGGTGGTGTCTCCTGTGCCCGAGGTCACAGGCTCCTCGGCCCACACTCCGACTACAGATACCGAAGCCACTCTTGGCGGTGAATCTCAAAATGTGGACAGGTCTACCTCCTCTCAAGGTGTCTTCAGACCTTCCTCTTCTTTTTCCATCAAGGCTTTCACTAAGTCTAAAGCAGCCATGCATTCTAAGAGACAAGCTACACAGGGCCCATCTCCAGGCCCCATGCCTAAAAAACAGATGCTTAAAATGGCTGAGGATTTAATTGCTCTTATCAGGGGTTCTCAACCCCCCCCAGACAAAAGGCCCAGAGTGGAGGAAGAATCCCCCTCCTCTGATCAGGGCTCCATTATATCAGAGCACTCTGATGAACAGGAACATTCTTACTCCCCTTTTGAAGACTCTGATGCAGAGGAGTCCATTCCCTCTGTATCCCCCCCCCCAGGGGATTACTCATTTGGGGAAACTTTGCATACCTTAAGGGAACTCTTCCACTGGGAAGGCCAAGATTATTCAGATTCCAAGAAAAGGCTTAGGGAATTTCTCTTGCAACCTCAGCACAGGCCTCTGGCTATACCTCCTGTCTTGGACATACTAGATGATGTGTACTCGGAGGCCTGCCTTAACCCGGATTCTCTACCTCCAGCCCCAGTCAAGCCTGACAGGTACTACAGCGTTCCTGACTCACACCAATTTCTATACAAAAGCCATGCTGCTGACCCAGAAACGATCTCACAGGGCCCCAAGGGAATTAAGGCCTCCACTGCTAAAAATCCATTACCTTCTGAGAGAGATTCCAGATCCTTAGAAAGGTGGGGGGAAAAGGTATATACCTCGGCCACCTTAACCATGAGGGCATTAAATTGTCAGTTCCCTATGCTAAAGTACCAACAGTTTCTGTTATCACAATTGAGAAGTAAAATGTCACAACCTGAACAACCAGACTTGAAGGAGTTGCAGGATTTGATGCATAGTGCAGAACAAGTGGGTAAACATACCTTACAATGTGGTTTTGATGCTCTAGAGGCCTCATGTAGAGCTGCTGTTACAGGATCAGTCATACGTAGACATGCCTGGCTCAAGGAACAAACCTTACCAGATCATGTCAAAGCTAAATTACTGGATGCCCCTCTACAAAAGGGTGTATTATTTGGTGCTAATGCTGAGGAGGTATTAAGGAAAATGGAGGAAAAGGCTAAATCAATGCAAACAGTGAAAGATTTTCTACAGGTACAACCCCCACGTTTCAGTAGAAATTGGCCTTCCAAAAATTGGTCCTTTCCAGCCACGGACAGACCCCAAAGAGGTAGATGCAGGCGCCCGAGGGGCAGAGGGCAATCCCAAGGATCATTTAGAGGCAGACAATGGCAAGCTCCTACACAGAGGTGGTGAGGATAACTCGCAGCCATTCAGAAAGCAAGCCCAATGACTTTCCCCTTTGCATGCCAAGCAAGGCTCAAATGGCAGCACCCTTAGGCGGAAAACTGGCATTATTTTCAAAAAATTGGCATATTGTCACAAAAGACAAATGGATCCTGGACATTATAAACAGAGGCTACAGATTCCATTTTCACACCCTTCCAAAAATGAGAGGCATGCCAAACCTGCCACACAATCAAAGGGCAGAGGCACAAAGACAAATTTCAGATCTCATAGACATGAAAGCTATTCAAGAGGTACCTACTCACGAACAAGGTCAAGGTTTTATTCCAGACTATTCCTGCTACCAAGGAAGGAAAAGATTGGAGACCTATTTTGGACCTATCCATCCTAAACACATTTCTACTCGTACCAAAATTCAAGATGCTCACTCTACAGCAGCTTCTTCCCATGCTGGGCAAGGAGTCTTGGCTGGTAACATTGGACCTCAAGGAGGCATACCTGCATGTCCCAGTCAGACAAAATTGCAGAAGATACCTCAGATTTCTTGCAGGTTCAACCCATTATCAATTCTCTGCATTGCCCTTTGGCTTATCTACTGCGCCCAGAGTATTCACGAAATGCCTGGCATCAGTAATTGCCTACTGCAGACTTCAAGGGATACAAATATACCCCTATTTGGATGACTGCCTGATCCAAGCATATACTTCTGAGACATCTGGCTTATGTAATAATGTTGTTGAATTCTCTGGGATACACAGTCAACAAAAAGAAATCAAGGCTAATACCCTCTCGGAAAATAATTTTCCTGGGTGCCAACTTGGACACAAACACCCCGATGGCCTACCTCACGCCAGAGAAGCAGGGGCAACTAACTCAATACTTTCGAACACTAGCAAATTGCACCAGGCTGACTGCAAGGAAAATCCTGCAGGCTCTGGGATTCATGGCATCTTGCATCTTACTAATCCCATGTGCAAAGCTGCATATGAGGAAACTTCAGTGGTACCTGAAAAACCTATGGTCTCAACACAGCCACAGTTTGGAAACAATAATACCACTAATTCCATGTCTTCAAAAGGAATTTCTGTGGTGGGCTCAAGCATGCCAAACAAACTTAGGTCTCCCATTCAGCAAGCCTCAAGCAAATCAAGTCATCACAACAGACGCCTCGGACTACGCCTGGGGGGCGCACATGACAGATCGGTGCATTCAGGGCAAATGGTCCCAAAAAGAAAAGCACCTTCACATCAATCAAAAGGAAATGCTAGCAGTAATAAATGCTATTATAGCTTTCAAAGACCTTTTGCAACCAGGTCAACTACTGATAAGGACGGACAACACCACAGTAATGTGGTACATAAACAAACAGGGAGGAACCCATTCATACCCCCTATGCAGGCTGGCCATGTCACTTTGGAACATGGCCCTGGACTTACAAATCGAACTTCAAGCACAGTACTTGCCAGGCAAGGAAAACACGCTGGCAGACAACCTAAGCAGAAATATGACAGATCCACACGAATGGAAGTTGCATCCTCAAGTTTTTACAGAGATAATTCAAGCATGGGGAAGACCAGACATAGATCTCTTTGCCTCCCACAAAAATCACCAATTGACAAAATTCTGCTCAAGGATTTTTCATCCAAAGGCCTGGAGAGTGGACGCTCTCTCTTTCAGTTGGACATCAATGACAGTTTATGCCTTCCCACCTCTTCTTCTGCTGCCCAAAGTTCTATTAAAAACCAGAGCAGACAGACCAAAGATGATTCTCATTGCTCCTGACTGGCCAAGACAACACTGGTACCCACTCCTGAGGAGCCTGACGCATTCCCCACCATGGACCCTGCCTCTAATGCCTCTTCTTCTGACTCAGCACAGCTTCAAAACTCTTCACAGTCAGCTAAAAACACTCAGTCTAACCGCATGGAAGATTCCTTAGCATCACAACAGACCCTACTCCAAGGAGGTGCAGGATGTCATTTTGGAGGCCAGAAGGCCGTCTACTAGAAAAGCTTACTCCGCAAAATGGAAACGGTTTTGTGTCTGGAATGAGAAAAAGGGCCAGGATCCTGGAAAACTGAATTTACCTCAAATATTACAGTATCTAGCTGAGCTGCTAAGCAGTGGACTTTCATTCTCCTCCATCAAAATCCATGCCTCAGCCATTTCTGCAGAATACAACACTGATCCACCCTTATTCTCTCACCCCTTCTTAAGACAGTTCCTCAGAGGGGCTAAGAATCTAAAACCCCCAAGGAAACAACCAATACCTGCTTGGGATCTCAATTTCATTCTAGAAAAGCTGACCTTGCCTCCTTTTGAGCCAGCTGCCTCATCAGATTTGCAATATTTGTCCTGGAAAACAGCTTTCCTTCTGGCTATTACCTCAAATCGTAGGGTATCGGAACTACAAGCTCTCATGGCTGTGCAGCCTTTTATCATCTTCCATCAGGACAGAGTTTCCTTACGAACCAACCTGTCCTTTATGCCAAAAGTGGTATCCAGGGTAGCTTTGAATCAGGCTATACACTTGCCTACCTTTTATCCTAATCCTCAAAACAAAGGGGGGAGATTACTACATTCCTTGGACATCCACAGACAACTGCGTTATTATTTGGACAGAACAAAGCCTTTCAGAAAATCAGAACAGCTCTTTGTGTCCTACGCTATAGGAGCTCAAGGAAAGCCAATTTCCAAACAGACAATCTCAAAATGGAAAGCCCACTGCATACGCTTTTGCTATTCTTTTCATGGCAAAACTGTACCTACAGGCATCAGATCTCACTCCACAAGGGCCACGGCTACCTCTGCAGCTTTTCTCAGAGGAGTTCCTACCAAAGATATTTTGGAAGCAGCCACTTGGAGTTCTGTGCATACCTTCTCCAAGCACTACCACCTTCCATTATACTCCAAATCTAGAGCGGGCTTTGCCACTGCAGTCTTGCATGGCATTCTGGCTCCTCCTAGTTCCACCTAGTGCCTACCACCCCTTTCTTAGCTTTGGGATTCTACCCATCTGTTATGACTGCAGCTGTATGCACAATGAACATAGTAGTTTTGTACCTACCATAAATGTAGATGTTCGAGTGCTAATACAGCTGCAGTCCAGGTTTCCCTCCCTCCTTCCCCTCTTGGGACAGGCCTATTGGCTAACACCTCCTCATGCAACCTGATTGTGGTATTCATT
This sequence comes from Protopterus annectens, assembly GCF_019279795.1. NCBI lineage: Eukaryota > Metazoa > Chordata > Ceratodontiformes > Protopteridae > Protopterus > Protopterus annectens. The sequence goes on along the minus strand of NC_056735.1, from coordinate 1,185,273,580 downwards.
CTTGATGTATTTGCTTGCACTATTGTAGTTTGATTATATGGCATTGCTTTATTACACAAATTTATGTATTGCCTTCCTTCTGGGGGCACCTGACATCTGGGGCAAGAAAAACTGAAGAAAATGGCGTCGGCTGGTTCTTTTATACTCCTGTTACACTGACGTCAGGGAAGAAGCGACGACAACCGACGCCGGACCTAGACTTTGGAATTCGTCCGACTGAGGACCCCCCTGACGGCAGGTGAACCTCATCTGTTATGACTGCAGCTGTATTAGCACTCGAACATCTACATTTATGGTAGGTACAAAACTGTACTTTTCATATGTTTAAGTGTCAGCAACATGTTATTGGATTGCTTAAACAGAAAATAATGTTGATTCCTGACTGTGTGGAAAATAAAGAATTACAGGATTTAATGCATTCTGCTGAACAGATTGGAAAACATACCTTGCAATGTGGATTTGATTCTTTAGAGGCCTCTTGCAGGGCTGCTGTTACTGGGTCTGTGCTCAGAAGGCATGCTTGTCTTAAGGAGCACTCTTTGCCTGATCATGTTGAAGCTAAATTATTGGATGCTCCCTTATATCAGGACCGCCTGTTTGGCAACATGGCTGAGGAAGTTCTTAAAAAGATGGAAGATAAAGCTAAATCTATGCAAACTGTTAAAGATTTCTTACAAGTTCAGCCACCTAGATTTAGTAGGCACTGGCCCTCTAAGAATTGGTCCTTTCCAGCCCCTTCCAGGTCTTCTCAAGCCAAGTCCAGACACAGCAGAAACCCCAGGTTTCAGTCCCGGGGACACTCAAGACTAAACAGTGGGGGGTTTCCACACCCAAACCAGGGAGTAGTAAGACTCCCCCCTATGGAAAACTGTCCCAATGACTTGCTTTTCAAATTTCCAAGCACTTCACAACTGAATGCTCCTTTAGGCGGAAAGATTGGTCTGCAGGCCAAAAACTGGGAAATCATTACCCATGACAAATGGGTTTTAAATATAGTGTCCCAAGGATACAGATTTCACTTCCACACCTTACCAACACCAAGTGGGTGGCCAGATCTACCCCAAAATCAGTGGGCAGAGGCCCAAAATCAAGTACTCTCTCTCTTTTAAGCATGGGGGCTATTCATTTGGTACCAGAAGACGAAAAGGAACAAGGTTTCTATTCAAGACTTTTTCTGGAACCCAGAAAAGGCAATACATGGCATCCTATCCTGTACCTTTCTACTCTAAATACCTTTCTGGTGATTCCAAAATTCAAGATGCTGACTCTTCAGCAGCTGCTTCCTATGCTAGGCAAAAATGCATGGCTGGCAACACTAGACTTAAAAGAAGTATACCTGCACATCTCTATCAGGGAGTCTTGCAGAAGATACCTAGCTTCAAAGCAGGCTACATGCATTATGAGTTCTCTGCACTGCCCTTTGGCTTATCTACTGCACCCACGGTATTCACAAAGTGCCTAGCTCCAGTCATTGCATTTTGCAGACAAAGAAATATTCAAATGTACCCATACCTGGACAATTGTCTAATTCAGGCAGAAAGCCAGGACATACTTTCGAATCATCTGGCCTTTGTTCAAAGGGTACTGATTTGTCTGGGGTACACCATAAACGAAAATAAATCACACCTGGTACCCTGTCAACAAATTATATTCCTGGGAGCAAGCTTGAATTCAACTTCCCAGATGGCTTTCCTCACACCAGAGAAATGGATTCTTTTGACAACCTACTTCAAACAAGTGGCCATAAAAGCCCAGTTATCTGTAAGGCGAATACTGCAAGCCTTGGGGTTCATGGCCTCCTGCATTCTTCTAATTCCATATGCAAGACTGGATATGAGGAAACTGCAGTGGTATCTCAAAAGCCTATGGTGTTAACATTCACAGGATCTAGAAGCAATGATTCCTGTCATATCTTGCCTATGGCTAGAGTTCCTTTGGTGGGCAGAGGCCTGCCACCAAAACAAGGGACTACCATTCACACTACCCCCTGTCGCCCAAACCTTGACAACAAATGCATCAGACTATGTTTGGGGGACTCACCTGGCAGGGAAGTGCATTCAGGGCAAATAGAACCCAAGTCAAATGCACAAACACAAATCAAAAGGAAATGTTAGCTGTACAGAATGCTCTGACAGCCTTCAGGGACCACATTCTTCCAGGACAACTAATGGTAAAGACAGACAACACCATGGTCATGTGGTACATAAGCAGGGGGGTACCCATTCTTACCCACTCTGCAGACTAGCCATTGCATTGTGGAACACAGCCTTGAGCTACCAAGTGAATCTACAAGCTCAGTTCCTGCCAGGAAAACTAAGTACACTGGCAGATGGACTAAGCAGAAACCTTATGGATCCACACGAATGGAAACTGGAACCAAGGATTTTCAACATGTTGACAAACAAATGGGGGGAGCCCAGATATAGACCTGTTTGCCTTCCCCCAGAACCATCAATTGGACAAATTTTGCACAAGGATTCCCCACAACCTAGCTTGGAAAGTGGATGCTCTGTCTTTCAGCTGGAAAAACCTATCAGTTTATGCCTTTCCTCCTCTGCCTCTGCTCTCCAAAGTACTACTAAAGATCAAACAGGACAAGCCAAGGACGATCTTAATTGCACCAGACTGGCCACGACAACACTGGTAACCCCCTCCTGCGAAGTGTGTCACGCTTGGCCCCATGGCATCTGCCTCCGACTCTTTTCCTGTTGTCTCAGCAGGGGAACCAGATTCTGCACCCTCAGCTGCAAACCCTGAACCTAGCAGCCTGGCTAATTTCCTAATCTCTCCTTTACTACCCCTCAGCAAATTAGTGATGGATATCATTTTAGATGCTAGGAGGTCTAGTACTAGAAAAATCTTATGCTGCAAAATGGAAAAGATTTTATACCTGGAACCAATCTCAAGGGATGAGTGCAGCAGTTCCCAATTTACCTCAGATTTTACAATATTTGACTGAGATGCTTCATAAGGGCTTGTCCTTTTCCTCCATCAAAATCCATGCCTCAGCCATTTCAGCTCATTATAACACAGAGCCTCCCCTCTTCTCACACCCACTGCTCAAGCAGTTCCTCAGAGGTGCCAAAAATTTAAGGCCACCCAGGAGAGCGCCAACTCCTGCCTGGGACCTTAACTTTGTCTTGGAGAAACTCACTCTTCCTCCCTTCGAACCAGCTGCTACTGCAGATTTAAAATTCCTTTCCTGGAAAACAGCTTTCCTTTTAGCAATCACTTCTGCAAGACTGGTATCTGAATTACAGGTCCTTATGGCAGATGAGCCTTTCATCATCTTTCATGCGGATAGGTTGTCCCTCAGAACCAATCCCTCCTTCATGCCCAAGGTGGTATCCAGTGTGGCTCTTAATCAGTCCATTCATTTGTCTACCTTCTTTCCTAAGCCATAGAACAAAGGGGAACGGATACTGCACTCCTTAGATGTGCACAGTCAACATAGATTCTACTTGGACAGGACTAAACCTCAAAGGAAATCCGAACAGCTGCTGGTGGCATTTGCTGCAGGGGCAGAGGGGAAAGCTATTTCAAAGCAAACCATTTCAAAATGGATAGGCCACTGCATTCATTTCTGCTATTAAGTACCATGGAAAAACTATCCCACAGGGCATCAGACCCTATTCAACCAGGGCTGCATCTACCTCTACAGCCTTTTTCAGGGGCGTCCCTACAAGGAACATTCTAGAAGCTGCTGCCCGGAGTTCTGTACGTACTTTCACCAAGCATTATCATTTGCCAATTTTCTCTAAATCCAGAGCTCGGTTTGCCTCTGCAGTCTTGCAGGGCCTTATAGCTGGATGTAATTCTATTTAAATTCCTCCACCCAACCTTAGCTTTGGGAATATACCCAAATGTAATGACTGCAACAGTGAAACATGAAGAACATAGTACAGTTGTGTACACTTACCATAAATGTAGATGTTCAAGTGTATTCACTGTTGCAGTCTTGGTTACCCTCCCACCATCCCCCTTTCTTCTTTTGGCTATTCCTCTACTCTCACTTACTATGCTCAAAAAGCTTTTTGGTGTATTTGCTTTTTTGTTGGAGGTATATCCTTGTATTATAGATTTAATTGCTTCCCATTAGGGGGGCACCTGACATCCTGGGCAAGAAAAATTGATGTAATGGCATTGGCTGCATGTTTTATACCCCTGACGTCATGGAAGAAGAGACAGCAACTGACGCAGGACCCAAGACTTTGTTAATCAGGCCGACTGAGGGCTACTTGCAAGCAGATGACCCAAATGTAATGACTGCAACAGTGAATACACTCGAACATGTACATTTATGGTATGTGTACACAACTGCACTTTTACATGACTGGAGCTGCAGGAACTATGAGCCTTGAAGGTGTATTAAGTGGAGAAAACAGTTTTAACTGCACATAGTTTTTGCAGAATAGAAAATTGTACCTTCAGTTAGTACATTCACTGTAGTGAAATACTTCTGAGAGAAGCTGTGACATGAGCATTTAATAATATAAAACGTAAATGGTAGATTCTGAAGTACTAGGGACATCCCCCTGGTTTAGATGTGGGGTATACACAATTATGGTTGTCAGGTTCCAGCTTTGTTGTCAGTGTTTCAGATATTTTCATTCTTTTGATTCTCTAAGTTGATGTAGGTTTGTTTGTTTGTTTTCCTCTTAGCCACATTGCTTCAATGCTGTCAAGTCAGGATCTTAAGATAGTTGTTGGAGCTCTTCAAATGGCAGATATTTTAATGCAGAAGTTACCTGATATTTTTGGCGTTTACTTCAGAAGAGAAGGTAATTTTATTTAATCAACTTGTAAGATGTTTATATAGTGTTCAAAACTTTTTTTAGGTGGTAAGAATACATTTTACATAGTATATCAAGGTCGCTCTAATGTTTTAAGTGAACTGTGCTGTATGGTTATCTCAAAGCAAGGTAATTTTTTCCTTTTATGGTTTATTTACACATTCTCAAGTTCAGAATGTATAAATTTGTTATAAATAACACTTGAGAAGCCATATTAAAACTGCAGAAGGCAATGCCAAGTACAGTTAAGATCCATATAATAGTCTATATTCGACCATCACTCCTGTTAGTCATGGAATCCGTATATAAGCTGAGGAAGCTGATGCTTTTTGCAAACTGAGCACTTTTTTTTTTTTTTTTTTTTTTTTTTTTTTAAATTCTCTCTGCTACATTGTAAATCCCCTAAAGTAACGTCCCAACATGATCTGCCATATCTTTGTGGAGTCTTGGTACTAGTTCTGGTTGTTTAATTCCTGTGAGCTAGGGTCACAGCTTCCCCTTAAGGCTGATTATAATGGTTGCTTGTCTTAGAGTTGAACAAGTGATCCTGGGAGCCAGCTCTGCTGATGATGCAAGCAGTGTTAGTATGCTTTGCTTAGTTTGCTTTAGGTCATCTACCCTTACATGTTGACATCCCTTGATGATTTGTCAGCAATGAGGCATAGTTAATGAACCAAGTGCACTCTGGGTGGATATTCCCCCTGACTGACTTGCATGCTCAGTATGGTTAAAATTTTGAGTCTGTCTTCACCAGGGCTTGATTAATAGATCTCCTTCAGAACACATCTCTCAGGTCATCCTCTGCATGCAGGCAGTGTCTTGTCATTCCTTCCTCTACCACACTAGGTCCAGCAAGTATGCATGTCTTTTTCCGTATATGTGTGACTTTGATGCAAGTGCCCAGTTTGTTAGACTGTTATGAATGACCAGTTGCACACTCATCCCTTATGTAATGCCTGGCTGGTTTCTGTGAAAACTATATGTGATGTATGGTCATGTAGGATAAGAAGAATGCCATGTTACTTGAGGAATTTGAAGGACGATTTCTGAGATGAGCAAGTGAAAAATAAGAACACTTCTGCCATTGATCTGCTTAAGAAAAGACTATTGCTGTTCTGCAGTATATTGCTTGTAATACCTAGCATGTGTTGTGACAACCACCTACTGTTTATTTAGTTAGTACTAGAACATGTGATTTGTATAAAATATGTAACAAATCCCTGCATGCCATTCATAGTTTTGTCCCCACTTAGATTTGTTTTTTCCCCTTTAATATTCATAAAAAATGTTGGCTCTATTCACAGTCTAGACTTGTCTGTTGTCACACTGCATAAACCGTGCTCACACACATAAGAAATCAGAATTAATGGGTGAGCATTTCTCTGTTTAATTACTTTCACCTGGAACATTTTTTGCATGTAGCAGTAATTCTACACCATTACTGTGTCTCTTCTAGGACTTGGATGCTTGTTACTGAGCTTGTTCCAGGTTATGGCTTTCTCTCTTTCAGAATTTACCCAGATATGAGCAGTATTAAGAGGAGTAGAAACTGAACTGAAAAGGTCACTGCACTAAGAACAACCATATTCTGGACCCACAATACATATCGTAGTAGAGGAAGTCAACATAGTTTGCAGTGCTTTATAGCTTTCCATTTTTGGTTCATTGCTAACTCCTTGCACCCCTTGAGTCGAGGTAGACTTCTATATCTTACTTTCTCCTAAAGATAGTTCCACTTACAAGACTAACTGCCATTGCCCTGTCCTTTTCCACGTTGCGCAATGCTGTGTGTGTCCCATTACTGACTTGGAAACATTTGCAGAGGCATCTGCACTAGTGTTTGGAGCATGGATAGTTTAGCCCAGGTTGCCCCCCCCCCCCCGTACTGTGAGGTACATTCCATTGTATATCACCAGTACTGTGCATTGTTAGGTGAAATACATAGTGAAAGCTAGCTAGTGATAGCCCTGCAGCTTTCTGTGTTCATCATTCCCACTATCTCAGTGGCATTTTGGGTTATATGCCAGGGTAACCCAGTACTGGCCAGCTTTCAGAAGCTCAGACTTCCCTCCCTTCCTTTGTATGACAGCTGATTAGTTGAACATATCCTGAGAACTAAGCCTTCATCTGTCACAGGAAGTGAGTGTTCATTTTTTTTCTAACATCTTTAAGAAGAAAGTCCTATAACTCTTCATACGGTCCAGTGCTGATTTTTCCCAGCGTACTGCTCAGACCATCAGACAAATCCTATTTGGTGACCACCCCTCCTTCTCATTTTTTGTTATTCATTTCTAATTTTATTTCTATTCTTAGGTTTATTTAAAAATATATATTTATTTCTGTCAGTGTTTACAGTAATTCCTGTGGGAATTTCTTCTTGTAGCAATGTTTATTCGACTTCTATATTTGACAAATGCTTGTTTTTTTACTGTTTGAGGAAATGTTCCATGTTCATCTCAGAAGTGCAATGTGTATATGAGCTTTTAGACACTAAAGACTGTCTTATGCACTCAGAACTGCAGTTTCATTGTGTCTGTCTTTACTAATTTGTTTTATTTTAATATTTTGACAGAGAAATATTGTAGAACTTGGATTTTTTTCCAGCATTTATACATTATCTACTGTATACAAGGCTCTACTCTCTGCATTTTAACACCAGATTGTAATTTTTACCTCAAAGTAAGTTAAAGTATGTCGCAGAGATATTAGTCTCTCTGAGCAGAAAATGTAGTTTAAATTGCTTTTAAACTTTATTTTATGGCAGTTTAATTTGGCTAACTTGTGTGGAGTGAATTTTAACACTGGTTTGGCACATTGGTTGCTTTGGTGTTTGGGCTTTATGTACTGGAAATTCTTTAACTTCTTTCAGTTTTAAAAGAATTCTGAACACATTTCAAACTGTGTTTTGTGATAAAAGCACTGTTTGGCAGAGTTTAGTTGTGTGGAGAGAGATACCTGTTACTGGAAGCTTTTTGCTTATTGTGGTACATTATCCAGTATTGTCGGTTTATTATTCTGGCTGGTGTGCCGCCCCCCCCGACTTGATGGATCCTAACTTTGGTACCCCTCCCCTCATCAAATCCAGGTGCATCTAAAAATTAAAATAAATAAATAAAAATATGCCTCTGTCTCTGGTTAGTGATTTTGTGGGGTCCACTGCTTGGCCATCTCTCTAGTGTAGTTTTGCTAGCCAGTATGGAATGAGGGTTAGACAAATCCTCTGGTGGCAGTACCAAGCACAGATAGGGGATAACCAAACCATTCAGGTGCCGGAATAGTGCTGGGTAAGAGACTCCTTGCCAGACATAATACTTTGTCTGCAAATATTTTATCTAGTAGTGAAGTTCACAAGAAAAAGAAACAGAAGCATCATCATACAGCTGATAATCAGACTACAGCTTGTTTATAAGGCTGATGTGGTTTCCTTGGCTAAGAGTGTTCTGCAGACAGCTAATTCTGGTGGTTGTGTTCGTATAACATAGCTGTAGTGCTAGTTTGGTGAAAAACTTATGAGGAATCTGAGGAGGACAATGGTGATTTTCCTAGTTGACATTGATTGCAGTCACTCTGATTCTTCAAAAAGTGAACTTGAGCTTAAAACAGTGTTCACTTTTCATTAGATGATTTTGTTTGTAAGTAGTCTGGAACTACCCCAGAGCTAGGCAGGGTATATGCCCTTATAGAGGAAGAGATGCCCAGTTTTGTGGCTGTCCCCCCCCCCCCCCCCCGTTACAGGCCTTGGAAGATGTTTATAAAGCTGCCTGCAGGACACCAGTATCTATTCCATTAGTCCCTAAAAAGGGTCAGAGAAAAATACTCTTCAGATATGATAGGTGTTTTTCTCATTTGACTCTCAACCCAGCTGTGGTCTCCCCCTCTGCCTGCTCAAGTAAAAAGTAATTGGCTGTATATAATCCAGTGTTCCCTAACAGAGGGAATGGTTAGATTTTTAGGGCAAAAGGATGTCTCTTTCTAGTAATCTAGCCTTTAGAATGTTAAATTATTAGCGTTATATGTGAAAATTTACTTTACAGTGTGCATACAGTTTGGATGATTTGGCAGCATTCTTACCTGAGCAAAAGTCTCAAAAGTATGAATGAAGTTTTTAATTTGACTCTGGTTTCGAAACATGCTTTGAGAGGAGTGTTTGAATGTGCAGATATTTTCTCGGGGAATGCCATTTTTTGAATGCACCTTTAAGATGTTCTTCATATTTCACTGTTGCAGTGATTACATTTGGGTTATCTGCTTGCAGTAGCCCTCAGTCGGCCTGATTATCAAAGTCTTGGGTCCTGCGTCGGTTGCTGTCTCATCTTCTGTGATATCAGGTAGTCTGGTATAAAGCATGCAGCCGACGCCATTACATCAGTCTTTCTTGCCGTGCGGTGCCCGAAGCGGAAGCAGTTCGCAAGTGCCGGTCGGCCAACCCCTGAAAGTTTCATTTTTGAGTTTCAGAACCAAAGTCTTGAACTGAAGCAAAGTACCCCGTTGGGGAAACTTTTTCTTGCTCTAAACCGATGTCAGTAAAAGTCAATAATTGTATTTCTTGTGGAAAGCAAATACCTCATAAAGATTTTCATTCGTACTGTTTTCCATGCCTAGGCCCTGACCACGACGTACCTCCCTGTCGGTTTTGTGCCTTATTTAAACCACAAACTATTCGTCGTTGGTATATTTTCGCTTCAAAATATTTTAGTGCTCAGTTCAATTATCCAGATGTGTCTTCGGTAAGTCACCAGACTACCGACATTCCAAAAACCACAAAGATAAAGACAGACAGGCCGCCTAGGTCCAAAGCTGCCGCCGATGCTTCTCCTAAGCTAGTTGCCAGTTCACCAGTACTCAGTGAGGTCCTTTCGCAGCCCCTGATACCCGCTACTTCAGATTTGCAGGCCTCTACTGAGACCCATTCGGAGTCCAGTATGCCATGAGATGCTTCAACTGTGGAACCTGGATGTCTGTACCTTGGATGGATCTGGAGCCACTGTGCAGGCACCGGCTTCGAAGGGTGTATTCAGCTCTATTGACTTGCATATTAAGCCAATGCCATCTTCTTCTTCAAGGCCTAAAACTCGAACCATGCCCAGGAAAAAGATGACCAGACTGCATGGGCAGGCCTCTATGCCTAAAAAACAAATAAGAATGTCTGAAGATCTTATTACCTTAATCAGGGGAAGCCAACCTTCCCCCTCTAAGAGACCTAGGACTGAATTTGCTTATGATACTTCTGACTAGGATTCTGAAATTTCTGTTTCCTCTGATGACCAGGAATTTACCCTTATCCACCTATGAGGATTCTGATGCCAAAGACTCTATTCCCTCTGCTTCCCACCCAGAGGATTTTTCTTTTGGTGAAACCTTGCATACTCTTAGGGAGCATTTTCACTGGGAAAGCCAGGATTACTCTGATTCTAAAAATAGGCTTAGAGATTTCTTATTCCTGCCCCAACACAGGCCTTTAGCTATCCCTGCTGTACTGGACATTGTTGATGATGCCTTTTCGAAATCTAGCTTGGCCCCTGACTTTTTACCTCCTGCTCCCAGAAAACCTGATAGATACTACAGGTTTCCTGATTCTCACAAGTTTCTTTTTAAAAATCCTACTGCGGATCCTGAGACCATTTCACAGGGACCCAAGGGCATTAAGGCTACTACTGCCAAAAATCCTACCCCTCTGATATCTCAAAGCCCTGGATAGATGGAGTAAGAAAACCTCTGCAACCTTGGCCATCAGGGCCTTAAATTGCCAGTTTCATATGTTAAAGTATCAGCAGCATATTATTGGATTGCTTAAACAGAAAATGATGTTGATTCCTGATTGTACTGAAAATAAGGATTTACAGGATTTAATGCATTCTGCTGAATAGGTTGGAAAACATACTTTGCAATGTGGTTTTGATTCACTAGAGGCATCTTGCAGGGCTGCTGTCACCGGGTCTGTAATTAGAAGGCATGCTTGGCTTAAGGAGCAATCTTTTCCAGATCATGTTAAAACGAAATTGCTGGATGCTCCCTAAAATCAGGACTGCCTGTTTGGCAACAAAGCAGAGGTAGTTCTTAAAAAGATGGAGGAAAAGGCTAAACCTATGCAAACTGTTAAAGATTTCTTACAAGTGTAGCCTCCAAGATTTAGTAGGCATTGACCCTCAAAAAATTGGTCCTTTCCTGCCTCTTCTAGGCCTTCTCAGTTCAAACCTAGAACCAGCAGAACAGCCAGGCTTCAGACCCAGGGTACGCACAGGACTAAGCAGTAGGGGGCTCCCACTTCCAAATCGGGGAGTAGTAAGACTCCCCCCTATGGTAAACTGTCTCAATGACTTCACTTTAAATCTTCCAAGCACTTCTCAACTGACTGCTCCTTTAGGGGGGAAATATTGCTCTGCTAGCAAAAAACTGGGAACTCATTACCCAGGACAAATGGGTTTTAATCATAGTTTCCCAAGGATACAGATTTCACTTCCACACGTTACCAACCCCAAACGTTTGGCCAGATCTACCCTAAAATCAGTGGGCAGAGGCCCAAAAGCAAATACTCTCTCTTTTAAGATTAGAGGCTATTCAGACTGTACCAGAAGAGGAAAAGGGACAAGGTTTCTACTCAAGACTTTTCCTGGTACCCAGAAAAGACAACTCATGGCACCCTATCCTGGACCTTTCTATCCTAAACCTTTTTGGTGATTCCAAAATTCAAGATGCTAACTCTTCACCAGTTGCTTCCCATGATAGGCAAAGATGCCTTTTTGGCAACACTAGATTTAAAGAAAGCCTACCTGCACATTCCAATCAGGGAATCTTGCAGAAGATACGCTTCAAAGCAGGCTACATGCACCATCAGTTCTCTGTAACTTCCCTTTGGCTTATCTACTGTGCCCAGGGTATTCACAAAGTGCCTAGCTGCAGTCATTGCATTTTGCAGGCAAAGAAATATTCAAATATATCCATACCTGGACAATTGTCTAATTGAGGCAGAAAGCCAGGACATGCTTTTGAATCATCTGGCATTTGTACAAAAGGTGCTAACTTGTCTGGGGTACACCATAAACGAAAATAAATCACAGCTGGTGCCCTGTCAACAAATTATATTTCTGGGAGCAAGCTTGAACACAACTTCCCAGATAGCTTTTCTTACGCCAGAGAAACTAATTTGACAACTTCAAACTAGTGGCCACAAAAACCCTGCTATCTGCAAGGCAAATGCTGCAAGCCTTGGGGTTCATGGCCTTGTGCATTCTTCTAATTCCATATGCAAGACTGCATATGAGGAAACTACAATGGTATCTAAAAAGCCTATGGTGTCAACATTCTTAGGATCTAGAAGCAATGATTCCTATCATACCTTGCCTACGTTTAGAATTCCTTTGGTGGGCAGAGGCCTGCCACCAAAACAAAGGACTACCATTCACTCTGCCCCCTGCCACGCAAACCCTAACAACAGATGCATCAGACTATGCATGGGGGGCTCACCTGGCAGGGAGGTGCATTCAGGGCAAATGGAACCCAAGTCAAATGCACCTGCATATCAATCAAAAAGAAATGTTAGCTGTACAGAATGCTCTGACAGCCTTCAAGGACCACATTCTTCCAGGACAATTAATAGTAAAGACGGCCAAACACCATTGTTATGTGGTACATCAACAAGCAGGAGGGTACCCATTCCTACCCCCTCTGCAGACTAGCCATGGCTCTGTGGAACACAGCCTTGAGCTACCAAGTGCATCTACAGGCTCAATTCCTGCCAGGAAAACTAAATACACTGGCAGATGAACTAAGCAGAAATCTAATGGACCCACACGAGTGGAAACTGCAACCACAGACTTTCAACATGTTGATAAAAAAATGGGGGAGCCCAGATATAGACCTGTTTACCTCCCCCTAAAACTACCAATTGGACAAATTCTGCACAAGGACTCCCCACAAACAAGCTTGGAAAGTGGATGCTTTGTCCTTAAGCTGGAAAAATCTCTCAGTTTATGCCTTTCCTCCTCTGCCTCTCCTCTCCAAAGTACTACTAAAGATCAAACAGGACAAACCAAGGATAATACTGATTGCACCAGTCTGGCCACGCCAACACTGGTACCCCCTCTTGCGCAGTGTGTCACAGCTAGCCCCATGGCACCTGCCTCAGACTCTTACCCTGCTGTCACAGCAGGGCAGCCAGATTCTGCACCCCCAGCTTCAATCACTGAACCTGGCAGCCTGGCTAATTACCTAATGTCCCCGTTACCATCCCTCAGTAAACAAGTGTTGTATGTCATTTTGAAGGCAAGTAGGCCTAGTACTAGAAAATCTTATGCTGACAAATGGAAAAGATTCTGTGCCTGGAACCAAACTCAAGGGATGGCCACAGTAGCACCAAATTTACCTTAGATTCTTCAATACTTAACTCAGATGCTTCACAAGGGCCTTTCCTTTTCCTCCATCAAAATTCACACGTCAGCCATTTCAGCTCATTACAACACAGAACCCACCCCTCTTTTCTCGCCCACTGCATAAGCAGTTTCTCAGAGGGGCCAAAAACTTAAGACCACCCAGAAGAGCCCCAACTTCAGCCTGGGACCTTAACTTTGTATTGGAAAAACTCACTGTGCCTCCTTTTGAGCCAGCTGCAAGTGCAGAGTTAAAATTTAGCAATCACTTCAGCAAGAAGGGTATCTGAATTACAGGCCCTTATGGCAGTGGAGCCTTTCTTCATTTTTCATGCGGACAGGTTGTCCCTCAAGACCAATCCCTCCTTCATACCCAAGGTGGTATCCAGTGTGGCTCTTAATCAATCCATTCATTTGCCAACCTTCTTTTCGAATCCACAGAATAAAGGGGAACGGATACTGCACTCCTTAGATGTGCACAGACAACTTAGATTTTACTTGGACAGGACTAAACCTCCAAGGAAATCTGAACAACTGCTGGTGGCATTTGCTGCAGGAGCAGAGGGGAAGGCTATTTCAAAGCAAACCATTTCTAAATGGATAGGTCATTGCATTCATTTTTGCTATAAGCACCATGGAAAACCTATCCCACAGGGGATTAAACCCCATTCAACCAGGGCTGCATCTACCGCTACAGCCTTTCTTAGGGGTGTCCCTACTAGGGACATCCTAGAAGCTGCTACCTGGAGATGTTCTTCTTGTTTCACTGTTGCAGTCATTACATTTGGGTAATCCTGCTGGCAGGTTGCCCTCAGTCGGCCTGAATTTCAGTCCTGGGTACTGCGTCGGCTGCTGTCGCCCCTTCCCTGACGTCAGGTCGTCAGAGGTATGAAAGATGCGGCCGACGCCATTTTCTTTAGTCTTTCTTGTCGCGTGGTGCCCGAAGCAGAAGCAGTTTGCAAGTGCCGGTCGGCCAACTCCTGAGATTTTCGTGTTCAAGTTTCAGATCCGAAGTCCTCAATAAAGCGAAGTACCCCGTTAGGGAAACTTTTTTCTTGCTCCAGACTGATGTCAGAAAAAGTAAATAATTGTATTTCTTGTGGAAAGCAAATACCTCATAAAGATTTTCATTCTTACTGTATTCCTTGCCTAGGCCCTGATCACATTTCTAGTTGTCTGTTTTGTGCTAGATTTAAGTTGGGAGGGTGGCCTAATGGTTAAGGTGTTTGCCTTACAAACACAAGGTGCAGGGTTTGAGTCTCACAAGGGATAATTGGCTAAGCTTAAAATGGCTCGCAAGGGCAGTTAGCTTAGTACTAATCTATGAATCTATAACCAACGCACTATTAAGCGTCGGTATGATTTTGCTTTAAACTATTTTTGGACGCCAGTTTAATTATCCAGAAATGTCGTTGGATAGTCATCCGACTACCGGAGTTCACAAAAAATGCAAAGAAAAGGAGAGAGATAGACAACCTAGGCCCAAAACCGATGATGAAGCTTCTCCTAAGCCAGTCGCCGGTTCTCAGTGAGGTGCTTTCGCAGCCCCTGATGCCCGCTACTTTAGAGTCGCAGGCTGCTACCGACTCCCACGTGGAATCGGCCATGCCGCTGGAAACTCAAGGTATTGGAGCCTCGGATACTATTCCTTCAGATGAGTCAAGAGCTGCTGAGCAGGCACCGGTTTCTGAGGGAGTATTCAGGCCTAAACATCTTTACATTAAACCAACTTCAGCTTCAAAGGCTAAAGCACCTTCTAAAGCAAAGAAACAAACTCGAGCCACGTGGTCAGGCCTCTATGCCCAAAAAACAGATGCTCAAAATGGCCGAAGACTTGATTACCTTGATCAGGGGTTCCCATCCCCCTCCTGATAAGAGGCCTAGGCAAGTGACTGACTATGAATCTTCAGATCAGGTTTCCATTTCTTCTGATTCCTCTTCTGATCAGGAATATTCTTTTCCCCCTATGAGGATTCTGATGCTGAAGAATCTATTCCTTCAGCTTCTCCTCCAGAGGACTATACTTTTGGGGAAACCTTGCATACCATGAGGGAGCATTTCCACTGGGAGACCCAAGATTTTTCTAAATCTAAAAAGAGGCTCAGGGATTTCCTTCTACTACCCCAGCACAGGCCACTAGCCATTCCACCTGTGTTAGACATTGTAGATGTGTTTTCAGAGTCTAGTCTTACCCCTGACTCTCTACCTCCACCTCCTGTTAAGCCTGACAGATATTACAGGGTTCCTGACTCTCATAAATTACTTTTTAAAAACCCTGCTGCAGACCCAGAAACTATTTCACAGGGTCCCAAAGGAGTTAAGGCTTCCGCTGCAAAAAACCCTACCCCCTGTGATAGAGATTCTAGGGCACTGGATAGATGAGGAAAAAAGGTTTACACTTCTGTTACCTTGGCTATAAGGGCCTTAAACTTTCAGTTTCATATGCACAAATATCAGCAACATATCATGACATTGCTTAAACAGAAAATGTTGTTAAACTCTGAGTGTGCAGAAAACAAAGAAATGCAGGATTTATTGCATGCAGCTGAACAAGTTGGAAAGCATACTTTGCAATGTGGTTTTGAGTCTTTGGAGGCCTCCTGCAGGGCCGCAGTTACGGGTTCTGTAATTAGGAGGCATGCTTGGTTAAAGGAACAAAGTCTGCCTGATCATGTCAAAGTTAAATTATTAGATGCACCTTTACAGCATGATACTTTGTTTGGTGTTAAGGCAGAAGAGGTGTTAAAGAAAATGGAGAACAAAGCTAAATCTATGCAAACTGTCAAAGATTATTTTACAAGTACAGCCACCTAGGTTTAGTAGACACTGGCCATCAAAGAATTGGTCCTTTCCTGTATCAGACAGACTTCAGAGGAGCAGATCCAGATGCCCTAGAGGCAGATCCCAGGTGCAAGGTTCATACAGGTCAAAGCAGTGGGGTGCTTCTACCTCCGAAGTTGGAGAAGACAAATCACAACCATACAGGAAACAGTCCCAATTACTTTCCCCTGCCTGCACCAAGCACTTATCTCCTGGCAGCACCCTTAGGGGGAAAATTTGCACTTTTTTCTCAAAATTGGCAAATCATAACCCAGGACAAGTGGGTACTAAATATCGTGTCACAGGGCTACAAGTTCCATTTCCATACCCTGCCAAAGGCAAACGGCTGGCCATATCTGCCAAAAAATCAATGGGCAGGGGGCCATTCAACAAGTACTAGAGCAAGAGCAGAGACAAGGATTTTATTTGACTGTTCTTGGTATCCAGAATGGACAAGGCCTGGAGGCCACTACTGGACCTATCTATTCTGAACACATTCCTGGATATACCAAAATTCAAGATGTTGACTTTGCAGCAGCTTCTGCCCATGCTGGGCAAGAACACTTGACTTGTGACTTTAGACCTAAAAGAGGCATACCTGCATGTCCCAATCAGACAAATATGCAGACGATAACTCAGATTCAAAGCTGGCTGAATGCATTACCAATTCTCTGCACTGCCCTTTGGCTTATCTACTGCGCCCAGGGTCTTTACAAAGTGCCTGGCACCAGTAATTGCATTCTGCAGACAAAGAGGAATACAAATATATCCTTACTTGGACGACTGTCTAATTCAAGTAGAGAACAAGGACATTCTTCTACAGCATCTGGCGTTTTTGAAAAAACTTCTAACATGCCTAGGGTACACAGTCAATGAAAAGAAATAAAAACTAGTACCCTCTCAAGAGATAATATTTCTGGGTGCAAGCTTAAATACAACTGCCCAGATGGCTTATCTCACGCCAGACAAACAAAAGCAACTGACTACCTATTTCAAAATGTTGGCAACAAAGGCTCAGTTATCTGCAAGAAAAATTCTGCAGGCTTTGGGCTTCATGGCATCCAGCATCCTACTAATTCCATATGCAAGACTGCATATGAGGAAACTTCAATGGTAACTAAAAAGTGTTTGGACTCAACATTGCCACAGCCTGGAAACTATGATTACTCTCATTCCCTGCCTGCAACAGGAGTTTCAATGGTGGGCAAAGACTTGTCACCAAAACAAGGGATAGCCATTCACATTACCCCCAGCCAGGCAGACACCATGGCAAGTCGGTGCCTAAGGGCATTAGGCTACATTCAACCAGAGCTGCAGCCACTTCAGCAGCCTTTCTCAGGGGAGTACCAACCAAGGACATTTTAGTGGCTGCTACTTGGAGCTCAGTGCACACCCTTACAAAGCATTATCATCTGCCACTCTACTCTAAATTCAAGGTAGGCTTTGCCACTGGAGTTCTGGAGGGCTTCATAGCCGCTCCTAATGCTGTTTAGCTCCAGCCTCCCATCCATAGCTTTGGGACTCTACCCAAATGGAATGACTGCAACAGTGAAACACGAAGAACATAGTACAGTTGTGTGCACTTACCATAAATGTAGATGTTCGAGTGTATTCACTGTCGCACTCCAGGTTACCCACCCGCCATCCCCCTTTTCTTCTGATGGGAACCTATCTTTCCTTCTCTGATTTATACAACCTGTGTGGTGTATTTGCTGTAGATGAAGGTAAAGTTTATATTGGTGCATGTATTTATATGTATATAAATTTTGGCTACCCTTTTAGGGGGCACCTGACATCTGGGGCAAGAAAAACTAAAGAAAATGGTGTCTGCTGCATCTTTTATACCCTTGACGACCTGACGTCAGGGAAGGGGCGACAGCAGCTGACGCAGGACCCAGGACTTTGGAATTCAGGCCGACTGAGGGCAACTTGCCAGCAGGATTACCCAAATGTAATGACTGCAACAGTGAATACACTTGAACATCTACATTTATGGTAAGTGTACACAACTGTACTTTCTGTACATACCTTCACAAAGCATTACCATTTTTCTCTAAATCCAGAGCTGGCTTTGCCACTGCAGTCTTGCAGGGCCTTATAGCTGCTCCTAATGCTATATAAACTCCTCCTCCCATCCTTAGCTTTGGAAATCTACCCAAATGTGATGACTGCAACAGTGAAGACACTTGAACATCTACATTTATGGTATGTGTACACAACTGTACTTTCTGAATTGTTGTTTGGGCCCTGTGTTACCCAGATTCTCAAACAGTGGTATGATAGAGGCATATTAATTCATGGGGTATCTAGGATGTTTCATGTAGCCAAGTTCTCCACAAAAAAGTGTCTTCCTTTGAGGGGCAGAAAAAAAACAAAAATTAGGGATCTGAAAGGATATGGCAGGAGAATATTTCTTTGAAACCAAACAAGGGATTCCTTTCCGAAAAAGGATCAATCCCTGCAAAGGAATGACTATGCTGAGTGACAAAGTACTCCTATCCCCCTTTCTGCCCTTCCTTCTTTTCCTAGGTTCTGTTTCAACCCTGCAACCTGGCTGCAAATAGTTTCAGATAAATGGGTTCTGAGAAAAATTTGGAGAGGATACACTTGGCAGTGGATATAAAATCTTCCCCTTTTCCATGGAATTTTTCCTCACCCACCAGTCCAGACAGAGCTGTTTCCCCTCAGTGCTCCATTACATGGTAGAAGCAGGGGTCGTAGAACCAGTGCCCGTGACACACAACCTGTCCTAGATTTGGCCTTTCTAAATGCTTTTGTAAAAGTTCTAAAATTCAAAATGCTCACATTACAGTTGGTCCCATCATTGTTTCCTGATCACGGTTTCATGGTGAATTTAATATTAGGGATGTTTATCATATTCCTATTGCACCCCTTTTCAGGAATTTGCCTTTTTCATGTCTGGCTTACATTGTCACTGTTCTGCATTACCCTTTGGGTTGTCTTCTGTAATTCTAGTGTTTACAAAGTGTCTCGCCCCAGTAGTTGCCTATTACAGTACCCTAGGCATTCACATTTTTCCTTATTTACAAAAGTTGCTAGTTTGTACAGATTCTGTATCCATTTGATGGGAGTTCTTAGACAAGGTTGCATCCCACCTTTCCCATCTGGGCTTCGAATTGAATATTTAAAAGTCATTCCTCAAACCCTGTTAATGACTTTTCAGGGCATTTTCTTGGATTTCCCTCTTCTAAACGCGGACTCAGCAAGAGACTTCCTCAAAATTCTAGGCCTCATGGCATCAGTTATCCTCATGATACCACTATTCAGACCACACATCAAAAATATTCAATGGTAATTGAAGAGTTGTTGGACCCAGTTCCTTCATCTGTTGAATTTCCAGGTACCGGTAAAGAGATATATGAAACAGACCTGCAGTGGTGGTGGAATTAACTCTCTCTGTATTCAGGATTCCCTTTCTTATTTCAGACCCCAGTCCAGTCTGTCCAGATGTATGCTTCAGATTTTGTGTGGGGAGCAGTGTCCATGGGAATTCAAGTGCAAGGTTTGTGGGGACCCTCAGGACATGCTAAAGCACATAAACGTAAAAGAGATGTTGGCAGTTTCATGCTGCTTTAAAAGTTCTTTATCACTTCTAGATTTTGGGTCCTCTTCTAGTGGTCACAGACAGCACTACTGTGATATGATAGCTGAACAAGCAAGGGGGGTACAAGGTCATACCCTCTTTGGTTGTTAAAGATGGCCTGGGAGCTGGTTCTACAGCATTCTCTGATTCCTCAGGCCTTTTACATTCTGTTAGAGCAAAATACAGTGGCAGATAGACTAAGCAGATACTTGACAGACCTTCACAAGTGGAAGATCCTTGTAGATGTCTTCCAGGACTTGATCCAGATGTGGGGAACACCTCAAATTGATCTGTTCACCTGCTTTCAAAACAGTCAACTGAAAAAATTCTGTTCAAGACATCCTTGCAGCCATGATTGGAAGACAGATGTTCTACCGTTCTTATGGTCTGGAATGTTCTTTATGCATTTCCACACTTTTCACTGATTTCCAAGGTACTTCTAAAGATTCAGAAAGTATTAGCAAAGATCATTAACCCTCTTTTAGCTCAGGCAGAATTGTTTCTCTCTCTTAATTGAATTGGTCAAGAGTAATTGCTACAAGCTTCCTCACAGATTGGATCTGGATCTCCTCACGGAGCATCAGGAGATGGTGCACTCCATCTTAGAGCAATTGCTCCTAACAGCTGGGATGATTCTATTTTGATATCTTGTAAGCACTTGTTCCATGGAAATGTGCTGCAGGCATTTAAGGGGGCAAGAAAATTTGCAACTAGAAAATCTTGTGTTTATAGGTGGTGCCTAGACAAATAACAATTCCTGAAAGGGTTTTAACCCCCCTGGATTTGAAATTTGAGTGAGCTACTTAAAAATGGTTTGTCATATGCTTCTTTCAGAGTGCATCTTGCAGCCATTTCAGCTTGTCTGCCCTTGGGTCCCCTTCCTTCGTCTCTCTTTGTGGTCAGTTTATGAAAGTAGTGTTGCTTGTGAGACTCCCTGAAAAGTAAATTCTTCCTCCCTAGGATCTTAACCTTCTTCTTGAAAAATTGATCTTGCCTCCTTTTGAACCTGCCTTTTAGGATGGTTTGTGCTTCATTATTTGGAAGATTGTTTTACTGGGTGCTCTGACATTTGCAAGATGAGTCTTTGAGCAGCAAGTTCTCATGGTGAGGTCAGCTCGGATTTTTCAAAAGGACAGAGTTGTGTTGCACACTAATCCATCATTCATGCCTAAAATTATTTCTGAATTGACCTTGAATCAAGCCATCAATTTCCCAGTATTCTGTCCTGATCCAGAACAAGGGAGAGAAGATTCTACATACCTTTGATGCGCAAACGCAACTCCGGTATTACCTTGACAGACTAAAGCTCTTTGGGAATGCTGAACAGCTGTTTGTTGCCAGTACAGGGGCTAAAAAAGGTAATCTTGGTTTTAAGCAAACTATTGCATAATGGCTGTCCTCTGCTTTTGTTTTCTGTTGCTTCCACTTTGGTAAATCTCTTCCAGGCAAGGCTAAGGCTCAGTTGCTAGGGCCTTATCCTCTTCACTGGCATATTGGAAAAGGGTGGACTCTAGAAGCCTTGTAGAGGTAGCAACCTGATCATCTGTTTATACCTTCACAAAGCACTTCAAACTAGATTTCTTTTCAAGGTCAAGAGCAGGATTTGCTAGGACCATTCTCCTTGAGCTCCTGGATCCTTTTATCTTTCCATCTCCCAGGTAGGGTAAGCTTTGGGAATGTACCTAAAATTCCTCTCAGGCCGTGGAAATAATGAACATTGTATGTTTGCTTACGTCTTACTTACCCGTAACATTAAATGTTCATTTTCCTCACTGCCTCTGTGACAGCATCCACCTGCCATCCCTCAGATTGTGCATAGTTGAGGTTTTTTAACCTCTTTTGGTTCTGTTGTTTTGGGGTTTGTTTTTTATATGGTATTATGATTGGTTACAAATTTAATCTTGCTAGATGATTCTAGCTTCAGGTACATGTTCATCGTGCATACAGCTGCAGTCATAACAGATGGGTTCTCCTGCCGTCAGGCGGGTCCTCGGTCGGCCGAATTCCAAAGTCTAGGTCCGGCGTCCGTTGTCGTCGCTTCTTCCCTGACGTCAGTGCGACAGGGGTATAGAAGAACCAACCAACGCCATTTTCTTCAGTCTTTCTTGCCGCGTGGTGCCAGAAGCAGAAGCAGTTCGCAAGTGCCGGTCGGCCAGCTCCTGAAATTACGAAAATTTTGCAACCGAAGTCGTCTTGAAAGCTAAGTACCCCGTTGGGGAAACTTTTCTTGCCTCAGACCGATGTCAGACAAAGTTAATAATTGTATTTCATGTGGGAAGCAAATACCGCATAAGGATTTTCATTCCCTCTGCATTCCTTGCTTAGGCCCAGACCACGACGTCTCAGTCTGTCGTTTTTGTGCTACATTCAACAAATGCACCATTAAGCGTCGGGTGGAGTTCGCCCAGCACTATTTTGGCAAAAAATTTAACTACATTATGTCGTCGGATACTCCGACTCCAGTTTTGTCTAAAAAACGCAAAGATAAGGACCGATACACGAGGTCCGCGGCCTCTACCGACACCACGCCAAGGCCGACTACAGGTGGTCCGGTTCTCAGCGAGGCACCTACACAGCCCCTGCCTACCGACGACACTTCATTGGCGGTGTCTACTGTGCACGAGGTCGCAGGCTCCTCGGCCCACACCCCGACTACAGATACCGAAGCCACTCTAGGTGGTGAAACTCAAAATGTAGACAGGTCTGCCTCCTCTCAAGGTGTCTTCAGACCTTCCTCTTCTTTTTCCATCAAGGCTTTCACTAAGTCTAAAGCAGCCATGCATTCCAAGAGACAAACTACACAGGGCCCTTCTCCAGGCCCCATGCCTAAAAAACAGATGCTTAAAATGGCTGAGGATTTAATTACTCTTATCAGGGGTTCTCAACCCCCCCGGGACAAAAGGCCCAGAGTGGAGGAAGAATCCCCCTCCTCTGACCAGGCCTCCATTATTTCAGAGCACTCTGATGAACAGGAACATTCTTACTCCCCTTTTGAAGATTCTGATGCAGAGGAGTCCATTCCCTCTGTCTCCCCCACAGAGGATTACTCATTTGGGGAAACCTTGCATACCTTGAGGGAACACTTCCACTGGGAAGGCCAAGAGTACTCAGACTCCAAGAAAAGGCTTGGGGATTTTCTCTTGCTACCTCAGCACAGGCCTCTGGCTATAACTCCTGTCTTAGACATACTAGATGATGTGTATTCGGACGCCTGCCTTAACCCAGACTGTTTACCTCCAGCCCCAGTCAAGCCTGACAGGTACTACCGGGTTCCTGACTCACACCAATTTTTATACAAAAACCATGCGGCTGACCCAGAAACTATCTCACAGGGCCCCAAGGGAATTAAGGCCTCCACTGCTAAAAATCCATTACCTTCCGAGAGAGATTCCAGATCTTTAGAAAGGTGGGGGAAAAAGGTATACACCTCGGCCACCTTAACCATGAGGGCATTAAACTGCCAGTTCCATATGTTAAAGTACCAACAGTTTCTGTTATCACAGTTGAGAAGCAAAATGTCACAACCTGAACAACCAGACTTGAAGGAGTTGCAGGATTTGATGCATAGTGCAGAACAAGTGGGTAAACATAACTTGCAATGTGGTTTTGATGCTCTAGAGGCCTCATGTAGAGCTGCTATTACAGGATCAGTCATACATAGACATGCCTGGCTCAAGGAGCAAACCTTACCAGATCATGTCAAAGCTAAATTACTAGATGCCCCTCTACAAAAGGATGTATTATTTGGTGTTAAAGCTGAGGAGGTATTAAAGAAAATGGAGGAAAAGGCTAAATCAATGCAAACAGTGAAAGATTTTCTACAGGTGCAACCTCCACGTTACAGTAGAAATTGGCCTTCCAAAAATTGGTCCTTTCCAGCCACGGACAGACCCCAAAGAGGTAGATACAGGCGCCCGAGGGGCAGAGGGCAATCTCAAGGATCGTTTAGAGGCAGACAATGGCAAGCTCCTACACAGAGGTGGTGAGGATAGTTCGCAGCCATTCAGAAAGCAAACCCAATGACTTTCCCCTTTGCATGCCAAGCAAGGCTCAAATGGCAGCACCCTTAGGCGGAAAACTGGCATTATTTTCGAAAAATTGGCATACTGTCACAAAAGACAAATGGATATCCTGGACATTATAAACAGAGGCTACAGATTCCATTTTCACACCCTTCCAAAAATGAGAGGCATGCCAAACCTGCCACACAATCAAAGGGCAGAGGCACAAAGACAAATTTCAGATTTCATGGACATGGAAGCTATTCAAGAGGTACCTACTCAAGAATAAGGTCAAGGTTTTTATTCCAGACTATTCCTGGTACCAAGGAAGGGAAAAGATTGGAGACCTATTTTGGACCTATCCATCCTAAACACATTTTTACTCGTGCCAAAATTCAAGATGCTCACATTAAAGCAGCTTCTTCCCATGCTGGGCAAGGAGTCTTGGCTGGTAACATTGGACCTCAAGGAGGCATACCAGCATGTCCCAATCAGACAAAATTGCAGAAGATACCTCAGATTTCTTGCAGGTTCAACCCATTATCAATTCTCTGCATTGCCCTTTGGCTTATCTACTGCGCCCAGAGTATTCACGAAATGCCTGGCATCAGTAATTGCCTATTGCAGACTTCAAGGGACACAAATATACCCATATTTGGACGACTGCCTGATCCAAGCGGACAGCAAGCAAATACTTCTGAAAAATCTGGCTTTTGTAATAATGTTGTTGAATTCTCTGGGATACACAGTCAACAAAAAGAAATCAAGGCTAATACCCTCTCAGAAAATAATTTTCCTGGGTGCCAACTTGGACACAAACACCCAGATGGCCTACCTCACGCCAGAGAAACAGGGGCAACTAACTCAATACTTCAGAAAACTAGCAAATTTCACCAGGCTGACTGCAAGGAAAATCCTGCAGGCTCTGGGATTCATGGCATCTTGTATCCTACTAATCCCATGTGCAAAGCTGCATATGAGGAAACTTCAATGGTACCTGAAAAACCTATGGTCTCAACACAGCCACAGTTTGGAAACAGTAATACCACTAATTCCATGTCTTCAAAAGGAATTTCTGTGGTGGGTGCAAGCATGCCAAACAAACACAGGTCTCCCATTCTGCAAGCCTCAAGCAAATCAAGTAATCACAACAGACGCCTCGGACTACGCCTGGGGGGCGCACATGACAGATCGGTGCATTCAGGGCAAATGGTCCCAAAAAGAAAAGCACCTTCACATCAATCAAAAGGAAATGCTAGCAGTAATAAATGCTATTATAGCTTTCAAAGACCTTCTGCATCCAGGTCAACTATTGATAAGGACAGACAACACCACAGTAATGTGGTACATAAACAAACAGGGAGGAACCCATTCATACCCCCTATGCAGGCTTGCCATGTCACTTTGGAACATGGCTCTGGAATTACAAATCGAACTTCAAGCACAGTACTTGCCAGGCAAGGAAAACAAGCTGGCAGACAACCTAAGCAGAAATATGACAGATCCACATGAATGGAAGTTGCATCCTCAAGTTTTTACAGAGATAATTCAAGCATGGGGAAGGCCAGACATAGATCTCTCTGCCTCCCACAAAAATCACCAATTGACAAAATTCTGCTCAAGGACTTTTCATCCACAGGCCTGGAGAGTGGACGCTCTCTCTTTCAGTTGGACAACAATGACAGTTTATGTCTTTCCACCTCTTCCTCTGCTGCCCAAAGTTCTATTAAAAACCAGAGCAGACAGACCAAAGATGATTCTCATTGCTCCAGACTGGCCAAGACAGCACTGGTACCCACTCCTGAGGAGCCTGACGCATTCCCCACCATGGACCCTACCTCTAATGCCTCTTCTTCTGACTCAGCACAGCTTCAAAACTCTTCACAGTCAGCTGAAAACACTCAATCTGGCCGCATGGAAGATTCCTTAACTTCACAACAGACCCTACTCTCCAAGGAGGTGCAGGATGTCATTTTGGAGGCCAGAAGGCCGTCTACTAGAAAAGCTTACTCCGCAAAGTGGAAATGGTTTTGTGCCTGGAATGAGAAAAAGGACCAGAATCCTGGAAAACTGAATTTACCTCAAATATTACAGTATCTAGCTGAGCTGCTAAGCAGTGGACTTTCATTTTCCTCCATCAAAATCCATGCCTCAGCCATTTCTGCAGAATGCAACACTGATCCACCTTTATTCTCTCACCCCTTCTTAAGACAGTTTCTCAGAGGGGCTAAGAATATAAAACCCCCAAGGAAACAACCAATACCTGCTTGGGACCTCAATTTCATTCTAGAAAAGCTGACCTTGCCTCCTTTTGAGCCAGCTGCCTCAACAAATATGCAATATTTGTCCTGGTAAACAGCCTTCCTTCTGGCTATCACCTCAGCTTGCAGGGTATCGGAACTAAAAGCCCTCATGGCTGTGCAGCCTTTCATCATTTTCCATCAGGACAGAGTTTCCTTACGAACCAACCCGTCCTTTATGCCAAAGGTGGTATCCAGGGTAGCTTTGAATCAGGCTATCCACTTACCTACCTTTTACCCTAATCCTCAAAACAAAGGGGAGAGACTACTACATTCCTTGGACATCCACAGACAGCTGCGTTATTATTTGGACAGAACAAAGCCTTTCAGAAAATCAGAACAACTCTTTGTGTCCCATGCTATAGGAGCTCAAGGGAAGCCAATTTCCAAACAGGCAATCTCAAAATGGATAGCCCACTGCATACGCTTTTGTTACTCTTTTCATGGTAAAACTGTACCTGCAGGCATCAGATCTCACTCCACAAGGGCCACGGCTACCTCTGCAGCTTTCCTCAGAGGAGTTCCTACCAAAGATATTTTGGAAGCAGCCACTTAGAGTTCTGTGCATACCTTCTCCAAGCACTACCACCTACCATTATACTCCAAAACTAGAGCAGGCTTTGCCACTGCAGTCTTGCAGGGCCTCCTGGCTCCTCCTAGTTCCACCTAGTGCCTACCACCCCTTTTTTAGCTTTGGGATTCTTCCCATATGTTATGACTGCAGCTGTATGCACGATGAACATAGTACAGTTTTGTACCTACCATAAATGTAGATGTTCGAGTGCTAATACAGCTGCAGTCCAGGTTTCCCTCCCTCCTTCCCCTCTTGGGACAGGCCTATTGGCTAACACCTCCTCATATACAACCTGATTGGGGTATTCATTTATGGTGTATTTGCTTGCAACTACTGTATTTTGATTATATTGCATTTCATTTAAAACAAAAGTAAACGTGGAACGCTGTGGCTTGAAAACGAATTCAATAGTACACCAATTCACCAAGTAAAGATCACTTAAACATGTGAATATACGAACAGATGCTCCAACTCAAACGTGAACAGAACGTCCTTTAATCAGTAAGCGCTTTCACCCCAGTAGGGCTTCATCAGACTGTACAAGGAACAAATTAACAGCACAGTCTTATATACCCAAATACAATTAGTTAATTAAAATGTTAATTGAACATAATTAAACATAATTAATAATGATTCAACAACTGATACAATACAATATGTATATAGTACATACATAAGGTATATTCAATAGCAGATATCATGACATTATCTATGTATATATATTTTCTACATTTTAAAATAAATAAATATTTATTAAACATGTATTGCTGTCTAAGTCAATATTTCAACCTGTAATTGATAAAATGGTCACTAGATGGTGCCAAACATAGCAGCAATAAACTAAAAACCACATCTAGCATGCTTATAAAAGTTTTTAAATTCTATTAGGTCTATTACGAAGGGGGAAAGTTGTACATACTGTATAGCAAAAAATAATAACAAATAATTCCTAACATTCCTAGGAATTATTTATTATTTTTTGCTATACAGTATGTACAACTTTCCCCCTTCGTAATAGACCTAATAGAATTTAAAAATTTTTATAAAAAAATTTTTATAAGCATGCTAGATGTGGTTTTTAGTTTATTGCTGCTATGTTTGGCACCATCTAGTGACCATTTTATCAATTACAGGTTGAAATATTGACTTAGACAGCAATACATGTTTAATAAATATTTATTTATTTTAAAATGTAGAAAATATATATACATAGATAATGTCATGATATCTGCTATTGAATATACCTTATGTATGTACTATATACATATTGTATTGTATCAGTTGTTGAATCATTATTAATTATGTTTAATTATGTTCAATTAACATTTTAATTAACTAATTGTATTTGGGTATATAACTGTTAATTTGTTCCTTGTACAGTCTGATGAAGCACTGGGGTGAAAGAAGCGCGATTAAAGGACGTTCTGTTCACGCTTGAGTTGGAGCATCTGTTCAGTATATTCACATGTTTAAGTGATCTTTACTGTGAATGTGTACTATTGAATTGCTTTCAGCCACAGCTTACTTTTGTTTTATTTGATTTTATTTTGGAACGCTGCTCTTCCTGTGAGTATTTCACGTTGGTTTGGATATTGCATTTCATAATTACATAAATTTATGTATTGCCTTCCTTCTGGGGGCACCTGACATCTGGGGCAAGAAAAACTGAAGAAAATGGCGTCGGCTGGTTCTTTTATACCCTGTCACTGGCGTCAGGGAAGAAGTGACGACAACCGGCCGGACCTAGACTTTGGAATTGGACCGAGGACCGCCTGACAGGAGAACCCATCTGTTATGACTGCAGCTGTATTAGCACTCGAACATCTACATTTATGGTAGGTACAAAACTGTACTTTCCTGTCTGAAATCCTGAACACACACTTCCTGTGACAGCTTAAGGCTTCCCTTTCAGGATGTGGTAAGCCAATCAGCTGTCAAAAGGAGAGAGAGGGAGGGAGGGGAGTCTAAGCTTTTGAAAGCTGGCCAGGGTTGGGTTATCTTTGCAGATAAAACAGTGTCACTGAAGCAATGAGGAATTCTAGTATTTACTTACTGTTGCAGGTAGGTCGAACTTGCACAGCAAGAAGAAAATGCTGAAATCACCAACAGACACTTTATGACAAAATGTCTCAAGTCTTTAGCGCTTCGGCAGCAATTATCTTCTAGAAGTACATCAAGAGAAAAAAACTGCCATTTTATACACACATTAACTACCATCAATTAAACAATTAAATAATTTACTCAATTATTCTCTTAATTAGTACAATAAATCCATTATTCATAAAAAACACAATTTTATCATGAGATTCCATGAACATTCAGTATTAAGCCCATAAGAGCTTAAAGTATTATATTTTAAGATGTAAATACCTCCTTTATACAAGTGATATTTATTCTTAAACTCAGAATCACCAATACCCCAATTAACTTGTTCTAAGATGCTGGCTTGCAAAGAATCTGGGTTTTTAAGTTGTTTTTGCATGTTGGAATATGGCCAGTGATTCTAATAATCAACTACTGAGGATTCTGAGAGATAACAGTCTGGATGTTACTCAAAAAAGTATGGATCAATGTGAAGTTGTTCAATCTCGTCGTTTGTTCTTACATGTGGGTTTGGAGCCGATCCATCAGCTCCAAGTCGGCCACTTTCCAAGCTCAAGATCTTTGAGTAGCTCGAGGCACAGTCCCTATCCCATGATGCTCTTCTACCAACCCCAGATCTAGTTTGCTTCGGAGGAAGCACAGGCCAGTAACCTTTTTTTCTTCTTAGCTAAATAACTAAATATATATTCTTCTATCAGGGATCTGATATATGTGAGACTATTAATGTTATTCATATTTGTTGTTTCAGTGAGTTTAACTGTATAATATTTTTTTTTTGTCTTTCTAAATTGGAGCGGTTGCTCCTATGCCTTTGTCCTTTCCTTAGTTGCGTTTTACTTGACAGGGCTCTGTCAGATTTATTTCCCTATCCCCTCCTTGTTCATAACTTGTTGGTGCTATTAGATTTGTTGTATCTGAACGTTATTGTGACAAGACCTTTATATATATAATACTTGTTAGTTTGCAGTTCGGGGATCTGAACTTTCTAGGAGTATCTTAGCGGATTATTGACATTATTTTTTATCAGGGATCTGATATTTGTATGTTTTTCTTTGGTATGTCTGAAAAACAAAAATCAGGATTTAAGAGGTTTGACTGTGGACAGAAGATGTCCATCACCGATAACCATGTTTCTTGTGTGTACTGCTTGAGTCCAGTACATTTGTAAGAGGATTGCTCTATCTGCCACTCCTTCAGTGGCAGGGTTTTGTTAGAAAGACAAAGGAAATTGGTGGATCGAGGGCCGTTGAAGCCAGACTTTCAAGAAGCACTAGACAAGACTGACCAGACCTCCAAGTCCTCAAAGGGGTCGAAGCCTTCTCATGTGTCATCTGAGCACAGGTCCTCTGCTCCGAGCACCTCTGGGAAGACTTGGTCTCCGGCTCCTCAGCCTTCGGAGCCGTGCACTGAACTCTTACCTCAGAGCCAAATCACAGTGTTGGAGCCGGTGTCGGAAGTTTTAAAGTCCCTGATACTTAGGTCGTTGGCTTCTTTGGCTCCTTCGACCCGTTCTTCCGGGACTCTTTCAGACATCAATGTGGACAGCGTTTTGAAGAGGCTTTTGGGGAACTCGGCCCTAGCCAAATTGCTTTCGGCTTCGTCCCAACTGACTTCGAAGCCTACAAAGCCCCGCCACGATTTCTACTCCTCCAAGGCCAGTCAAGTCTTCGGAGCCGGAAAGAGAGGATCTGATGGTGGTGGAACCCTCTGAGCCGAGGCCTGATGTTCATCGTGCATACAGCTGCAGTCATAACAGATGGGTTCTCCTGCCGTCAGGCGGGTCCTCGGTCGGCCGAATTCCAAAGTCTAGGTCCGGCGTCGGTTGTCGTCGCTTCTTCCCTGACGTCAGCGCAACAGGGGTATAAAAGAACCAGCCAACGCCATTTTCTCCAGTCTTTCTTGCCGCGCGGTGCCCGAAGCAGAAGCAGTTCGCAAGTGCCAGTCAGCCAGCTTCTGAGAATACGAAAAATTTGGAACCAAAGTCGTCTTAAAAGCTAAGTACCCCGTTGGGGAAACTTTTCTTGCCTCAGACCGATGTCAGACAAAGTTAATAATTGTATTTCTTGTGGGAAGCAAATACCGCATAAGGATTTCCATTCCCTCTGTATACCTTGTTTAGGCCCAGACCACGACATCTCAGTCTGTCGCTTTTGTGCTACATTCAACAAACGCACTATTAAGCATCGGGCGGAGTTCGCCCAGCCTTTTTTTGGGAAAGCATTTAACTATACTATGTCGTCAGATACTCCGACTCCGGTTTTGTCTAAAAAACGCAAAGATAAGGACCGATACTCGAGGTCCGCAGCCTCTACCGACACCACGCCAAAGCCGACTACATGTGGTCCGGTTCTCAGCGAGGCGCCTACGCAGCCCCTGATTACCGACGACACATCTTTGGCGGTGTCTCCTGTACCAGTCGCAGGCTCCTCGGCCCACACCCCGACTACAGATACCGAAGCCACTCTTGGCGTTGAAACACAGAATGTGGACAGGTCCACCTCCACTCAAGGTGTCTTCAGACCTTCCTCTTCTTTCTCCATTAAGGCTTTCACCAAGTCTAAAGCAACCATGCACCCTAAGAGACGAGCTACACAGGGCCCATCTCCAGGCCCCATGCCTAAGAAACAGATGCTTAAAATGGCTGAGGATTTAATTACTCTAATCAGAGGTTCTCGGCCACCTCCGGACAAAAGACCCAGTGTGGAGGAAGATTCCCCCTCCTCTGATCAGGGCTCCATTATTTCAGAACACTCTGATTATCAGGAACAGTCTTACTCCCCTTTTGAAGACTCTGATGCAGAGGAGTCTATTCCTTCTGTATCCCCCTCTGAGGATTACTCATTTGGGGAAAGACTGCATACCTTAAGGGAACACTTCCACTGGGAAGGCCAGGATTATTCAGATTCCAAGAAAAGGCTCAGGGAATTTTTTTTGTTACCCCAGCACAGGCCTCTGGCTATACCTCCTGTCTTGGACATCCTAGATGATGTTTACTCGGAGGCCTGCCTTAACCCAGACTCTCTTCCTCCAGCTCCAGTTAAGCCTGACAGGTACTACAGGGTTCCTGACTCACACCAATTTCTATACAAAAGCCATGCTGCTGACCTAGAAACCATCTCACGGGGGCCCAAGGGAGTTAAGGCCTCCATTGCCAAAAATCCATTGCCTTCCGAGAGAGATTCCAGATCCTTAGAAAGGTGGGGAAAAAAGGTGTATACATCGGCTACCTTATCCATGAGGGCCTTAAACTGTCAGTTTCTTATGCTAAAATACCAGCAGTTTCTGTTATCTCAATTGAAAAGTAAAATGTCGCAACCTGAACAACCAGACGTGAAGGAGTTGCAGGATTTGATGCATAGTGCAGAACAAGTGGGTAAACATACCTTACAATGTGGTTTTGATGCTCTAGAGGCCTCATGTAGAGCTGCTGTTACAGGCTCAGTCATACGTAGGCATGCCTGGCTCAAGGAACAAGCCTTGCCTGATCATGTCAAAGCTAAATTACTAGACGCCCCTCTTCAAAAGGATGTACTATTTGGGGCAAATGCTGAGGAAGTATTACGGAAAATGGAGGAAAAGGCTAAATCAATGCAAACTGTGAAAGAATTTCTGCAGGTTCAACCCCCACGTTTTAGTAGAAATTGGCCTTCCAAAAACCGGTCCTTTCCTGCCACAGACAGACCCCAAAGAGGCAGATACAGGCGCCCAAGGGGCAGAGGACAATCACAAGGATCGTACAGAGGCAGACAATGGCAAGCTCCTACACAAAGCGGTGGTGAGGGCAACTCGCAATCTTTCAGAAAGCAAACCCAATGACTTTCCCCTTTGCATGCCAACCAGGTCTCAAATGGCAGCCCCCTTCGGAGGAAAGCTGGCACTATTCTCAAAAAATTGGCATGTTGTCACAAAGGACAAATGGATCCTGGACATTATAAACAGAGGCTACAAATTCCATTTTCATACCCTTCCAAAAATGAGAGGCATGTCAAACCTGCCACACAATCAAAGGGCAGAGGCACAAAAGCAAATTTCAGATCTTATAAACATAAAAGCTATTCAAGAGGTACCTACACACGAACAAGGTCAAGGTTTTTATTCCAGGCTATTTCTGGTGCTAAGGAAGGGAAAAGATTGGAGACCTATTTTGGATCTTTCCATCCTAAACACATTCCTACTCGTACCAAAATTCAAGATGCT
Organism: Protopterus annectens; assembly: GCF_019279795.1. Lineage (NCBI taxonomy): Eukaryota > Metazoa > Chordata > Ceratodontiformes > Protopteridae > Protopterus > Protopterus annectens. The sequence continues at coordinate 1,185,240,822 of NC_056735.1, read as the reverse complement.
CACTCTACAGCAACTTCTTCCCATGCTGGGCAAGGAGTCTTGGCTGGTAACATTGGACCTCAAGGAGGCATACCTGCATGTCCCAATCAGACAAAATTGCAGAAGATACCTCCGATTTCTTGCAGGTTCAACCCATTATCAATTCTCTGCATTGCCCTTTGGCTTATCTACTGCGCCCAGAGTATTCACGAAATGCCTGGCATCAGTAATTGCCTACTGCAGACTTCAAGGGATACAAATATACCCTTATTTGGACGACTGCCTGATCCAAGCAGACAGCAAGCACATTCTTCTGAAACATCTGGCTTATGTAATAATGTTATTAAACTCTCTGGGATACACAGTCAACAAAGAGAAATCAAGACTAATACCCTCTCGGAAGATAATTTTCCTGGGTGCCAATTTGGACACAAACACCCAGATGGCCTACCTCACGCCAGAGAAGCAGGGGCAACTAATTCAATATTTCAGAACACTGGCAAATTGTACCAGGCTGACTGCAAGGAAAATCCTGCAGGTTCTGGGATTCAGGGCATCTTGCATCTTACTAATCCCATGTGCAAAGCTGCATATGAGAAAACTACAATGGTACCTAAAAAACATATGGTCTCAACACAGCCACAGTTTGGAAACAATAATCCACCTTTATTCTCTCACCCTCTATTAAGACAGTTTCTCAGAGGGGCTAAGAATTTAAGACCTCCAAGGAAACAACCAATACCTGCTTGGGATCTTAATTTCATTCTGGAAAAACTGACTTTGCCTCCTTTTGAGCCAGCTGCCTCATCAGATTTACAATATTTGTCCTGGAAAACAGCTTTCCTTCTGGCTATCACTTCAGCTCGTAGAGTTTCAGAACTACAGGCTCTTATGGCTGTCCAGCCTTTTTATCATCTTCCATCAGGACAGAGTTTCATTACGAACCAACCCGTCCTTTATGCCTAAAGTGGTATCCAGAGTAGCTTTAAATCAGGCCATGCATTTACCTACTTTTTATCCTAATCCTCAAAACAAAGGGGAGAGATTACTACATTCCTTGGACATCCACAGACAACTGTGTTATTATTTGGACAGAACAAAACCTTTCAGAAAATCAGAACAGCTTTTTGTGGCCTTTGCGGTAGGAGCTCAAGGAAAGCCAATTTCCAAACAGACAATCTCAAAATGGATAGCCCACTGCATACGCTTTTGCTTTTCCTTTCATGGCAAAACTGTACCTACAGGCATTAGAACTCATTCCACCAGGGCCACAGCCACCTCTGCAGCCTTCCTCAGAGGAGTTCCTACCAAGGATATTTTGGAAGCAGCCACTTGGAGTTCTGTGCATACCTTCTCCAAGCACTACAACCTACCGTTATACTCCAAATCTAGAGCAGGCTTTGCCACTGCAGTCTTGCAGGGCATTTTGGCTCCTCCTAGTTCCACCTAGTGCCTACCACCCCTTTCTTAGCTTTGGGATTCTACCCATCTGTTATGACTGCAGCTGTATGCACGATGAACATAGTACAGTTTTGTACCTACCATAAATGTAGATGTTAGAGTGCTAATACAGCTGCAGTCCAGGTTTCCCTCCCTCCTTCCCCTCTAGGGGTTTTCTTTTATGGTGTATTTGCTTGCAACTACTATTTTTTGATTATATTGCATTGCATTACTACATAATTTTATGTATTGCCTTCCTTCTGGGGGCACCTGACATCTGGGGCAAGAAAAGCTGAAGAAAATGGCGTCGGCTGGTTCTTTTATACCCCTGTCGCACTGACGTCAGGGAAGAAGCGACGACAACCGACGCCGGACCTAGACTTTGGAATTCGGCCGACCGAAGACCCGCCTGATGGCAGGAGAACCCATCTGTTATGACTGCAGCTGTATTAGCACTCGAACATCTACATTTATGGTAGGTACAAAACTGTACTTTCCAGTGCCCTCGGCCCTGTCGACCTTGACTACTTCGGTTCCGATCGAAGAGTCTTGGATCCGACACTCTCTCGCTGGTTCCGGGGGAGAGAGTCGAACCGACGCTTCGGTTCCGCCTCTCCCTCTCGGGGCTTCGGCGCAAATGAGCTCGGCTCCGTCCTCTGGTTCGGAGCCCATGGTCTCGGCCCTGGGGAGGTTGCCGTCTTCTTCGGAACCGGCCCACTCCTTGGGTCGGGAAACCGGTGCCTTTGATGCCATGAGGAGGGTCATGTCTGCAAAGACCCTTACCTCTTCAGATCTTGCCTCTTCCTCCCCTAAAGTGCCGCATTCTGTCCTTACACCACAGGTTCCTACCAAGCGTCGAGACCCAGACCCTCAGGTGACACCATTTGGTGACCCCTGCTTGACGGAGACTTCACCAGACACCCCCCACTGATGAAGTCCCTAGAAAGAGAGTGTGCAAGAGGAGGCATTTGGATTCCCCTCCGGAATCCTTAACATCAGACACCGACTTAGAGGAATCAGAAAGGTCCCCACGGTCCTTCTCTGAGGATGTCTCATTTGCAGACATCTTGGAAATATTAAGGCAGAGGGGTGACTTGCAGTCCCTTACCCCTACTGAGGATGAGTCGGTACTCCTGAAGACCTTTGGGTCTCAACCTTCTACCTCCTGGGTTACTCTGCCCTATGACGAATTAATGGACTTGGTCGCTCGAAGGGCGTGGGAGTCTCCTGATTCCTTGGAACCAGTCCCTCGGAGGCCCAACAAATTTATCACCACCCTTCAAGACGGGTCTTTTCTTACGAAGGGAGTCCCCGTTGATGGTGGTGATGGTGGCCACCAAGAAAGAGATGTCAGAAACCTCTTGCTCTGTTCATCTTCTTAATAAAGACTCTACGACAATGGACAGATACGGGAAACGCATCTTTAGTTCTGCGACATTTGCAGTGAGATCGCTTAACTATTTAACCCACTTTACCCGTCTTCAACGAGATCTCCTCAAAGTGCTTGGAGATACTCTACAGGGCAAAATAGATGATGCTGTTTCTGAGAAAGTGACGGCACAGCTTAACACCCTTAATTCTATTGTGAACTCGTCCATGCGGCTCATTTCTTATGCAGCTGATGGATCGAGCCTGGCAGCAGGAGAAGTGATAGCTCTGCGGAGACAATCCTGGATGCGCTTATGCTCCTTTGCGGAAGCCTTCAAGTCTTCCTTTGTTAATACCCCATTCGATTGCTCTTCCTTGATGTCCTTCAAGGATGCATCTGCAGTTCTTACAAATGGGTAGTCCTGTCGTCAGGCAGCCCTTCGGTCGGCCGGATTCCAAAGTCTGGGTCCGGCTTCGGCTGGTGTCGCACTTCACCCGACGTCATCGCTGCAGTTTTTCGGGTATAAAGGCATCAGCCGACACCATTTTCCCCAGTCTTTCTTGCCGCGTGGCGCCCGAAGCAGAAGCTGTTCGCAAGTGCCGGTCGGTCAGATCCAGAGATTACTACTACCGAATACTACTTCGAAGACTTCTAAAAAGCTAAGTACCCCGTTGGGGACTCTTTCTTGCCTCAGCCGATGTCAGAAAAAGTGAATAACTGTTTAACTTGTGGGAAACAAATACCTCATAAAGATTTCCACTCCTACTGCTTACCTTATTTAGGCCCAGACCACGACGTAGCAGCTTGTCTAGCCTGTGCTTCTTTTAACCGACGGACGCTTAGACGTCGGTCAGAGTTTGCTGAGCAGTTTTTCGGCTCTGATTTTGCCTATATTATGCCGTCGGATCCTCCGACTACACAAATTACCAAAAAACGCAAAGAAAAGGACCGACACTCGCGGTCCGCGGTTTCAGCCCAAAACGCAGTTAAGCAAATGGCGAGTGTCTCGGTTTCGGCCGAAACCGAGCAAGCGGTTCTTTCTTCAGCCGAAACCATGCCTTCTACCGAGGCCTCTTCTAACCTGGTAGAATCGGCTTTTGAAATCCAACCTTCTGTTGCGGTTTCTCAGGAATTATCAGACACTATTCCCTTGGATATTTCAACCCCTGCACGTGGAGCTGCTAGGCCTCCTGCAGCCATGTCTATTAAGGCCTTTGCCAGGGCTAAAGCAGCCAAAGCTTCAAAAACGGTGCCTGCCAGACCCCCCTCTCACAGGCTCAGCACCAGTTCCCATATGCTTTCTTTGGCTGAGGATCTCATTTCTTTAATTCGTGGATCCCAGCCTCATCCAGACAGGACCTCTCATCCACCTCCAGAGAAGAGGCCTAGAGCAGAGCCCCCTGAGCCAGTATCCACAGATGATTCCTCTGATGACTCAGAACATACAGACCCTCCTGAGGCTCCTTATTCCCCTTACGAAGACTCTGATGCTGAAGAGTCCATTCCTTCAGCCTCTCCACCTGAGGAATTTTCCTTTGGGAAACCTTGCATGCTATGAGGGAACAATTTCAGTGGCAGGGCCAAGATTTCTCAGACTCCAGAAAAAGGCTTAGAACCTTTCTACATTTGCCACAACATAGGCCTTTAGCTATACCTCCAGTTCTTCTGTTGTAGATGATGCATTTAATGATGCTTGCACTGCTCCTGATTCATTACCTCCGGCCCCTGCTAAGCCCGATAGGTTCTACAGGGTCCCGGACACTCAACACCATTTATACAAGGCTCCTTTTGCAGATCCAGAGACTATCTCCCAGGGCCCTAAAGCTGTAGCAACTACATCTACTAAAAACCCCCTCCCCTCTGAAAGGGAATCCAGGTCCTTAGAGATGGGGTAAAAAAGTTTACACCTCTGCTACTTTGTCAGCTAGGGCTTTGAACTGCCAATTTCATATGATTCAACATCAAGAGTTTATGCTTGACCAGTTAACTAAAAAGCTGTCCTCTGAAGAATCTTTAGATAAAAAATATGTTCAGGAAATGGTACATAACATACAGCAGGTTAGTAACCATTCTTTAAAATGTGGCTATGATGCACTGGAGGCTTCCTTTAGATCAGCCATGACTGGCACAGTTATCAGGAGACATGCATGGTTGAAAGAGCAGGCATTACCAGACCATGTCAAATCAAAGCTTTTGGATGCACCCATGGACAAGGTCAATGGGTCTGAAGAAGCCATATCGGTGAAAGCGCTTACCTGCATTCTTTGTCTGTGGAATAAATTAGATTTTATAGCATTGGAGTCTTGGAATCGTGTTTAATTGTTACTTTGGAGGCTTGGATTTATGCTGAATTCTGCATTTCAGCCAGCGTCAGTGTTTGGCTTACCTACCCTGAGTTTAATTACTATTTTCCCCTGCACAGCAGGTACTAAAAAAGATGGAAGAGAAGGCGAAATCTGTACAAACAGTGAAAGATTTCTTACAGGTTCAACCTCCAAGGTTTAGCAGGAACTGGCCCTCCAAGAATTGGTCCTTTCCGGACTCCTCTAAGACACAGAGAGGCAGGAATAGGCGTTCAAGAGGCAGAAACCAATCCAGGGGTGCCTACAGGGGACACCAGTGACAAGGTAACAACCAGCGAGGCACGGACGCAGCCACCACCACTACAACAACACAATCACAGTGACTTGGCTGTGGCACCGCCTACCAGGGAACAACTGGAAGCACCCTTAGGCGGAAAGCTAACCTTATTTTCAAAGAACTGGCATTGCATCACAAGGGAAAAATGGATTTTGCAAACTATAGACCAAGGTTACAGGTTCCATTTCCATACTCTACCAGGAAAGAGAGGAATGCCAAACCTACCACCTACTCAAAGGGCAGAAGCTCTAAAGCAAATATCTCAACTATTAAGAATGAGAGCTGTGGAAAAGGTACCATCTATGGAACAAGGAAAGGGATTTTACTCCAGACTCTTCCTGGTACCAAGAAAAGAGAGCAAATGGAGGCCTATTCTCAACCTGTCCGCTTTAAACACATTCCTCATTGTTCCAAAATTCAAAATGCTGACCCTACAGCAGCTTCTTCCCATGCTGGGCAAGGGGTCTTGGCTGGTAACTCTAGATCTCAAGGAGGCATACCTGCACGTCCCCATACGACCAATTTGCAGAAGATACCTCAGATTTCTTGCAGGATCAGAGCGTTATCAATTCTCAGCATTGCCTTTTGGCTTATCTACTGCGCCCAGAGTGTTCACGAAATGCCTGGCATCAGTAATTGCTCATTGCAGACTTCAGGGGATCCAAATTTATCCCTACCTGGACAACTGCCTGATACAAGCGGACAACAAAAGCAAGCTAACAGAAGACTTACAAAGAGTCATTTACCTGCTGCAAGCCCTGGGATATACAGTCAATATAAAAAAGTCAAGGCTGATTCCATCCCAAAGAATAACCTTTCTGGGTGCAGAGCTGGACACATCAAAACATATGGCATTCCTAACTGCAGAAAAGAAAGAGCAACTACCTCTCTACTTCTTGGCATTAACAAAGCAGAACCATCTAACTGCAAGAAAAGTACTACAAGCCCTAGGCTTCATGGCATCCTGCATAATTCTGGTCCCTCATGCCAGACTGCATATGAGAAAGCTACAGTGGTACCTAAAGAATTTGTGGTCCCAACACAAGCACAGCCTAGAAACCAAAATTCCAATAATCCCATGCCTGAAGCAAGAGTTCCTATGGTGGGCTCAGGCCTGTCAATCAAACACAGGATTGCCCTTCTGCAACAGTCAACCAAGCCAAACCATCACGACAGATGCCTCAGACCTCGGTTGGGGGCACACATGCTGGGCAAGTGCATACAAGGCTTATGGACTCAAGACCAGCTGCCTGCACATAAATCTAAAGGAAATGCTGGCAGTAAAATTGGCAATCCAGTCATTCAGACCATTTCTCCAAGAAGGTCAGTTGATGATAAGGACAGACAACACCACAGTTATGTGGTACATCAACAAACAGGGAGGCACACATTCATATCCTCTATGCCGGCTGGCACTGGACCTATGGGATGTGGCTCTGAGCTACAACATTCAGTTACAAGCAATTTTTGTACCGGGAAAAGAAAACATTCTAGCAGACATATTAAGCAGAACTACCACAGATGCCCACGAATGGATGCTGCATCCGGACATCTTCAAAGCCATCACAAGAGAATGGGGATTACCACAAATAGACTTATTTGCATCCCCACTCAATCACCAGCTAAAGAAATTCTGCACAAGGACGTACCACCCACTTGCTTGGAAGGTGGACTCCCTATCTTTCAGTTGGAAAAACCTGACAGCATACGCATTCCCACCACTTCCTTTGATGCACAAAGTGCTTTTGAAGATCAAAGAGGAACGTCCAAGGATCATTCTGATAGCTCCAGACTGGCCAAGACAACATTGGTACCCATTGCTGAGGAGCATGTCTCGGGAACAAATATGGACACTACCCCTGATCCCATTACTGTTAACACAGAACAACTACAACATCCTGCATCCAAACCTGAAAACTCTGCAGCTAACTGCCTGGAACATTACATAACAGCAATTAACCCAAATTTATCCCAAAGGGTTAAAGACATAATCCTTGAGGCTCGTAGACCTTCAGCAAGAAAGAATTATGCAGCAAAATGGAAAAGATATCTCATTTGGAGTACTGCAAAGGGAGAAGATGTGGCACTGGTAAACATAGCCAACATCCTGGAGTACTTGGCAGAGCTCTTCCATACAGGCCTGTCCTATTCTTCCATCAAGATACATGCATCAGCTATTTCAGCAGAATACAGCTTGGATCCTCCTGTCTTCTCTCATCCTCTGCTCAGACAGTTTCTGAGAGGAATTAAAAATGTAAAACCTCCCAGGAAACCACCATTGCCAGCATGGGACTTGAACTTTGTGCTAGAAAAATTGACACTTCCCCCTTTCGAACCAGCAGCAACAGCAGAATTACATTACTTATCCTGGAAGACTGCTTTCCTGCTGGCAATCACCTCAGCAAGAAGGGTCTCTGAACTACAGGCATTAATGGCAGTGCAACCCTTCCTGATCTTCCATCAAGATAGTGTCCATGAGAACAAATCCTACATTTATGCCTAAGGTGGTATCCAGAGTGTCTTTAAATCAGGCTATCCACCTACCTACATTCTTCCCCAACCCACAGAACAGGGAGAAAGACTCTTGCATACCTTGGATGTACATAGACAATTACGCTACTACCTGGACAGGACCAAGTCCAATAGAAAAACTGACCAGCTTCTGGTAGCATATGCAACAGGAAAGGAAGGAAAACCAATTTCAAAACAGACAATCTCCAAATGGATAGGAAATTGCATTAGATTTTGTTACTCCTACCATGGAAAGAAAACTCCAGAGAACATCAGGCCTCACTCCACAAGGGCTACAGCCACTACCACAGCTTTCTTACGAGGAGTGGCTACCAAGGACATTATAGAGGCTGCTACTTGGACCTCCGTGCATACATTTGCCAAGCATTACAATTTACCTTTATACTCTAGATCCCGAGCAGGTTTTGCCACTGCTGTTTTGCAAGGGATCCTAACTACACCATAATCTCTCCTTTTTCCTCCTCCCTAGTTTAGCTATGGTATTCTACCCATTTGTAAGGACTGCAGATGCATCCTTGAAGGACATAGTACAGTTTTGTACCTACCATAAATGTAGATGTCCGATAGGAATGCATCTGTAGTCAGGATTACCACCCACCTTCCCTCTGTGGTACTCCTAGGGTATTTGCCATCCTTCAGCTAGCTTGGGGGGGATCTATTATGGTGTATTTGTTTGTATATATGTACATACATGCTTATTTTATGTGTTTGCTCTCTACTATTTGGAAACATTGGCATTTATCCAAATTTAGCCATCCAAGAGGGCACCTGGCATCTGGGGCAAGAAACACTGAGGAAAATGGCGTCGGCTGATGCCTTTATACCCGAAAAACTGCAGCGATGACGTCGGGTGAAGTGCGACACCAGCGAGCGGACCCAGACTTTGGAATCCGGCCGACCGAAGGGCTGCCTGACGACAGGACTACCCATTTGTAAGGACTGCAGATGCATTCCTATCGGACATCTACATTTATGGTAGGTACAAAACTGTACTTTTTGGCCTAAAGTCCAGGAGACACTCACTAGGTGTGAGCAGGAAGGAAAGACTCTATCTGCCGTAGGAGTCCGTTTTTCCACCCCCACTAAACCATACCTCAAAGGGCAGAAAGGTGGAAAAATGTGGTTCTGAAAATCCCAAGGAGCTTTCCAGAACACACGTAGTGAACCCCCTCCAGGGGCAGAGTAGGGGGTTATAATGGTAGACGCCGCCCAGGCGGCAGAGGCGGTTGCACAGAACCAGGGTGACAGGGAGCAGTTCCTTGGCAAGCCCTATCAGCTCTCTTGAGAGGAGGCCCGACTGTCCTACTCTGGAGGCAGTCGGGGGCCGCTTAGCTTTATACCCAGACGCCTGGCTAGGAATTACCTCAGATTCTTGGGTAAAAAGAATAGTTACCAGAGGTTGCATCATTCCCTTTTCAGAATCCCCCTTCCATTCGTACAGGAATCCCAGACGTTCCACCCAGTCTGCAGAATGTAGCAGCCATAGAAATTCAAAGGCTGCTAGAAAAAAGAGTCATCCAGCCAGTCCCGGCAGACCAGATAGGATCCGGAACTTACTCCAGGTTCTTTTTAGTTCCAAAGAAAACAGGGGACTGGAGGCCCATCTTAGACCTCAGTAAACTAAACACCTTTGTCAAAAAGGAAAAGTTCCGGATGGTCACGCTTCAATCGATACTTCCATTTTTCTAAACGGGCGATTGGATGTGCTCTGTAGATCTCAAAGATGAGTACTACCACATCAAAATGGCCAGGCCATCCAGAGATCACTTGCATTTCTGGCTGGAGGCCAGTCAGTACCAATTCCGAGCTCTGCCCTTTGGTCTCACCACAGCCCCCAGAGTGTTCACCAAATGTATGGCAGTGGTCACGGCTCACCTGAGACGTGTAGGGTTCCGGGTGTTTCCATATCTGGACGACTGGCTCCTCACCACCGCCACCAGGCATCAACTGATTCGCACCAGAGATTACATAGCATATTTCCTTTATAGGAGCAGATTTAGACACCACCATTACCCTGGTCAGATTGCCTCAAGAAAGAGTAATATCTTTACGAAGTCACGTGTGCCATTTGTTAACGGAAAGGAAAGTTCCTGCATTCCAGGTTCTGAAGCTGTTAGGCACCATGGCAGTGATACTCATAGCGGTTCCTCTGGGAAGAATGCACATGAGAATACTCCAATGGTTACTATTCACACAGTGGTCTTACCAACAGCTTCCAATGTCACACAAGATTCTTCTGACAAATGCTTGCAAAAAGGACCTTCTTTGGTGGTTGAACAGCCACCAAGTTACTGTAGGTCTTCCATTTGTACTTCCCCCTCCCACAGCCACAGTGACCACGGATGCTTCCCTGATAGGGTGGGGGGGGCTGTTTCAGGGAAGAGCTGTCCAATTCACTTGGTCAGACATGGAATCTCATTTGCACATCAGTGTCCTAGAGTTGAGAGCGGTGTTTCTAGCGTTGCAACACTTTCACGACTCTCTACCTCGAGAGACGATTGCAATACAGACCGACAACATGTCTGTTATCTGGTACATCAACAAGCAAGGGGGAACCAAGTCTTACCCCTTATGCCGAGATTCCCTGAGAATTTGGCAGTGGGCTGTATCCACCGGGCGCTTTCTGATAGCAATGCACATCCCCGGGTCATCCAACATGATAGCGGACAAACTGAGCAAAGCCATTCTGTTGCCTCACGAGTGGCCCCTCAAAGAACGAGTGGCGGAAGTGATATTCCGCAGATGGGGCCAGCCTTGCTGCGACCTTTTTGCATCCCCGATGAATGCTAAATGCAGAAGCTACTTTGCCCTGTACCCTCCACCGGGGGACAACCCAAGGGACTCACTCGTACATGATTGGCCCTCGGGTCTCCTTTATGCCTTTCCTCCAATCCCGCTGATACAGAAAGCCAAAAGCTTGGGAAGGACTGTTATTCTGATAGCCACATTTTGGCCTCGGCAGATATGGTTCCCCTTCCTACAGCAATACCAAGTGGAAGAACCTTGGGTTCTGGACCCAGTGCCAGACCTTCTGACTCATTCGTTGGGAGTTCTTCATCCCTCTCTTGTCTCCCTCAAACTGACAGCTTGGCTGCTCCACTTCCCAACCTAGCCAGGTCATATGATTTGCCTCGCGTGTTTCAACATATTCTAGTTTCCTCTCATAAAGTCTCCACCAGGAAACTGTATAACAGCAAATGGAATCGATTTGTTCATTGGGCTTCTCAGCATGGTATTGATCCCTATGTTGCCCCTATTCATAGTATTCTGGAATTCTTGACTTCGTTCTTCCACGATGGTGCGGCAGCTTCTACGATAAGGGTTCAATTGGCTGCCATATCTAACTTCCATGTGGGATGCAGTGGTTCTAACATTATGTCCCACAGATTATTTAAAGCCTTTTTGAAAGGAACTCATCACCTTAGGTCACCTATCAGACATCCTGTTACTCCCTGAAATCTAAATTTGGTACGATCTCAACTCATGCTTCCCCCTTCTGGGCCTGCATCATCTTGTCCTTTGAAGTTCCTTTCTTGGAAGACAATTTTCCTGGTGGCTGTTACTTCGGCGTGTAGAGTTTCTAAACTACAAGCACTTTCTATCAGGCCTCCATATCTGGTCTTTTACCCCGACAGTGTCTTTAAGAACAAATCCAACCTTTCTCCCTAAAGTCTGCTCTGAGGCGAACTTGAACCAGTCTGTTGACCTTCCTACTTTTTTCAGACATCATGCTACTAGATTGGAGTACATGTTACATAAGCTTGATGTTCACAGACAATTGAGGTTTTATTTAGACAGAACCAAAGAATTTAGGAAATCTGATCAACTCTTTGTTTCCTATGCAGACAATAAGAAAGGTTTTTCAGTATCCAAAGTTACACTGTCCAAATGGATTTCTGATTGTATAAAATTTGTATATTCTTCAGCTAAACAACCTTTAGAACGTGAAGTGAAAGCCCATTCTACCAGGGTTGTTTCTACGTCTCTAGCCCATGCAGCCAGTCTACCTTTGGACACCATTTGTGCAGCTGTTACTTGGTCCACACCTCATACGTTTATCACTCATTACAAAGTGGACAGGGCCTCCAGGGACAGGGCTTCCTTTGGTTCCACCATTCTCCGGAATGTACTCCCATGAGCCGCCCAGGATTAGGTTGCTTGGGACACTACCCACGTGTAAGAACAAACGGCGAGATTGAACAACTTCACATAAAGAAGTTATGTTCTTACCATAACGTTCCATGTGAGTGGTTCATCTTGCCTTTGTTCTTACACTCCCTCCCACCTTCCCCCTCCAGGTTCTGGAAGAACAGGGGTATGACTGGTGGTCTGGTTAGTCTTGCTAGTGCCTTTCTTTCCAGCCAGATTATCGTTTAGCTATTGTAAGTAGTTATGTACTGTATACATGTTGTATTTTGGTTCCTTAGTGTGTTTTTTTCTTGCTGGTTCAGCAAACTAGATCTGGGGTTGGTGGGAGAGCATCATGGGATATGGACTGTGCCTCGAGCTACTCAAAGATCTTGAGCTTGGAAAGCGGCGGACTCGGAGCCGATGGATCGGCTCCGAACCCACTTGTAAGAACAAAGGCAAGATGAACAACTCACATGGAATGTTATGGTAAGAACATAACTTCTTTTTATGTGGTGTCTAACCGTGAGACGTCTTCAGCAACTGGTTCAAGAGGTGAGCAGAGTTTTATTAACTGGGAACACCTCATAGAAGACCGCCGTGAACAATGCATTTCAAATCCGTTTGACTGTGCGGGTAAGAACCACTCTGTTTATTTTTCCAGAGATGTGTCTGACATCACTTTTAAACTTGAACAGCTTATGATGAAGGAAACTGCTGTTTATTTAAATATTCTAAGCCTGCAACATTATATCCAGCTTGACATTACACCAAGGGGGCTGCGTGCCTTTAAGAATCCATCTAAGCCTTTTGATGTTTCAGATGAAGCTGAGAAATGGCTTCAAGCTAGATGGATTGCAGCCACTCACCGGTGTGCTATTGAGTGGGTGAATATTTTCTATAGAACAGGACATTCTATTACAACGCAAGCTGAAGGAAGAAATTTCCACTTTGTTTACATCTTTAGCAGCTAAAATTAGTCCCGCTCGTTTACAGTCCTAATAGTTGACATCAGTGATAAACTTTTTGATCTGGAACAAGATCTTATGAAAAAGAAAAAAACGAAATTACAGAGAGATTCAAGGGACTACAATAACCATAATGCTTTCATTTGGAAAGTCAGTAAGACTAAACAACATCAGCATTTCCTGGTTAGTGGCAAAATGGGTCATTCTGGTGCAGGCATCTCACATTAAGTGTTTTCGCACACTGCTAGAGGCTCTACGGACTGGGATACGGATGACCAGCAGTATCCACCTTTGCCTCAAGCTCAAAAGCCTCAATATTTAAATAGTAACTTTCGGAATAGGAAGAGAGCAGCAGATTCGGAAAGAAACACTGGGGATGTTTTTTGCCACTAACAGCAAACTCTGTCATAGAGGAGCTTATCAACAGCGTAATAAAAGGACTAGATAGAACTGAACTTTTTTATTGTGATTTTGGTGTTCCTGGTGAGAATAACATTGTTGTGAATTTATCTAAAGTGGATTTAGGTGAAACACAAATGTATAATCTGAAGAAGTTAACTTCATTTTATCTGCAACCTGTGGGTATTCGGATCCATATCGGATCCGAAACGGCAACTTTACAAGCATCTGCTCTGAGCTCCAATCTCCTCCTCCTTACCCATAACCCACCACCATCTCCTGTCTTCCCTCAGATCTCGTGTGCCGCTTCGTGCATCAGCATCGTGGTTTCCATAGCTCTGAGACTTAGGGTTATTGTAAGTGCTTTTTGGTATTTTTTTTATGTAGAGAGAGTTTTCTCAGTTAGTTCTCTTTCCTCCCCCTAAACGCTTGTTCGTCGGTTACAAAAAAAAGTTTTTAGTTTTTTGAGAGAGTTATTGTGTAGGCCCTTCCCTTCCATATAGTGTGTGCGTGATCAGTAGTGTGTTGGGGTTTGTTAGGTGTGGCAGCTTTTGTGTTAGAATGTCTGAACAGCCAAAACCTACTTTCAGAAAATGCACAGTGTGTGGCCATTAGCTTTCACTGGCAGATGGTCACTCTGTGTGTTGTTTTCCTGGGTGTAGCCCATTTATCCGCCCAGTGCAGTGCTTGTGCTTAATTTAATCCGAGGGCCCTGAAGGATAGGAAGGTCAAACTGGTGGCAAAAGGACTACTCCCAGCTTCCACTTTGTACACTTCAGCCTCGACAACTCCCACCTACCCCCCCTCAGGGGGGACTCACCCTCCCACTAGACCTGCTGAAGGGGATGTGAAAGGGAGAGACAAAAGACATAAGGATCCAGACAGAGGGAGAGACAGAGAGAAGAAAGGGGATAGGCCCCGTAAACTGTCTCCAGATCCTTCCATAGCCCCTCCTTCCGCGGTATCGAGACCTGTGTCTCCTCGGCTCCACTCTCCCAGATTCTCCCCAGAGCCGACGGAGCCTTCAGTGCTGAGGCCTTCCTCCAGATCCGAGTCATTCGCTTCCTCGTGCTCGACTCTGAGTCTCTCTGAAATGGATATGGACAGGATGATGAGATTTATTCAAACCCAAATCCAGATGGGAGTTTTGCCAGGCCCTTCTCTCTCTGGAGGGGGTGGACCTCCATGCCATTCTTTCATCCGATTTCTCCTTCCCCGATCCTGCCTGCGGTTTTGGGGTTTATGGATCCGAGGATCTTTGGAGCTGGGGATTCGGCGCCGATGGTTCCTCCAGCCTCGACTCCGGCGATTACCTTGAGTTCCTTAGATCCGACCAGCTCTCAGGGCTGAGGACGAGGATTCAGACCCGAGGGGATGGAGGTGTCTTTGGCTCCGACTTTGTCGGATCCGAGCCATTCCTTCGGAGCTCCAGTTACCCTAGCCTGCCACAATCCTCACAGCGGACCCAGGGAGAGCTTCATCCTTGTTGGATGCTAAGGAGGTGCACTCTCCTTTGGCATTTGACGTGGTGGAGAGGGTTCTCTCCCAAGGATAGAGACCCCAGCTTATTTCGTTGGATTCCGCCCAGACTCCCTCAGATTCTTTTAGGACTCCCTTCAGGTTGTCTCAGAGACAGCCCAGGCTAGAAGAGCCCCAGGCAGTTCCCCTGGAGGAACACCCTGCGACTCAAGAGCCCTCTTCAGAATTCCACTGAAGGGGGCCCTCGTAAGCACATGTGCAGGAGGCGGCACCTGGACTCCCCTGAGTCCCTTACAGAAGACACTGATTTAGATGGAGAATGTTCCCCCAGGTCACCTCCCGAGGATGTCTCCTTTGGAGACATCATGGAGATCTTCCGCCAGAGGGGAGGTTGGTCAGCCCCAAAACCTTCTATGGATGAATCAGTGTTCCTGTAGGCTTTTGGCACGGGCCTGTCTACCCTCCTGGGTGTCCCCGCCGGCGGATCCCTTAGTGGATCTTATCACCACGCAGGCATGGAGGGAGCCTGACACCATAGAGCCGATACCCAAACCCCCGGACAAGATTCTTTCTCCACCCTCGTCAGACAGGCATGGTATAAGGGATCCCCTGTGGACGCCATGGTGGTTGCAGCAGCCACCAAGAGGGAACTGGCTCAGTAAAGTTCCTTGGTCCACCCTCTGGACAAGGAGTCCAAGACAGTGGATTGATTTGGGAAGTGAGTATATTCTTCAGCGAAGTTTTCCATCCAAGCGCTGAACTACTTGGCACACGTTACACTACTGCAGCAAGACCTAGTCACGGAATTAGCTGAGTTGCCCCTAGAGTCTTTGTCACAGGAGGATAAGTGTCTGTTCTCCGCGAAAATGTTGACTCTGAAAATCTGTATCAAACACGTCCATGCTCCTCCTTTCCCATGCTACGGAAGGAGCAGCTAGGGCGGCTGGGACTGGCGTAGCTATGAGGCAACATGCTTGGCTCAGACTGTGTCATTTTGTGGACTCCTAGAAAAGGCGTCTTTTATGAATGCTCCCTTCGATGGTTCTTTTCTTTTTGGGAAGACCATACGTGACACCCTTGTCCAGAGTGAAAAAGATTGGAAGACTTTGTCTGCCGCCGGAGTCCGCTTCTCCAGTCCTGCAAGATCCTTTTTCAGGAATCAGAGAGGGCAAATGATGTGGTTCCAGAAATCACAGTTTTCCCGGGACTCTCGGGACAGCCCGTCCCCTAGAGGCAGAGGGGGACATGATAGACGCTGTCCCAGTGGCAGAGGGGGTCCGAGGAACTTTGGGTCTAGGGAGCCCTTCTTGGACAGGCCTGCGCAGCAGCCCTGAGGGGTTGCCCGACTGTCCTACTCTGGAGGTAGTCGAGGGAAGATTATCATTGCACCCAACGGCAATAGAGTCCATAACTGCAGATTGTTGGGTGCTTCAAATAATA
This sequence comes from Protopterus annectens, assembly GCF_019279795.1. Classification (NCBI taxonomy): domain Eukaryota; kingdom Metazoa; phylum Chordata; order Ceratodontiformes; family Protopteridae; genus Protopterus; species Protopterus annectens. The sequence continues at coordinate 1,185,224,448 of NC_056735.1, read as the reverse complement.
TCCAGAGGTTAACACCATCCCGTTTGTTGCCCCTCCAATCCAAACAAAGCACCTCCCAGATGTCCCGCCCGCTCAAAGGGAGACAGCAGTGCTAGAGGTTTCCAAGCTGCTTCAAACACGAGCCATCAAACCGCCCCCCCCCCTCCCGATCAGTCCGGGTCAGGCGTTTACTCCCGTTTCTTTTTAGTGCCAAAAAAGACGGGGGACCGAAGGCCCATTTTGGACCTGTTGACCTTAAACCTGGCTGTCACCAAACAGAAATTCTACATGGCCACCCTGCAGTCCATTCTACCTTATCTTCGAGAATGCGACTGGATGTGCTCGATAGACCTCCAGGATGCTTACTACCACATGAAGATTCACAGAAGCTCTCGAAGATTCCTTCGCTTCCGACTTGGAGCCAGTCATTTCCAGTTCAGAGCCCTACCCTTCGGTCTCACCACATGCCCCAGGGTGTTTACCAAGGTAATGGCAGTCGTAGTGGCTCACCTGAGGCTTCAGGGGGTTCATGTATTCCCTTACTTAGACGATTGGTTCCTTGTTGCTTCCACCAAGCGTCTTCTTTGCCAAGCCGGAGACTCTTCCTTCATCTTGCAGACCTGCTAGGGATTACGATTAATGTTCACAAGTCCTTCTTGGACCCAGTACAGTTCTTGGATTTTATCGGGGCACGGCTGGACACCCTTCAACTGAAAGTCTTTCTAACTCCAGACAGGGTCCAGGCTCATGTATCAATAATTCTTGACCCCAGGTTACCGAAGGAGGCCAACGTTCTCAAAGCCTTGGGCTCTATGGCTGCAGCAATTTTTATCCTCCCCTGTGTGCGTCTTCACATGCGTGTTCTACAATGGACCATAGCCGTACAGTGGTCTTGGCTAGATCTCCCCATGGAATACCCAATTCAAATCAGCAAAGCCTGCAGTGTCTCACTCCTCTGGTGGGTCCAATCCCTGGAGATCGCAGCGGGGCGCCCATTTATTCCACCCACAGCCCAAGCCACAGTGACCACGGACCGCTCCCAGTTTGGGTGGGGGGGCATTATCTGTGGAGGATGGTCCCAGATCCGAGACCAGCTTGCACATCAGTGTTCTGGAGATGAGAGCAGTGCTTTTAGCATTACAATCCTTCCACACTGTTCTTCCTCCGGGGGCTATTGCAGTTCATTTGTCTGGTACATCAACAAACAGGGAGGAACCAGATCTTACCCTCTGTGTCACGAGGCCATGAGAGTATGGGAGTGGGCGATCTCCACCACTTGGTTTCAAATTGCAATGCACATCCTGGGACACTCCAACATTTTAGCGGACAGATTGAGTCGTGCTATTCTAATGCCATACGAGTGGTGTCTGAAACAGTCGATAGCTTAGGAGATCTTCCTTGTGTGGGGTCCGCCTTGCTGCGATCTCTTCACGTCTCCTTCCAACGCGAAGTGCAATGAGTTCTTCACTCTGATTCCCTCACCAGGGTACCCCCCCAGAGATGCTTTAGTCCATGCTTGGCCTCCCGGGTTACTGTACGCTTATCCCCCATTACCATTAATTCCGAAGTTTCTTCAGAAAGCGTGCCGGCTGGGGTCTAAGGTGATCTTCATTGCCCCTTTCTTCCCTCTTCAAGTCTGGTTCTCCTTCCTCTGGTCTCATATTCTAGCTCCTCCTTGGATTCTAGATCCCTGCCCGAATCTCATTTCTCATCCCTCAGGCACCTGTCCGCCCAACCTGGACAGCCTCAAGCTGACAGCTTGGTTGCTCCATTTCCCTTGATTGCCAGGACTCCCGGTCTTTCATAATCAGTGAACATTATTCTAGTGGTGGCTTATAAGTCTTCCACTAGGAAGATTTACCGCAGTAAATGGAAACAATTCTCTATCTGAGCTTCTTAGAGAAACATGGATCCTTTTACAACCCCTGTCTCTGCAGTGTTGGAATTCTTAGCCAGCATTTTTCACCAAGGGGCTAGTTCTTCCACTGTGAAAGTGCATCTGGCAGCTATTTCAAATTTCCATTTTGGCGAAAACAGAAATGCCCTGGCCTCTTCTAGACTGTGTAATGCTTTTTGTAAAGGCACTTTTCTTTTGCGTCCTCCAGTCAAGAACCCTGTTCCTCCTTTGGACCTTACCTTGGTTCTGCAGGCCTTAGTTGCTCCCCCCTTTGAACCTGCAGCATCAGTAGATTTGAATTTCTTATCCTGAAAGACAGCCTTCCTAGTGGCCATTACGTCTGCTATGAGGGTTTCTGAGCTTCAGGCCCTGTCTGCCGTGCCCCCTTACTTGATCTTCCATAAGGACAGGGTTTCTCTCTGTACAAACCCTTCTTTCTTACCAAAAGTGGCTTCCGAATCGAACATTAATCAATCAATTAACCTGCCTGTTTTCTTCCCAAATTTTCAGAACAAGGGTGAATTTAAAATGCATTTGCTAGATGTTCATAGACAACTTTGTTTTTATTTACACAGAACAAAGCCCTTCCGTAAGTCTGACCAGTTGTTTGTGTCTTTTTCTGAGCCCTTTTTGGGTAAAGTCATCTCCAAGTTTCCTTAGCTAGATGGATTACACTATGTATTTTGCAAATTTACAAAAACAAAGGTTTGTCTTCACCTGGTTCTGTTAAAGCTCATTTTACCAGATCTATGGCAACATCTGCTGCTTTTTGGTCTAGGGTCTCATTGGATGACATTTGTGTGGCAGCAACCTGGGCAAAGTCACATACGTTCATTTCTCATTATAAGTTGGATTTGATCTCCAGAGGGAGAGCATCCTTTGGCTCTGCGGTGCTCAGGGATATCCTTCATGAGGGCCTCCCAGGAGTTTGAGTAGCTGGGACTCTGTCCCACAGGTTGTAGATAAAATGAAGTTAACTGCTTCAGATAAAGAGGTTATGTACTCACCATAACGTTCCATCTGAGTAGCTATACTTCATTTTTCTGCGACCTTCCCACCCTCCTTCCCCCGAACCTTCTCATGTGATATTCATGTGTGGTTTGTTCTACTTTGAGTTGCTGACTGGTTTGAGTTGCGGCAAACTCGATCTGAGGGAAGGCAGGAGATGGTGGTGGGTAATGGGTAAGGGGGATGAGCTTGGAGCTCGGAGCATATGCTTGTAAAGTTGCCGACACGGATTCGATATGGATCCGGATGCCCACAGGTTGGAGAAAAATGAAGTATAACTACTCAGATGGAACTTTATGGTGAGTACATAACTTCTTTTTTTAAACAAGGGGGTCTTACATTTATGCCTACTGTCATCCCTAGACCCTATATGTTTAAACTTGAAGTATATAGAATGTGTAGAAAATTACGTTTACTTAATTATTTGTCTCAAAGTGATTTAAATGCTGGTTCTAATGATACTTTTATTTCTAATGAAGATATTTCTGACTTAGATGACAGCTTTTATTCCTGTGCTTCGGATATAGATGAGATTAATGGTTACTGCTATTTAGACACTACATCTGTGAAATGCTCTAGTGATTTTGTCCCCCCTTTTTTGCATGAAGGTGTGCAGCAATTTTCAGCTATGGTCAATTTCTCTTTAGAACATACACACACAGAATTTATGCAAACTGGGAATTCTTTTACTTATAATTTGTCAAACGATAAATGGAAAGTTCTTAGAGATATGGGGGAACAACATGAATTGGTTTTTAAACCTTCAGACAAAGGGAACCGTTTAGTAGTAACACATGCTAAACAGTATATGGAAATGTGCATAGAAGATCTTAATACTGAAGCGTATTCAAAGGTAACAGTAAAAGAGTATCAAAATGCACAAAAAGAATTTCAGGATTTACTTTCTAAAGGTTATAGACTTGGGTATTTTTCTAAACCAGATGTAGATAAAAACTATACAGTGAAAACAATTCTATAGCTTATTTTTATTGTTTACCCAAGCTTCATAAGAATATGCAATATCCCCAGGTAGGCCCATTATTTCTGCTACTAATTATTTTTTATGTAATGTAGGTGTATTTTTACATATTTATTTATTACCCTATGTAATGAAGTTACCATCCTTCCTAAAAGATTCTTTTGATTTTTTTAAACAACATTGAAGACATTGAGTGGACTGAAGAAATGTATTGGGTATCTGTTGATGTTAAAAGTTTGTACACTTCCATTCAACACCTATACAGTTTAGAAGCTGTTACGTTTTTTTCTAGGAGACAGTCCACAAAGTAATTATGTATTAGAACTAATTGAATTTTGTCTTACTAATAATTTTTGTTTTTGTGAAGATGTTTATGTTCAGAAAATTGACACTGCCATGGGTGCATCATTTGCCCCTGGGTATGCCTACCTTTTTATGGGCATATATGAGGTGGAATATTTATATAGACATAATTTCTTTAGAACTTTTGTTGTTTCCTATTACAGATTTATAGATGACTTAGTGTTTTTGTGTAAGGTTCATATGTAAGTACTAGGCTATCTGCCTGAGGGCATCTATAAGCCTAAGGCTGCCAGAATGTGTTGGCTTTCACCGCCCCCTTAGATTAGTTCCCTGTGCCTCTGTTCAGCAGAGCCATTAGTTCCCTGTGCCTCTGTCCAGCAGAGCCACTGCAGTGATCCCTGGGGTAAATTTTCTGTTTCCCATCCACTCGTCAAGGTTTCTCTTGGAGTGTTAGTGAGGGGCTCTGCCTAATGTAGATTGGAATCCTGTTCCAAAGCATGGGGAGTCTCTGGGACAGGAATCTATCCCTCCAGCACATCCTATCGTTGTGGTGAGGTTTAGATCCCTAGAGCATGTGGCTCTCTGGGATTTGTTTTTTTTTTTTTTTTTAGGTGGAGCATGTCCATCAATTCTGGGTTGGACATGGCCTTGTATGTCAGGCAGAGATCACCTCTGAGTAAGCGGTATGCAACCGAGTACAGCTGGAGTTTCTTCAGTCGGGTTGCATAGGGCATCTGTTTGAGGCCAGTAATCCTCTTGGTGAGGTACTTCTGTGGTTATTCCAGCTGTTGCAGGTGTCTTGTACATCCCAAATGGGGCGTTGTACTCTATGGTGGGTCTGATGAGTGATGAGTAGAGAGGCACAATAACCTCTTTTGTACTAGATGCGAACCCTTTTGTGATTAGGTGGGCCACATAGAAGGAGTTTCTAACCACCTTGGCAATATGATTATCAAAGGAGAGATTGCTATTTACTTCGGTCCCCAGATCCCTTATTACATTTTCTGTATTTAGGGGGCTACCACCTATGTGGTAGTTCGCGGGTACTTTGTTTTTTCCAAAGGGAATGACTGCACTTTTTGGCATTTAGCTTGAGGCCATGATTTTGACACTAGGTATCTGTCTCAGTGAGACCCTTCTGGAGGATGTCTGTGTTAGCTGGAGAGTCAGTTATGGCCCCCAGTTTGCAGTCGTCTGAGAACTTGGTCAGCCATAGTCCTCCTGTGCTTGCCTGTACCTCTGAGAAGTATATACCGAACAGGAGGGGTCCCAGGACTGAGCCCTGGGGGGACGCCACTTGTAACCTATTTAAAGTTGGACCTAGAGCCTGCAACTCTCACCGTGTGGGTTCTGTCAGTGAGCCAATTGGCAACCCATCTTGTGACGTAGGGGTTTATGTTCAGGCTGGTGAGTTTGTCTATAATACCAGAATGGGGAATGGTGTTGAAAGCCTTTGCGAGGTCTAGGTAGGCTGTGTGGACCTCCTTTCCCTCGTCTAAAGCCTTGGTAACTGTCTCAAAGAAGTCCACCAGGTTTAAGAGGCATGATCTACCCTTAACAAAGCCAAACTGGGTAGGGTCCAATGTTTGGAGGGTCCCAGTGTCTCTGTTAAGGAGTTCCATGATGATACGCTCCATAGCCTTGCAGACTAGGTTAGTCAGGCTTATAGGGCGTTAGTTCCCGGGGTCCGTTGTGGCTCCCACCTTTGTGGAGCAGGATAAATGTTGCTGTGCACCACTCTATGGAGTATGTAGCCTGTAGAGAGGCTGAGTTTGAACAGTGTGTTTAGGTGATGGGTTAGTTCATTTTGGAGCTTGTGTAAGACACAGCCTGGGACACCATCCGGTTCCATTGAAGCTGTGTTTTTGGCTTTGGATAGGGCTGTTTTAACCTGTGTGTCAGTGATTGTCGGGGCTGTACATTCTTCTGATATGGTTATGGGCCCTTTAGGGGGTGAAGTTTGCACTAAACCCGTCTGCCAGAATGTTGGCAATATCAGTCAGTTCAGTGTATTTTGTGCCATTCTGCACTAACTCAGAGCAGATCTGAGAGTTTCCACTTAGGTTCTTGACATAGCTAAAGAATGCTTTGTGGTTATCTTTGGAGTCCTTGGCAATTTTTCTTTCGAAGCTAGCCTTGGATGATTTTATGAGGGATTGTAGTTTCTTGCTGATACTGATCAGGGATGTCTTTCCTTCTTGGGATTTTACTCTTTTCTGTACTAGTTTCCTCCTCCTATTGTATAGCTTGTTTATGGCAGGGGTCCACCAGACTGGTTTCCTTTTCTTGGAGGAGTGAGTCTTGGTTTTGCTTGGGATAGCACGATCCATGCATTCTTGCAGGTGCTCATAGAGTGCCGTTGTAAGGGATTCAGCAGCTTGGACAGCGTTTTCCTTTAGCATGGGGGCTGTGAACCTTTCCACCTTGGTCTTAAGTAATGTCAAGTTTGCTTTTGAAAATTTTTTCACCGTGGTTTCCTTGATTGGGGGTGGGAGCCGAATGTGGATATCCAGAGTGATTAGTCTATGGTCTCATTTAACCACCGAGGAGTTGTCGCCCATGTCGGTGATGACCAGGTCCAAAATGTTGTCACCTCTGGTGGGGGTGTTGACCAGTTGATCCAAGGCATTCGAGTTTATAAATTCTAGGAAGCATTGGGCAAAGGAGTTAGAACTTGAGTAGCTCTCCTAGTTAATGTTTGGGTAATTGAAATCGCCCAATATTAGGGTGATGTTCTTCGTGTTTTACTGTTGCAGTCATTACATTTGGGTAATCTGCTGGTAGGTTGCCCTCAGTCGGCCTGAATTCCAAAGTCTTGGGTCCTGCGTCGGTTGCAGTCTCTTCTTCCATGACGTCAGGTTGTCAGGGGTATAAAACATGCAGCTGACGCCATTTTCTTTAGTCTTTCTTGCCATGCGGTGCCTGAAGCAGAAGCATTTCGCAAGTGCCGGTCGGCCGACTCCTGAAATATTCAAGTTTGAGTTTCAGAATCGAAGTCTTCACTAAAGCTAAGTATCCCATTGGGGAAAATTTTTTCTTGCTCCATACCGATGTCAGAAAAAGTTAATTGTATTACTTATGGGAAGCAAATACCTCATAAGGATTTCCATTTATACTGTATTCCTTGCCTAGACTCTGATCACAATGTGCCTGGCTGTCGGTTTTGTGCTAGATTTAACCAACGCACTATTAAGCGTCGGTATTTTTTGCCTCAAAGTATTTTGGAAACAGATTTAACTACTCAGAAATGTCAGATAGCAATCCGACTACCGGAGTACATAAAAAAGCAAAGAAAAGGACAGAGAGAGACAGTCGAGGTCCAAAACTGACGAAGCTTCTCCCAGTCGCCAATTCGCCGGTGCTCGAGGCGCTTTCGCAGCCATTGATACCTGCTGCGTTCGAGTCGCAGGCCTCTACCGACACCCATGTGGAGTCCAGCATGCCGCGAGATACTCAAAGTATTGGACCCACGGATGTATCTCCCTCGGATGGGTCTGAAGCCGCTGAGCAGGCACCGGCTTCTGAGGGGGTTTTCAGGCCTCAACATTTGTATATCAAACAGACGACAGCTGCAAAACCAAAGACAAAAGCAACTTCTAAAACTAAAAAACCGACGCATGAGCCCACGTGCACAGGCCTCTATGCCTAAAAAACAAATGATCAAAATGGCTGAAGACCTTATTACCTTGATCAGGGGTTTCCATCCCCCTCCAGACAAGAGGCGTAGGCAAGACACTGATTACGAATCTTCAGATCAGGTTTCTATTTCTTCTGATTCCTCTTCTGATCAGAATAGAATTATCTGTACCCCCCATGAGGATTCTGATGCAGAGGAGTCTATACCATCTGCATCACCTCCTGAGGATTATTCATTTGGAGAAACCTTGCATACTTTGAGAGAGCATTTTCACTGGGAGAGTCAAGATTTCTCAGAATCAAAAAAGAGGCTCAGGGATTTCCTCCTTCTCCCTCAGCACAGGCCTTTAGCCATTTCCCCTGTTTTAGACATTGTGGATGATGTGTTTTCGGAGTCAAGCTTGACCCCTGACTCCTTACCTCCGGCTCCCAGCAAGCCTGACATATTACAGGGTCCCTGACTCGCATAAATTTTTATTTAGAAACCCTGCTGCTGATCCTGAAACTATTTCACAGGGTCCAAAGGGAGTTAAGGCTTCAACAGCAAAAAATCCTACCCCCTCTGACAGAGATTCAAGGGCACTGGATAGATGGGCAAAAAAGGTTTATACATCTGCAACCTTGGCAATTAAGGCCTTAAACTGTCAATTTCATATGCTCAAGTATCAACAACATGTTATGGGATTGCTGAAACAGAAATTGATGTTGATTTCTGAATGTGCAGACTATTAAGAATTGCAGGAATTATTGCATGCAGCTGAACAGGTTGGAAAGCATACTTTGCAGTGTGGTTTTGACTCCTTAGTGGCCTCCTGCAGGGCCGCAGTTACTGGATCCATGATTAGGAGGTATGCCTGGCTAAAGGAACAAAATTTGCCTGATCATGTTAAAGCTAAATTGCTAGATGCACCTTTACAGCATGATACTCTGGTATTAAGGCGGAAGAGGTTTTAAAGAAAATGGAAGACAAAGCTAAGTCTGTGCAAACTGTAAAAGACTTCTTACAAGTGCAGCCACCAAGATTCAGTAGAGACTGGCCTACAAAAAATTGGTCCTTTCCTGTGTCAGACAGAGCTCAAAGGGGCAAATCAAGACGCCCTAAGGGTTCCAGATACCAGGCACAAGATTCATACAGGTCAAAGCAGTGGGGCGCTTCTACCTCCAAATCTGGAGGAGATAAAGCGCAAACCTACAAAAAACAGTCCCAATGACTTCCCTCTGCCTACACCAAGCACTTATCTTTTGGCAGCACCCTTACGGGGAAAATTAGCACTTTTTGCTCAAAATTGGCAGTTAATAACCCAGGACAAGTGGGTGCTAAACATAGTATCACAGGGTTGCAGATTCCATTTCCATACTCTGCCATTGGCAAACGGTTGGCCAGATCTGCCAAAAAATCAATGGGCAGAGGCACAGAAACAGGTTATGTCCCTCATGGATATGGGGGCCATTCAGCCAGTACCAGAACAGGAAAAAGGACAAGGTTTTTGCTCAAGACTGATCTTGGTACCCAGAAAGGACAAGGGCTGGCGGTCAATACTGGATTTATCGATTTTGAACACATACCTGGACATTCCAAAATTCAAAATGCTGACTTTGCAGCAGCTTCTGCCCATGCTGGGCAAGAATGCTTGGCTGGTGACATTAGACCTAAAAGAGGCATACCTCCATGTCCCAATAAGACAATCGTGGAGAAGATACCTCAGATTCAAGGCTGGCTTAATGCATTACCAATTCTCTGCACTGCCCTTTGGCTTATGTACTGCGCCCAGGGTCTTTACAAAGTGCCTGGCATCAGTAATTGCATTTTGCAGACAAAGTAGTATACAAATATAGCCTTACTTGGACGACTGTCTCATTCAAGCAGAGAACAAGGACATTCTTCTTCAGCACCTGGCATTTGTGAAAAGGCTTCTAACATGCCTAGGGTACATAATAAACGAAAATAAATCACAGCTGGTACCCTCTCAAAAAGATAACATTCCTGGGTGCAAGCTTGAATACAGCTGCCCAGATGGTTTACCTCACGCCAGACAAGCAAAGGCAACTGACTACTTACTTCAAACTGATGGCAACAAAAACCCACTTATCTGCAAGACAAATTCTGCAGGCTTTGGGCTTGATGGCATCCTGCATCCTACTGATTCCGTATGCAAAACTGCATATGAGTAAACTTCAGTGGTACCTAAAAAGTTTATGGAGTCAACATTGTCACAGTCTGGAAACAGTGATTTATCTTATTCCCTGCCTACAATAGGAGTTTCTATGGTGGGCAAAGGCATGTCACCAAAACATGGGACGGTCCTTCACTCTACCCCCTGCCAGCCAAACCTTAACAGACTCATCAGATTATGCCTGGGGAGCCCATATGGCAGGAAGATGCATTCAGGGCATATGGACCCCAAAACAAATGCATCTACATATCATTCAGAAAGAGATGCTAGTTGTTCAAAATGCCCTAACAGCCTTCAAGGACTTACTTCATCCAGGACAACTACTGATAAAGATGGGCAACACCACGGTCATGTGGTATATAAACAAGCAAGGGGGCACACACTCATGCCCCCCCTTGCAGATTAGCCATGGCACTGTGGGATACAGCTTTGACTTGCCAAATACATCTTCAAGCTTAGTTCCTGCCAGGAAAGCAAAATACTCTAGCAGACGATTTAAGCAGAACCCCTACGGATCCTCACGAGTGGAAACTAGATCCACAAGTCTTCAGCGTGATAACAAAGAAATGGGGGAGCCCAGACATAGATCTATTTGCCTCTCCTCAAAATTATCAATTGAAAAGATTCTGCACAAGGACTTATCACAGACAAGCATGGAAAGTGGATGCCGCATCCTTCAGTTTACGCCTTTCCTCCTTTGCCTCTTATTCCCAAGGTGGTCCTAAAAGTCAGACAAGAGAAACCAAAGATGATAGTAATTGCCCCTGACTGGCCCCGCCAACTGGTACCCAATCCTAAGGAACTTGTCTCAATACTCAGCTTGGACCTTACCTCCAAGACCTCAACTACTGTCCCAGCAAAACAATCAGATCCTGCACAATCAACTCCAAACACTGAACCTGGCAGCATGACTGATCTTGTAGTTATACAAGCAACACCTCTCAGTAAAGCTGTGATGGATATCATTTTGGAAGCCAGAAGGCCTAGTACTAGAAAATCTTATGCTGATAAATGGAAGAGATTATGTGCTTGGAATCAAGCACAAGGAACTGATACAGCAGAACCAAATATTCCTCAGATATTAAAATACTTGACTGAGATGCTTGACAAAGGCCTATCTTTCTCATCAATTAAAATCCATGCCTCTGCCATTTCGACTCATTACAATACAGAGCCACCAATCTCTTCTCATCCTTTGCTAAAGCAGTATCTTAGAGGAGCCAAAAATGTAAGGCCTCCTAGAAGATCACCAATACCTGCATGGGACCTCAATTATGTGTTGGAAAAGCTCACCCTGCCTCCATTTGAACCAGCTGCTACCGCTGATATAAAGTTCTTAACATGGAAAACAGCTCTGCTACTAGCAATTACTTCAGCAAGAAGAGTTTCAGAGCTACAGGCCCTCATGGCTGTAGAGCCTTTTATCATATTTTACCCAGACAGGGTGTCTCTGAGGACAAATCCTACATTTATGCCTATGGTGGTTTCCAGTGTGGCTTGTAACCAAACTATTCATCTGCCAACCTTTTATCCAAATCCGTAGAACAAGGGGGAGAGAATTTTGCATTCCTTGGACGTACACAGACAGCCAAGATTCTACTTGAGCAGGACTAAAGTTCTAAGAAAAACTGAGCAATTACTAATGACATATGCTGCAGGATCAGAAGGAAAGGCTATTTCAAAGCAGACAATTTCAAAGTGGATAAGCCACTGCATCCGTTTCTGTTACTTACACCATGGTAAACCTGTGCCCAAGGGCATTCGGTCTCATTCCACCAGAGCTGCAGCTACTTCAGCAGCCTTCCTCAGAGGAGTACCAGCCAAAGACATTTTAGAGGCTGCTACTTGGAGTTGTGTTCACACCTTTACAAAGCATTATCATTTGCCTCTCCACTCTATGTCCAGGGCAGGCTTTGCCACTGCAGTTCTGCAGGGCCTTATAGCCGCACCTAATGCTGTTTAGCTCCAGCCTCCCAACCATAGCTTTGGGATTCTACCCAAATGTAATGACTGCAGCGTGAAACACGAAGAACATAGTAGAGTACTGTACACTTACCATAAATGTAGATGTTTGAGTGTATTCGCTGTTGCAGTCCGGGTTACCCTCCCACCATCCCCCTTTCATTCTGGAGTTTATCTTTCCTTCTCTATCTTCTACAACCTATGTGGTGTATTTGCTTGTAGATGAAGGTAAATTTTATATTGATGCATGTATGTGTGTGTGTGTGTGTGTGTGTGTGTGTGTGTGTGTGTGTGTATAATATATATATAGATATACATATCTTTGCTACCTTTTTGGGGGCACCTGACATCTGGGGCAAGAAAATCTAAAGAAAATGGCGTCAGCTGCATGTTTTATACCCCTGACGTCATAGAAGAGGAGACAGCAACTGACGCAGGACCCAGGACTTAGGAATTCAGGCCGACTGAGGGCAACCTGCCAGCAGATTACCCAAATGTAATGACTGCAACAGTGAATACACACGAACATCTACATTTATGGTAAGTGTACACAACTGTACTTTTGGTAGGACTTTCATATTTTCCAGTGTCTCCAGAAATGCGGAATTGGGGTCTTGGGTCATGGTGGGTGATCTGTACAAGCTACAATTTGAATTGTAGTTTTGCCCGTTGTTAGTTGCACGTGGATGATCTCTGAGGCATCGTGCTGCGCCACTAACCTGGAGATGTGGGTATCCTTGATGAATATGGATACACCCCCACATTTTGTGTTTCGGTCCAGGTTCTGTGGCCGAAAAGTATGGTATGAGTTATAGCCTGGAAGTGCTGGGGTGCTCTCTGGAGCCTTAAACTAGGTTTCTGGTATTGCCCAGATATCGATGTTCTCCATACTGAGGAGTGCCTCGAGTGCGTGCATTTTGAGGTTTAGGCTTATGGCATTAAGTAGCATTACCCTCAGTTTTTGGTTACTTGTGCTATTTATGGTGGTGGGTTTGTCTTTTGAGCCTTGCCTAAAAAAGGCACTATGGGGGTGGCAAAAGTCTTGTCCGGTATTCGAAAGCCTAAGGGTGACAGGTGCAAGCCGTCTCTTGCGAAGGAACGTGTCTTGTCGAGATGTCATCCCAGGTGGACCTATACTGGATCCCCTTTGAATGTCACCAGAAACTTAGCCAATTGTTGAAATTGATAATTTTTTTCTTTATACTGTGGCATCATTCTTGGTGAGGGCAGGATGCTACTCAGGGTCATACCAGCATGGGCTACGTGATCAGAGAGCTCTTCCATGCCTCTCTTCATGTAGTCCAGGGAGGTACGTCTCAGGTCATTCACACCAACATGGACAGAGTCGTATTTGTACTTGTTCTGGAGCGACCATAGTGCTTGTGTTATGTGTCGGGTCCTGGTGCCCGACAGGCAGCTTAACTGTAACCTTCTCCTTGTCCAACCTAGATGTTCTTCGTGTTTCACTGTTGCATTCATCACATTTGGGTTATCTGCTTGCAGTAGCTCTCAGTCGGCGTGATTATCAATATCTTGGGTCCTTCGTCAGTTGCTGTCTCATCTTCCATGATGTCAGGTAGTCAGGGGTATAAAGCATGCAGCCAACGCCATTACGTCAGTCTTTCTTGCTGTGTGGTGCCCGAAGCAGAAGCAGTTCGCAAGTGCCGGTCGGCCAACTCCTGAAATTTTCGTTTTCGAGTTTCAGAACTGAAGTCTTCAGCTAAAGCTAAGTACCCCGTTGGGGAAACTTTTTCTTGCTCTAAACCAATGTCAGTAAAGGTCAGTAATTGTATTTCTTGTGGAAAGCAAATACCTCATAAAGATTTTCATTTGTACTGTATTCCGTGCCTAGGCCCTGACCAAGACATACCTTGCTGTCGGTTTTGTGTCTTATATAAACCACAAACTATTCGTCGTCTGTATATTTTCACTTCTAAATATTTTGATGCTTGGTTCAATTATCCAGATATGTCTTCGGTAAGCCACCCGACTACCAACTTTCCGAAAACACGCAAAGATACAGAGACAGACCGCCTAGGTCCAAAGTTGCTGACGACGCTTCTCGTAAGCTAGTCACTGGTACTCACTACTTCAGATTCGCAGGCCTCTACTGAGACCCATTCGGAGTCCGGTATGCCGCGAGATGCTTCAACTGTGGAACCTGCGGATGTCTCTACCTTGGATGGGTCCGGAGCCACTGTGCAGGCATTGGCTTCTGAGTGTGTATTCAGTCCTACTGACTTGCATTTTAAACAACTCCATCTTCTTCTTCGAGGCCTAAAACTCGTACCATGCCTAGGAAGCCGACGACCAGACCGCATGGTCAGGCCTCTATGCCTTTAAAAAAAAAAACAAATGATAAGATTGACTGAAGATCTTATTACTGTAATTAGGGGAAGCCAACCTTTCCCCTCTAAGGGACGTAGGACTGAATTTGCTTATGATACTTCTGATTAGGATTCTGAAATTTCTGTTTCCTCTGATGACCTGGGTTTACCCTTATCCACCTATGAGGATTCTGATGCAGAGGACTGTATTCCCTCTGCTTCTCCCCCAGAGGATTTTTCTTTTGGTGAAACCTTGCATATTCTTAGGGAGCATTTTCACTGGGAGAGCCAGGATTACTCTGATTCTAAAAAGAGGCTTGGAGATTTCTTACTCCTGCCTCTTCACAGGCCTTTAGCTATCCTTCCTGTACTGGACATTATTGATGATGCCTTTTCGGAATCTAGCTTGGCCCCTGACTCTACCTCCTGCTCCCAGAAAACCTGATAGATATTACAGGGTTCCTGATTCTCACAAGTTTCTTTTTAAAAATCCTACTGCGGATCCTGAGACCATTTCACAGGGACCCTAGACCATTAAGGCTACTACTGCCAAAAATGCTACCCCCTCTGATAGCGATAACAGAGTCCTGGTTAGATGGGGTAAGAAGGTATACACCTCTGCAGCCTTGGCCATCAGGGCCTTAAATTGCCAGTTTCATATGTTAAAGTATCAGCAGCATATTATTGGATTGCTTAAACAGAAAATGGTGTTGATTCTTGATTGTACTGAAAATAAGGATTTACAGGATTTAATGCATTCTGCTGAACAGGCTGGAAAACATACTTTGCAATGTGGTTTTGATTCACTAGAGGCATCTTGCAGGGCTGCTGTCACCGGGTCAGTAATTAGAAGGCATGCTTGGCTTAAGGAGCAATCTTTGCCAGATAATGTTAAAACTAAATTGCTGGATGCTCCCTTAAATCAGGACCGCCTGTTTGGCAACAGAGCAGAAGTTGTTCTTAAAAAGATGGTGGAAAAAGCTAAATCTATACAAACTGTTAAAGATTTTTTACAAGTGCAGCCTCCAAGATTTAGTAGGCATTGGCCCTCAAAAAATTGGTCCTTTCCTGCCTCTTCCAGGCCTTCTCAGTTCAAACCCAGAACCAGCAGAACAACCAGGCTTCAGTCCCAGGGTATGCAGAGGACTAAGCAGTGGGGGGGGCTCCCACTTCCAAATCAGGGAGTAGTAAGACTCCCCTTTATGCTAAACTGTCTCAATGAGTTAACTTTTAATCTTCCAAGCACTTATCAACTGACTGCTCCTTTAGGGGGAAAGATTGCTTTGCTAGCAAAAAAAACTGGGAATTCCATTACCCAGGACAATTAGGTTTTAAGCATAGTTTCCCAAGGATACAGATTTCACTTCCACATGTTACCAACCCCAAATGGTTGGCCAGATCTACCCCCAAATCAGTGGGCAGAGGCCCAAAAGCAAGTACTCTCTCTCAAGATTAGAGGCTATTCAGACTGTATCAGAAGAGGAAAAGGGACAAGGTTTCTACTCAAGACTTTTCCTGGTACCCAGAAAAGACAACTCATGGCACCCTATCCTGAACCTTTCTATCCTAAACACTTTTTTGGTGATTCCAAAATTCAAGATGCTAACTCTTCACCAGTTGCTTCCCATGATAGGCAAAGATGCCTGGCAGGCAGCACTAGATTTAAAGGAAGCCTACCTGCACATCCCAATCCGGGAATCTTGCAGAAGATACCTACGCTTCAAAGCAGGCTGCATGCACTATCAATTCTCTGTACTGCCCTTTGACTTATCTACTGCGCCCATGGCATTCATAAAGTGCCTAGCTCCAGTCATTGCATTTTGCAGGCAAAGAAATATTCAAATATATCCATACCTGGGCGATTGTCTAATTCAGGCAGAAAACCAGGACATGCTTTTGATTCATCTGGCATTTGTACAAAAGATGCTAACTTGTCTGGGGTGCACCATAAACGAAAAGAAATCACAGCTGGTGCCCTGTCAACAAATTATATTCCTGGGAGCAAGCTTGAACACAACTTCCCAGATGGCTTTTCTCACGCCAGAGAAACAAATTCATTAGACAACTTACTTCAAACTAGTGGCCACAGAAACCCTGCTATCTGCAAGGCAAATACTGCAAGCTTTGGGGTTCATGGCCTTGTACATTCTTCTAATTCCATATGTAAGACTGCATATGAGGAGACTACAGTGGTATCTAAAAAGCCTATGGTGTCAACATTCTCAGGATCTAGAAGCAATGATTCCTATCATACCTTGCCTACGGTTAGAATTCCTATAGTGGGCAGAGGCCTGCCACCAAAACAAGAGACTACCATTCACTCTACCCCCCCTGCTGCCCAAACCCTAACAACAGACGCATCAAACTATGCATGGGGGGCTCACCTGGCAGGGAGGTGCATTCAGGGCAAATGGAACCCAAGTCAAATGCACCTGCATATCAATCCAAAAGAAATGTTAGCTGTACAGAATGCTCTGACAGCCTTCAAGGACCACATTCTTCCAGGACAATTAATGGTAAAGATGGACAACTGTTATGTGGTACATCAACAAGCAGGGGGTACCCATTCCTACCCCCTCTGCAGACTAGCTATGGCTCTGTGGAACACAGCCTTGAGCTACCAAGTGCATCTACAGGCTCAGTTCCTGCCAGGAAAACTAAATTCACTGGCAGACAAACTAAGCAGAAATCTAATGGACCCACACGAGTGGAAACTGGAACCACAGTCTTTCAACATGTTGATAAACAAATGGGGGAGCCTAGATATAGACCTGTTTGCCTCTTCCCCAGAACTACCAATGGGACAAATTCTGCACAAGGACTCCCCACAAAGAAGCTTGGAAAGTGGATGCTCTGTCCTTCAGCTGAGAAAGCCTCTCAGTTTATGCCTTTCCTCCTCTGCCTCTCCTCTCCAAAGTACTGCTAAAGATCAAACAGGACAAACCAAGGATTTATTTATTTATTGACATTTGATGTGAAATTGTTCAATCTCGCCGTTTGTTCTTACACACGGGTTCGGAACCGATCCTCGGCTCCAAGTCGGCCGCATCACTAGCTCACATCTTCGTGAAAGCTCGAGGCACAGTAATATCCCATGATCCTCCGGTGCTAACCCCCAGATCTAGTTTGCCGCTAGCAGCAGATCGCATCGAGAGGCTCGGGCCAGTACAATTTTTACTGTTTTTTCTAGTTAAATATGGATATTTTTTTTATATTTCTTATAATCTTTATCTTAGCATTTGATAGCTTTATATATATAGTAGTTGTGTGACTAGTTTAGGTAGTTTGTTACCTTAAAATTCTTAGTAAGGGCCTTAGGCCGTTTTTTGTTTGTAATAGAATTTACAGTATTTAAAAGAAAGTTAACTTTTTTCTATTTTATTTTTTCTTTCAAAAAAATATATATATATCTTAGTGTGCTGTGGTGTGTTTTTTTACATTTATATATATATATATATATATATATATATATACATATATCTCTTATATTGTAGTTAGAAATTTTTCAATATAGTGCTGTCTTTTTTTCTAGTAAAATGTCAGAAAAGACTAAAAGTGGATTTAAAAGGTGTCAGTGTGGACAGAAGATGTCCATTACTGACAACCATTTATCCTGCGTCTACTGTCTTGGCCCTCTCCACTTGCAGGAAGACTGTTCCATCTGTCATTCCTTTAGTGGGAGGGTCATGCTGGAAAGACACAGGAAGTTGGTGGACAGAGGTTTGATCAAACCTGAGTTTCAAGAGGCCCTGGACAAGGCTGAACAGGTTTCGAAGTCTTCGAAGGGGTCGAAGTCTTCAAGAGTGTCGGAGCCCAAGTCGTCGGCTCCGAGCACCTCTTTTCAAATTCGGACACCGGCTCCTATGACTTCGGTGCCGGGTGTCGAGACCTTATCTCTGCACGAGGCTCCGGTCTTGGAGCCGGTATCAGAGGTACCACCGTCTACTATCCTTCGCTCGGTGACTGCTTCAATCCCTTCGACCTGTTCGTCGAGGCCACTTTCCGACTCCGATGTGGACCGAGTGGTACAGAAGCTTATGGAGAACTCGGCTTTGTCAAAATTAATCGAGGTTTCGTCCCAGCTGGTTTCGAAACTGGAAGCTATTCCAGTTCCCTCGACATTTCCTCCTCCGAGACCCGTCGAGTCATCGGTGTTAGGAGTCGAAGAACCGATGATTGTAGAGCCCTCGGTGCCGAAGCCTCCAGTAGTGCTATCGGCTCCGTTGACCTCAACTCCTTCGGAACCAGCTGGAGAGTCTCGAAGCCGAACATCTTTCCTGGGTTCCGGGGGGGATAGTCGAACCGAGATTTCGGTTCCGACTCTTCCTCTCGGTGCCTCGGTTCAGTTCAGTTCGGATCCATCCTCGGTGTCGGAGCCCGTGGTTCCGATTCCGGAGAAACGACCTCCTTCTTCGGATCGGGTCGGATCTTCGGGTCGGGGCACCGGTGCCTTTGACATCATGAGGAAGGTCTTGTCGGATCAGACACATACTTCATCGGTATCTTTATCTCCTTCCCCAAAGGTCCGTTCTGCTTCTGTGCCTTCGGTACCTACCAAGCGTCGAGACCCAATGCCTCAGAAGTCCCCACAGGGAGACTCTGGTTCCTCAGATGCATCCCCAGAAGCTCCCACTGTGGATGTTCCGAGGAAACGACTGTGCAAGAGGAGGCACATAGATTCCCCACAGGAATCTCTTACATCTGATACTGATTTAGATGAAACAGAAGGGTCCCCACGGTCCACCTCTGAGGATGTCTCTTTTGCAGACATTTTGGGAATCCTGAAGCAAAGAGGGGGCTGGCAAACCCTTACCCCTTCTGCGGATGAATCGGTTTTACTGAAGGCATTTGGGACTCAACCTTCTACCTCCTGGGTGACTCCTCCCTTTGACGATCTCATGGATCTAGTAGCTCGGAGGGCTTGGGAAACACCTGATACAGTGGAACCAGTCCCTCGTAAACCCAACAAATACATGACAGCTCCCCAAGATAAAGCCTATCTTACAAAAGGAGTTCCCGTTGACACTATGGTGGTGGCGGCGGCCACTAAGAAAGAGATGTCTGAATCATCTTCCTCTGTCCATCCTCCTAATAAGGATTCTAGGACAATGGACAGATATGGGAAGCGCATATTTAGTTTGGCGACTTTTTCCATCTGATCGCTCAACTACCTTACGCATTTCACGCGTTTACAAAGAGATCTCATTAAGGAATTAGGAGATACTCTTCAGGGACACACAGATGCTGCTGTCGCCGAGAAAGTGACAGCGCAACTTAACACCCTAAATTCCATAGTCAACTCGTCCATGAGGCTGATTTCATACGCAGCGGAAGGATCGAGTAGAGCGTCAGCTTCAGCGATTGCCCTGAGAAGACAATCCTGGTTGCGCTTATGCTCCTTTGCAGAAGCCTTTAAGTCTTCCTTTGCCAATGCCCCCTTTGATGGTGCCTCCCTGGTTGGGCCCAAAGTAAAGGAGACTCTCACGAGGTGTGAACAAGAAGGGAAGACCCTGTCTGCCGTAGGGGTCCGTTTTTCCGTTCCATCTAGACCCTACCCTAAAGGGCAACGAGGATGGAAGATGTGGTTCCGAAAGACTCAGGGATCTTTTCAACACACCCAAAGTGACGCCCCCTCCAGAGGGAGAGGCGGGGGAAGAAACGTAAGACGCCACCCAGCCGGCAGAGGGGGTCCGCAAAATCAGGGTGACAGAGAGACCTTCTCTGGAAAACCCTTCCAGCACTCCTGAGTGCAGGCCCGGCTGTCCTACTCCGGAGGCAGTCTGGGGTCGCTTGGCTTTATACCCAGAGGCCTGGCTAAATCTTACATCAGATTACTGGGTAAAAAGCAGTTACCAGAGGCTACAACATTCCCTTCATAAAAATACCACCAAACTCCAAAAAACTCCCAGATGTTCCACCCAGTCTGCGAGACCAAGCAACCATAGAGACAAGAAGGTTGCTCGAAAACAGAGTCATCCAACCAGTCCCAGCGGACCAAATAGGATCCGGAACTTACTCAAGGTTCTTTTTAGTTCCATAGAAAACAGGGGACTGGAGGCTAATTTTAGACCTCAGCAAGTTAAATACCTTTGTGAAAAAGGAAAAGTTCCGGATGGTCACGCTTCAGTCAATCTTCCCTTTTCTGCAAAAGGGCGACTGGATGTGCTCTATAGATCTCAAAGACGCATACTACCATATCAAAATGGCCAGGGCGTCCAGAGATCACTTGCGCCGGCTGGGAGCCAGTCATTTCCAGTTTCGCTCTGCCCTTTGGTCTCACCTCAGCCCCCAGGGTGTTCACCAAATGCATGGCAGTAGTAGCGTCTCACTTGAGACGAAAGGGATTCCGGGTGTTTCCTTATCTAGACGACTGGCTCCTTTCCGCCACCACCAAGTGTCGTCTTCTACAAGCCAGGGACTACACCATCAGTCTTTGCTCTTCACTAGGCATAACGGTGAATTTTGGAAAATCTGTCTTATCGCCGTCACAGCGCATCTTATTTATAGGAGCACAGCTAGACACTTCCCTGGCTCAAGTTACTCTTCCCCCCATCAAGAGTGTCAGACCTCAGGCATCAAATTTCGCTCCTTCACAACAACAGAGTCTCTGCACGACAAGTATTAAGAGTGCTAGGCTTGATGGCAGCATCCCTTCTTGTAGTTCCTTTAGGCAGGATGCACATGAGAATCCTTCAATGGATGCTATTCGCCCAGTGGTCGTATCTACAACTTCCACTGTCTCACGAAATCTTGATCACGAATTATTGCAAGAAGGATATCTTGTGGTGGATACACAGTCAAGAGCTAACACTAGGACGACCCTTTGTATTACCCAGTCCGGTAGCAACTCTAACCACGGACGCTTCCCTGATAGGGTGGGGGGGATTCTTTCAGGGACAAACAGTCCAAGGTCAATGGTCCAACATGGAGTACAATCTGCACATCAATGTTCTAGAGATGAGGGCAGTGTTTCTAGCGTTGCAACACTTTCACAGGTCCTTACCTCGCGGACCAGTCACACTTCAGACAGACAACATGTCAGTGGTCTGGTACATAAACAAGCAAGGGGGAACCAGATCTTACCCGTTATGCAGAGAGGCCCTCAGAATTTGGCAATGGGCAGAGTCCACTGGACGCTTTCTGATAGCAACGCACATCCCGGGGACTTCCAACGTAATCGCGGACAGGTTGAGCAGAGCCATCCTGTTCCCTCACGAGTGGTCCCTCAAACCTCAAGTGGCGGAAGAGATCTTCAGCAGATGGGGCCAGCCTTGCTGCGACCTGTTTGCATCCCCTTTGAATGCCAAATGCAGAAGCTATTTTGCCCTGTTACCCCCCCCCCCAGGGGGTGTCCCCAGGGACGCACTGGTATACGATTGGCCCCCGGGTCTCCTTTATGCTTTTCCTCCTGTTCCACTAATTCCCAGGTTTTTGCAGAAAGCCAAACGTCTGGACAGGACCATAATACTGATAGCCCCATTCTGGCCTCAACAAATCTGGTTTCCCTTCCTTCAATCCCATCAAGTGGAGGAACCATGGATTCTGGACCCGGAGCCAGATCTGTTGACACACTGCCGGGAGTTCCTCACACCTTCCTCAAGTCCCTCAAACTGACAGCTTGGCTGCTCCGCTTCCCATCTTAGCCAGGTCGGAGTTACTATCTCCTGCAGTACAACAAATTATTGTATCTTCTCACAAACCATCTACAAGAAAATTGTACATCAGCAAATGGAACCGTTTTGCGCACTGGGCCTCCAAACAAGGTATAGATCCATTCGGGGCCCCAGTACACCATATACTAGATTTCCTTTCCTCACTTTTTCAAGAAGGAGCATCAACATCCACTATAAGGGTTCAACTGGCCGCTATATCCAATTTTCATACTGGCCGTAAGGATGGTTCTCTTATGTCCCACAGGCTTTGTAAAGCCTTCATGAAAGGTATTTTTCATCTCCGTCCCCCTTTTCGTAATCCAATAGCACCTTGGAATCTTAATCTCATGCTGTCATAACTCATGTTGCCCCCTTTTGAACCAGCAACCACAACTCCGTTAAAACTGCTTTCGTGGAAAACACTTTTCCTGGTTGCCGTCACTTCAGCCAGAAGAGTTTCAGAGTTACAGGCTCTATCTATCCGACCCCCGTACATGATTTTTCATCCGGATAGAGTAACCTTGTGCACCAATCCATCCTTTCTTCCGAAGGTTTGTTCGGTTCAGAATATCAATCAATCTATTGAACTGCCTACCTTCTTTAAAAATCATTCCAATACGCTGGAATACACATTGCACAAGTTGGACGTTCACAGACAACTAAGATTTTACTTACATAGGACAAAAGAGTACAGAAAGTCACATCAACTATTTGTCTCGTATGCTGACCAAAGAAAAGGACAGGCAGTAACGAAGGTTACTTTATCCAAATGGCTCTCAGATTGCATAAATTTCGTATATGCTGAATCCAAACAACGACTCCCTTTCAAACCCAGAGCTCATTCTACAAGGGCGACTGCTACCTCTTCAGCCCATACCGCTCGTTTGCCTTTTGATACCATTTGTGCAGCGGCAACTTGGGCAAAACCACATACCTTTATCGCCCACTACAAGCTAGACAAGAGCTCCAAGGACAGGGCGACGTTTGGTTCCACTGTACTCAGGAATGTTCTCCCTTGAGCCACCCGGGAAAAAGGAGCTAGGGACGCTACCCGTGTGTAAGAACAAACGGCGAGATTGAACAATTTCACATTAAGAAGTTATGTCTTACCATAACGATCCATGTGAATTGTTCATCTCGCCTTTGTTCTTACATTCCCCCCCTCCATCCCCCGCGTCCCACGGTCTGGGAGAACGGTTTTCGATTAGATTCCTTTTCAGCCTTTTCTAGGTATGGTTGACATGTTATTAACATCAGTAATGGCATCTTTTATCCTCTACCTGGCAGTAGGGTTTCAGACAATTGTAGTATTTGTTCATAAGTGTTTTAGACACATTTCTAAGAGGGATTCTTCTGGTATAGCAAACTAGATCTGAGGGTTAGCACCGGAGGATCATGGGATATTACTGTGCCTCGAGCTTTCTCGAAGATGCGAGCTAGTGATGCGGCCGACTCGGAGCCGAGGATTGGCTCCGAACCCGTGTGCAAGAACAAAGGCGAGATGAACAATTCACATGGATCATTATGGTAAGACATAACTTCTTATTAACCGGGTTTGTCCAACTGGGCTTCTGGCCCATTTTCAGTGGAGACCCGAGGAGATAAGCTCCAGTGATACATTTTAAAACAAGTACAATTTTAAACAATATTGATATAATAGCAGTTATAGCAAAACAATTCACATATGTTGGGTTACATGCAAAAAGTTAAAGTTGCATTAAAAAGAAGCTAAGTAACAATTTTACATTGATATAGTTCAATAGGTCAACAATAAACATTTTTTGTTTGTATAAAATTGTGCAAATTCATAGTAGACACATTGGAGAGAGAGGTGTAATGAAGTACTAAGTACAGTCCTTTTGAGGGTACATAAAGGGAAGGAAGACTAAATAGGGTCATGGCAAGGGCAGGTTCTAGAATTGAGAAAATAAGCTTTTAGTTCATTTTTAAAGTGTGAGGTGTGGGAGATTGAACGTAAGTCAAGGGGAAGTTTTTTCCAAGCATGGGCAAGGGAGTGTTTGTAGAGTAGTTTGCCTACTGACCTTTTTGGGTGGTAGATATCAAGTAATTGTTGGCTAGAAGTACGGAGGGTCCAGGATGGGATGTAGATTGAGACTAAGGAAGATAGAGATGGACAGAAGGAGGGTTTATAAAGAATAGAGTGTAGCATATGAAATTGATAAGATAGCAGAAACTGGGGAAGTTCAAGCCATTGAAGAGAATTTAAAGAAATGCAGTGGTGTGAGTTGTATGGGGAGTTAGTAATGAATCTGGCTATTTTATGGTAAGTCTGTTGCAGTTTATTTAGAGTGTAGGCCTGGATATTGGTAAGAGCTGGGGCGGAGTACAAGAGGGAGGGGAGGATGAGTGCCTGGCCCAGGGTAAGTCTAGATTCAGGGGTTAGGAATGTTTTGTTCCGATATAGCAGACCTAGTTTCTGTTTTTTTTTTTTTTTATATATACATTGGAGTATGTGTAGGTTGAACTTGAGTTTGTCATCGATAATGACCACTAGGAGTTTTGTGTGGGTGTCAGGTTGGATGTTTGTATTGTTAGAAGATGTAATAAAAAAGGAGATTTTGTGATGAGAAAGAGAATGGGGAAGGAAAAGTAGGAGTTAGTTTTTTTTGGGATTTAGGATCAATAGATTGTGAGAGAGCCATTGTTCAGTGGATAGTAGGGCCTCTTGAGTCAGGGAGTGTAGTTCAGGAATGTTATTTGAGATGGATATAAGTGTGGAGTCGTCAGCATACTGAATAAGGGAGGATTCTTTGCATGAGGTGTAAAGATGTCAAACAAAAGGGGTCCCAAGATGGAGCCTTGGGGAACACCAGTGCAGATGGGAAGGAAAGGTGAGGAGGATGAGAGCCATTTGACAGATTGTTCCCTGCCAGATAGGTAACTATTAAACCAGGCAAGTGTGAAGGGGGATAGGTGGAGATTTGCGAGTTTGGATAGTAGTAGCAGATGAGAGATAGTATCGCAGGCTTTGGAGAGATCTAGGAAGAGACAAGAAATTATTGTTGTCTAGGGCCACTGCAATGATGAGTGAAGGAGAGGAGTGCAGTGGGGGTGCTGTGGTGAGGACGAAATCCATGTTGGGTAGGGGTAAGTAAGTGGTGTGTGAGGAGGTGATTGAGAAGCTGTGAAGTGAATGCATTTTTCTAATATCTTGGAACGGGGGGACAGAATGGCAATGAGTCGGTAGTTTGAGGGGTCAGTGGAGTTTCCACCTTTATGAAGAGGAATAGTAAAGAAAGATTTCCAAAGGGTGGGGACAGTTGATTCCAGAATAGATTGATTAATTATTATAGATAGAGGATAGGCAATTGAGTCAGCAGCAAGTTTGAGGAATGTAGGAGATAGATTGTCAGTGGAAGGAGAGCAAGGTTTTAGCTTGAGTAGTAGAGATTTGATGTAAGTAATGGGAACTGGCTCAAAAGAAAACAAAGTTGTGTTAGTGGGACTTGGAGAGGTGGGTGTCGAAGTAGAGTTTGGCTTAGAGGTTACCAGATTTTGGATGGAAGAGATAGTGTTTATTCAGGAGGGTAGCTGTTTCCTGAGAGGAAGAGTTAGGGTATGGGGAGGGATTAGAGGGATTTCCAGGATAGAGGATGTTGTTGAGAGTTGACCAAAATTTTTGAGGATTGGATTTGTTGTAAAGCTGAGCAGAGCTATAGTATAACTTTGGATTGCACCAGCCTGGCCATGCCAACACTGGAACTCCCCCATTTGCGCAGTGTCACAGCTAGCCCCATGGCACCTGCCTCAGACCTGTACCCTGCTGTGTCAGCAGGGGAGCCAGATTCTGCACCCCCAGCTTCAAACACTGAACCTGGCAGCCTGGCTAATTACCTAATGTCCCCATTACCATCCCTCAGTAAACAAGTGTTGGATGTCATTTTGGAGGCATGGAGGCCTAGTACTAGAAAATCTTATGCTGAAAAATGGAAAAGATTCTGTGCTTGGAACCAAACTCAAGGGATGGCCACATCAGCTCCAGATTTACCTCAGATTCTTCAATACTTAACTGAGATGCTTCACAAGGGCTTTTCCTTTTCCTCCATCAAAATTCACGCCTTAGCCATTTCAGCTCATTACAACACAGAACCACCCCTCTTTTCCCACCCACTGCTTAAGCAGTTTCTCAGAGGTGCCAAAAACTTACGACCAACCAGAAGAGCACCATCTCCAGCCTGGGACCTTAACTTTGTATTGGAAAAACTCAGTCTGCCTCCTTTTGAGCCAGCTGCAAGTGCAGGGTTAAAATTCCTTTCTTGGAAAACAGCTTTCCTTTTAGCAATCATTTCAGCAAGAAGGGTATCTGAATTACAGGCCCTTACGACAGTGGAGCCTTTCATCATTTTTCATGTGGACAAGGTGTCCCTCAGGACCAGTCCCTCCTTTATGCCCAAGGTGGTATCCAGTGTGGCTCTTAATCAAGCCATTCATTTGCCAACCTTCTTTTCTAATCCACAGAATAAAGGGGAACGGATACTGCACTCCTTAGATGTGCACAGACAACTTGGATTTTAGTTGGACAGAACTAAACCTCAAAGGAAATCTGAACAACTGCTGGTGGCATTTGCTGCAGGGGCTGAGGGGAAGGCTATTTCAAAGCAAACCATTTCAAAATGGATAGGCCATTGCATTTATTTCTACAATAAGCACCATGGAAAACCTATTCCACAGGGGATTAGACCCCATTCAACCAGGGCTGCATCTACCTCTACAGCCTTTCTTAGGGTGTCCCTACCAGTGACATCCTAGAAGCTTCTACCTGGAGTTCTGTACATACCTTCACAAAGCATTACCATTTGCCATTTTTCTCTCTAAATCCAGAGCTGACTTTGCCACTGCAGACTTGCAGGGCTTTATAGCTGCTCCTAATGCTGTCTAAATTCCTTCTCCCATCCTTAGCTTTGGGAATCTACCCAAATGTGTGATGACTGCAACAGTGAAACACAAAGAACATAGTACAGTTGTGTACACTTACCATAAATGTAGATGTTAGTGTATTCACTGTTGCAGTCCTGGTTACCCTTCCTCCAGCCCCCTGTCTTCTTTTGACTATACCTCTATGCTCCTTTCCTATGCTTAGAAAGCTTTTTGGTGTATTTGCTTTTTGTTGGAGGTATATCCTTGTGTACACACATATATTTTTTTTTTTTTTTTTAATCGCTTCCCATTAGGGGGGCACCTGAGATTTGGGGCAAGAAAAACTGATGTAATGGTGTCGGCTGCATGCTTTATACCTCTGACTGCCTGACGTCACGGAAGATTAGACAGCAATTGATGCAGGACCCAAGACTTTGATAATCAGGCGGACTGAGGGCTACTGCAGGCAGATAACCCAAATTTGATGACTGTAACAGTGAATACACTCTAACATCTACATTTATGTTAAGTGTACACAACTGTACTTTAGTGGGACATCAGTGTGCCTGACTGTAGAGTCGCCTATTTCTAGTGTGTTGGGTATGTCATTTTGCCTTAAGGGCTGTGATTGTGTGGCACACTGATTATGTGAAGTATGTGTTTCATGGTTTGTGATGGGGTGTGGAGGTTGCTTGGGTGTCTGCTTTTGGAGGTCTCTGTTGCTTTTGCAGATTTTTATTTAGAGCCTCCGAGTATGTTTTAGTGTATTTGTTTCTTATTTGCCGGTGTTGGTTTAATAGGTCAATGTGAGACTGGTGGTGTGTTGCAAGTATTTCCCTTCTCTTGACTGTCAGTTCCAGTCTTGGGTTGAGAGAGCTGTGCCTCCAGTTTGACTGTATAATTGCATCTTTCGCATATATTAGTGTTTGGTGGTAGTAGTAGAGGGTTGTCTGTGTACATGAGGCAGTTGTAACATTGCCTCAAAATGCGCAGATTCACCAGTTGGACTGGAGAGTACACCTGAAACTGCCCTTTGGTCATACCGGAATAGGTAAAGTGGAGCTGTTTTACTGATTGGCTGGTAGGGACGTATAGAGAGCCTTGTCCTTCTGGACAGTATGGGGGGGGGGTCTAGTGTTAAGAGTTAATTAGTGCTTGCTATGAGTTTAGAGCAAGTGCTGGGTTGTGAAATTAATTGTTTGAGTGCTTAAGTTGAACGTTTGTCTAGTTCCAAGGGAAGAATTGTAGAGTAGACTTCTTGGAGCCGGGAATAGTTTAACTGGCGCTGCCCGACGCGCAAAACTGCGCAAATGTGTTTTTTATAGCAGGGAAGTGAAATAGAGAGAAATTAGCCCAAAATGGCCAATAAACTACTAACTTCTGGGCTGAAACCACTCCTCCAGCGATAGGTAGGGTTTTCAAAGCTCCCCTCTCTCACAGGTGAACAGAGAAGTTTCCTTCTATCCAAGTAAGGTATGAGCAACGCAGAAACTTGTAACACAGCCCTGAATTCAGCAATAACCTAAAAACAGGACTATACTAGTTCAGAAAAGCAGGAAAGAAGTATATTTTTGGGGGGGGGGGTTCCAGAAAATAAAGCAGATACAATAAAAAAAAAACACTTTAAATGCACAGAAATGGCTATCACACTTTACTGTGTAGCCTACAGCAGTTAAACAGATTATTTAAACACAAAAACGACTTAGTTCAAGTGCAGGCAGCAATTAAGTACAATATGTAGCAGAAACAAGCTTTTTAAATCACAGAAACGCTAAAAAATGACGTTTTAGACAGAATTAGACAGCAAGAAAATGCATAAAAATGATAATCACTCCAAAGTCTCTTTTGTGTCTCTGCTGCTGTAGAACTGCAGGACACCTGACAGGCACTAAAGGTGGCCTAGCTAATCTTTCTGCCTTTATAACAGATTTGGATGTTAATAGGTTTCAAATTAAGTTTGAGGGCTTCAGCAGGGTAACATTATAAGTTTTTTGGATATAGATTTAACAGTTGGTGAAAAAAATTAAAACTAAAATTCACCGTAAATTTGATAATAGTAATAGTTTATTGCACAGATCTAGCTGCCATCCACCACATCTGTTGGATTCTTTACCCTTTGGAGAATTACTTAGAGTTTGTAGATTAAGTACTGATAATAAGGAATTATATTAAGAAATGTGTACTTCTATAAACATGTTTTTGAAGAGGGGTTATTTTTTTGTAAGATATCCAGACGGCTTTGGAAAAAATAGAAAGTAATTAATTAGTAGCTAATAGTTCTATTACAGAAAAAAATAATGATAGTAACCTTAGAAAAGATGAGCAAGAATTTAGACAAATGTATATAGTTATTTCTTACAGTGTTTTTTCTAAAGAACAAGTTAAGATTATTAAGTATTTTTGGCCATTTTTATTTAAATTTAAGGAATTTTCTGATTCACTATGTAAATTTCCCATCTTATTTACAAGGGGTAGGAATATGCAGGACATCATTGTACACAATACATTTGCTAAGCCAGTGGAAAAGATATGTAGTACTTTGGTTAGGCTGGGCACTAGTGCTTGTACGAAATGCTCAGCATGTAAATATATTATTCATTTTTTTAGATATATTAATAGAGTTTCTTTTAGTCCTAGAGAGCATTTTACATGGTTAACATCTAATGTTATTTATGTTCTCAGGTGCTTCTGTAATCTCTTTTATATAGGTGAAACAAAGAGAATTTTTAAATTGAGATTGCAGGAGCACATTAAAGACATTAAAGTGGAGAAGGCTGCTAGTCCCATTGCAATGCATTTTAAGCTGTTTCACAGTAGTAACCCAGATTCTTTGCAAGCCAGCATCTTGGAACAAGTTAATTGGGCTGTTGGTGATTCTGAGTTTAAAAAAAATATCACTTGTATAAAGAAAGCATGTACATCTTAAAATATTATACTTTAAGCCCTTATGGGCTTAATACTGAATGTTCATGGAAACTTGTGATATAATTGTGTTTTTTATGAATAATGAATTTATTGTACTAATTGTTTTTTGAGAATAATTGATGAGTAAATTATTTAATTGTTTAATTGATGGTAGTTAATGTGTGTATAAAATGGCACTTTTTTTTTTCTCTTGATGTATTCCTAGAAGGCACTTGTTGCCGAAGCGCTAGAGACTTAAGACGTTTTGTCATAAAGTGTTGGTGATTTCAGCATTTTCTTCTGGCCATTTGTCATATTTCTCTCTGTTGGGACTTTTAAGTTGTTTTTACAAGGTAGAACTTGCACAACTGGGGCGCATGTCAACTTGTAGAAGGTAGTTTTGGCAAATGCAAATAAATCGAAAGCAGTTTGCCAAAACTACTTTGTTTTTCTCCACTGTGTGCAACCTTGGAGTTGGTATATATAATTTCAAGTTGTGTAGACGGTGTTTCACACATCGGAGATGCATGCAGATATTTCCTTCTACAAGTAAAATTTATTTAAATGCCCACTGAAGGTGGTTTTCAGTGAACTACTTTCATTTTTTTTTTTTTTTTTTTGCATTCAGCAAAATTGCCTTTGAGTCGACATGAATCCACACAGCTCTGCTTTCCATATTAATTCTGCCATTGCTTGTTACTCCTATTACCAGTCTTTTTGTTATTGCAGTCTAAATTTTCTTTTTGTTGGAACCCGTACGCTGACCTCATTCTACTCCCATTTGATTAATCATTACAGACACTAGCAAGCATTGCTGAAATGCACTTTAAAATTCCCATTACACATAAATACCTACTCTTCTCTCCCCCCCCCCCCCCTTCAAGGAAAATAGAAACAACTTGTGCCAAGACACTCACATTTACGTTGTCCGGTTTATTATTTTTATCTGGAAATATGCTCCCAAGTCCTGGACAAAAAAAATAAGAAACCTGGTAAGTGCACTTGGCAAAGTCTGTTTCTGTGGCGATATGAGAGCAATGTCTCGATGTGGACAAGTGGAGATTTTTGAGAATCAAATTCAGGACTGCTGCAAGGCCAGGATCTAGTAGAACATAAACATCTGTGGCAAACTGCCAGATTACCCTTTATCTGGTGACTGACTACGTACAAATGGCTGTTTATTTCTTCATACAAACAAAAGGAATATTAGAAATTAAATGCATGTTATTTAAAACTGGGTCATCAAGTACCACCGGTTAACAGATGAGTTTACCCAAGGTTTGGTTAAGTGCTTGTGACAGTTGTGTTGGATTTACTCCACCTGTATTACAGATAATCAAAGCTGATTAGAGCAATAAAGGTGCAGGGGAAGTTGTCTTCTGTAAGCGTTATCTCACGTGATACTTTGTGTAATTGCAGATTCTTTTGTCTTGAAAAAGAGACAGAGGATTGGTAAAGTCAGACTCCTTTCTTTGATCTACATATGTGTTTCTCTAGGCTCTTAAACCCTATAAAAGACTAAGCCTTTCTTTGGTCTTTACTGTCATTACTGAATCATTCAGAGAGAGAGCAGCATTGACCAAAAACAGGACCCAGATAAGGCAGTCATCC
Organism: Protopterus annectens; assembly: GCF_019279795.1. Classification (NCBI taxonomy): domain Eukaryota; kingdom Metazoa; phylum Chordata; order Ceratodontiformes; family Protopteridae; genus Protopterus; species Protopterus annectens. The sequence goes on along the minus strand of NC_056735.1, from coordinate 1,185,193,138 downwards.
ATCAGTCTAGTCTTATTGCCTCAGTGAATTGCCTTCACTACCAGAACAGATGTTCGTTTTGGATGTGAAAGTAAAAGTAGTCAGCAGTAATCCGGATAATAATTCCTGTGGAGTGAGGGCAGATGCAGTAACCATCTCTCAGCTTTCACTGTTTGGAACCAGACCAAAATCTGTAAATCTGAGGTTCTGTTTATTGAGAAACAAAAATTTTGATTCCTCTATTTACATTCAAAAATCGAAAGTCATTAATTGGTCTGTACTGTTCAGATTTCTTTTGGATGGCTAGGTAAACCATTTCTCCATTAAAACTTGCTCTTTCCTCCATTGTCGGTACTTATGCACCCTCTGAGAAAAAATGTGCCACAAAACAGATAAATCCATTTGGAATGTACCAGGTATCAAAACTGTTATGGCAGCTGGAGACCAACTTTGGACTATAATCACAAGAACAAGTGGGTCAGTGAACTTGTTCAGATGATCTCTCAAGAAAGTTAAGGAAGCTGTTACTTGGCATAAAAGGCTATTACCTTAGCTAGTAGACAGCTTTTGTCACTTAATCCTCAGTGGTGCTGGAAAGCTGTAGATTGTTTGCTTCATCCAGGACATCGTAATACTTCATTTTACAGATGTTGAGATAGCAGGTCAACCTATGCCATGTAATGTACACATCAAGAAAAGTAATGCAAACTGTCATGCATAGACTGTTCTAGGCACAGCTGTGTGCTCTTTTCAGTACTCTCTGTTTTAGCATGCACATTCCATTGGTACTTTGTAAACTCAAATCTGAGTCACCTGCTTCGGATAATTTTCTCTCAGAATTCTTAAAAATGTGGGTTGTGTGTGTAGCATTCCCAGTAGTCTTCTAATTAACTGCCCTGTCATCTGGAAATGTCTTAATTGTACCTTTGCATAAAGGTGGTGTCTCTATAGATTTCAGTAATTAATGGCCTGTTGCACTCCTTTCATCACTTTCTTAACTACTGGAAAAAATGTGTTCAGCTTCTTCATCACTTCCTCAGTCAAACATGTCAAATTCACAGCATGGTTTCAGATCAAAGTGTAGTACCAGATGTTCTTCATGTTTCACTGTTGCAGTCATCACCTCTGGGTTATCCTTGCTGTGGTAGCGCTGTGGTAGCCCTCGGCTGGCCCGAATACCAGAGTCGATGTTTTTCTGCGTCGGCTGCAGTCACCTGTAGTCTGACGTCAGGTCGTCAATGCTGTAAAGCAAGGCAGCCGACGTCATTATATCGGTCTTTCTTGCCATGGAGCCTGTAGCAGAAGCAGTTAGCGCGACTGCCGGTCGGTCACTACCAGAGTTTGAATTTCAGCTGAAAATGTGTAAAGCTAAGTACCCCATTGGGGACCCTTTTTTCTTGCACTAACCGATGTCCGAAAAATTTTAACAATTGTCTCGCCTGTGGAAAGCAGATCCTACACAGAGACTTCCATTTTTACTGCGTCACTTGTTTAGGCCCAGACCACGATGTCCCCCATTGCCAGTTCTGCGCCCTCTTTAATGCGAGAACCATTCGCAGTAGAGCTCTTTTGTAGACAGTTATTTTCATGTTCCGTCTTCGTATTCCGATATCGCGTCAGTCAGCCAACAATCCGTGGACTTTCTGAAAAAATGCAGAGATAAGGATAGAGACAGACCACGCAAGGCTAAGCCTTCCAACAATGCTACTGTTAAGCAGGTCGGCAATTATACGGAATTCAATGAGGTGCTTTCGCAGCCCCTGATGCCCGATTCGATATCTACGCAGGCCTCTACTGAGACCCTTTCAGAGTAAGATATGCTGCAGAAATCTTCATCTTCCAAGCCTTTGGCTGTCTCTGCGTTGGTTGGGTCCAGAGCCGCGACACAGGCACTGGCTTCCGAGAAGGATTTTCAAACTACCAAATCTAGACAAAAAAATGACGTCTTGTCATCCGACTACCGTCTCTCTCAGACCAAAGGATTCTCTCAGGCCTAGAAGCCAGGCCACTCCTATGAAATCTGCTTCTAGTCACCATATTGCTCCTGCTCCACCACCCCAAGCACCCTTATCTGGAGTAATCAGGCCACAACTTCTAAAATGAAAAGGCACCCTTGTCCAGAAATTATGACAGAACAGGATTCTGAGGAATCTGACTATTCAAATTTTGAAGAGGAACAGTAACTTCTGACTGCATATGAGGATTCAGATGCAGAGGAATCCATCCCCTCTGCCTCCCTTCCAGAGGACCTTTCCTTTGGGGAAACTCTTCACATCCTCAGAGAACATTTCCAGTGGGAATATCAGGACTTCCCCCAGTCTGGGAAATGACTTTCTGGACCTGCCCCTGCAAAGTCCCCTGGCCATCCCCCCTATTTTAGAAGTGGTGGATGATGTTTTCCATGACTCCAGCTTAGCTCCTGACTCCCTCCCACCTGCTTCTAGTAAACCTGACAGGTATTACAGAGTACCAGATTCTCACAAATACCTGTACAGAAGTCCTGCTGAAGATGCAAAGGAGCTAAGACTAGTTCCGCCAAGAATCCTATTCCTTCTGACAAGGACTCCAGAGCTCTAGACAGATGTGGTAAAACGTATACACCTCTGCAACCTTAGCTATCAGAGCACTCGGTTGTTGTCAGTTCCATGTGTTAGAATTTCAGCAGCACACTTTGGAACTATTAAAACAAAAGATTTCTACCTTTCCTGATTGTGCCAATTCAAAAGAGTTAGCAGATTTACTGCACTCTGCTTGTCAAGTGGCCAAACACTCATTACACTGTGGATATGATGCCCTAGAAGCCTCTAGCAGGGCAGCAGTGGCGAGATTTGTCATTAGGAGACATGCATGGCTGAAAGAACAACCTCTCCCTGATCATGTCAAGTGTAAACTTATTGATGGACCCGTAGATAAGGAGTGCTTGTTTGCAGTAAAAGCAGTAGAGGTGCTTAAAAAGATGGAAGACAACGCAAAGTTTATGCAAACAGTAAAATATTTCTTTCAGGTTCAACCTCCCAGGTTCAGCAGGAACTTTCACTCTAAGCACTGGTCCTTAACTGCACCTAGCAGACAGGGCAAAGGTAAGCCCCGCAGGCCAACAAAAGCAAACAGTGGACCACTTCAGCCCCAAAGGCAGGGAGTTCTAAGCAACCCTTCTATGGCAAAAACTCACAATGACTCCCCCTTCCCCCTCTGCCCTCCTTTCACTCATCAAAAACTAGGAGGAAGGCTCTCCCTCTTCAAAGACCATTGGCTTTCTGTAACAAAGGACCAGTGGGTCTTAAAGATCATTTTTCAGGGATACAAATTCTCTTTCAGTGAACTCTCAATTCTAAAAGGATACCCAGACTTCTCCAAATCAGTGGGCAGAGGCATTCAGACAGGTCCAAACTCTCATATCCCAGGGGGCAGTAGAACCTGTCTCCTCATATCAAACAGACAAAGGCGTTTATTGCAGACTATTCCTTGTTCCCAGAAAAGAGGGCACTTGATGCCCCATCTTGGATCTATTCATTCTGAACACCTCCCTGATGGTCGCCAGATTCAAAATGCTAACTTTGCAGCAGCTGCTGCCTGTGCTAACAAAAAATGCCTGGCTACACTACACCTAAAAGATGCCTACCTCTACATCCCCATAAGGGAGTCCTGCAGGAAATTCCTGTGCTTCAGGGCAGGATCACAACAGTTTCAGTTCTCTGCACTGCGCTTTGGCTTATCTACTGCACCCAGAGAATTCACCAAATGCTTAGCCCTGGCCATAGCATTTTGCAGACAGAGAAATATACAGATTTACCCTTACATGGATGACAGCCTCATTCAGGCAGAGTGCAAAGAAAAGCTGCTCCAGGACCTTCTCTTTATCAAATCCTTCTTAACCTCCCTAGGGTTCACCATCCATGAGAAGAAATCAAAGCAAACTCCCACCAGGAAGATCATTTTCTTGGGAGCTCTGCTAGACACAGCATCCCAAATGGCCTTCCTATGCCCAGAAAAGCAGAGCTTCCTGCCTCTCTACTTTACCTAGCTGACTTCCAAAAGTCACCTCACCACGAGGAATTTCCTGCAAGCCCTGGGATACAAACATCTTGCATCCTATAATTCCTCTGGCCAGGCTTCACATGAGAAAACTTCAGTGGTATCTAAAGAACCTTTGGTGCCAGCACTCTGTCTCTAGAGACCTCTCTCCCTCTGATCCCATGTATAAGGGCCGAGATTCTCTGGTGGGCAGAGGCCTGTGCCAAGAACAAGGTTCTTTACTTCATCCTATGCCCTACCGTCCAGACCATCACCACCGACACCTCAGACATTGCTTGGGGAGCTCACCTAGCAGGCAGGTGCACTCAAGGTCTTTGGGATGCCCAGCACCTTCACTTACACATCAATCAGAAAGAAATGATGGCAGTACCAAAGGCTCTGACATTCTTCAAACCCCATCTCAGGCCAGGGGTTCTCTTTATAAAAACAGACAACACCACAGTAATGTGGTGTATCAACAAACTAGGGGGAACCCAGTCTTACCCTCTGTGCAGGCTAGCCATGAACCTCTGGCTGACAGCCGACTCCATGGGTCTACACCTAAGTGCTCAGTACCTACCAGGGGTCAATAACACCCTGGCAAGACCACCTGAGCAGAAACTTACTGGACCCCCACGAAAGGCAGCTCCACAAGGAAATCTTTTTGCAAATCACTCCAGAGTGGGGGACTTCGGAGGTGGATCTCTTTGACTTGGATCTCAACCACCAGCTGCAAAAGTTCTGTACCAAGGGAGTATCACCTCCTAGCGTGGAAGGTGGATCCCGTGACCTTCTCCTGGAACTCCCTCTTTGTGTACGCGTTCCCTCCACTGCCCCTTATTCCCAAGGTACTAATCAAAATAAGGGAGGAGAGACCAAAGGCCATCTTCATTGCTCCAGATTGGCCGAGACAGCATTGGTACCTGTTATTGCGCAGCCTGACCTTACAGCCCCCCAAGCTGCTTCCCCTGATCTCAGACCCTTGACCCAGATGAGAGGGAAGATACTGCACCCAGACTTGCAGACTCTCAATCTTTCAGCATGGCTTATACCTTAAAAGCTAACAAGGAGTCCCTGTTAAGCAAACGGGTCCTAGACATTCTCACAGAGGCCAGAAGGCCCAGCACCAGAAAATCTTACGTAGGGAAATGGAAAAAATTCTGCTCCTGGAGCCAGTCCAGAGAGGCCAGTACCTCTCATCTTCCCATCCCTCTTATCCTGGATTATGTAGCCGAGTTGCTGAAAAGTGGTATCTCCTTCTCTTTTATTAAATATCCATGCCTCAGCCATTTCAGCCCTTTACTATTCAGGCCTACCCCTCTTCTATCATCCTTTGATTAAACAATTCCTCAGAGGGGCTTCTAATATCAGACCTCCCAGAAGGCCTCCCATGCCAGCCTGGGACCTGAATTATGTTTTAGAAAAGCTAACCTTACCTCCTTTTGAACCTGCTGCTTTAACAGAATTGTAATACCTCTCCTGGAAGACTGCCTTCCTTCTAGCTATCATCTCAGCCAGAAGGGTTTCAGTACTTCAGCCACTCATGGCTGTTGAGCCCTTCATCATTTTCCGTGCAGACAGGGTCTCCCTGAGGACTAACCCCTCCTTTATGCCCAAGGTGGTATCTGATGTGACCCTCAACCAGGCCATACACCTACCCATCTTCTTTCCTAACCCTCAAAACAAGGGGGAAAGAAATCTGCACTCGCTATTCTTGCACAGACAACGCAGATACTGTCTGGACCATACTAAACCCTTCAGGAAAACAGACCAGCTGCTTGTCAGCTCTGCCCCAGGGGCAGAGGGGAAGCCCATTTCCAAGCAACCCTTTTCCAAATGGATATCACACTGTATCCAATTCTGCTACAGACTAGATGGGGACCCCCCCCAAGTCTATTCATACACATTCCACTAGGGCAGCCTCCACTTCCACAGCCTTCCTCAGAGGAGTCCCCACCAGGGACATCTTGAAAGCTGCCACCTGGACCTCTGTCCATACCTTTGCAAAGCATTACCGCCTACCTCGTTTTTCTAAGTCTAGGGCAGGGTTTGACTCTGCATTTCTGCAGGGCTTGCTGACCCATGCTTAGGGCTCTAACCTATCCTTCCACCCCTCTCCTCAGCTTTGGGAATCCTCCCACAGGTGATGACTGCAACAGTGAAACATGAACATAGTGCAGTTGTGTACACTTACCATAAATGTGGATGTTCGAGTGTATGCATTGTTGTAGTCCTGGTTTCCCTCCCACCATCTCCCTTATATCCTCTTCCCCTAGTGGGACGTAAGCTCCCCACGGTGGCTTTTAGCCACCAGGACCGCTTTACCTTATTTCCTTGTGCTTTTGACGGGTTAGGACAAGAAAAACTGATGTAATGACGTTAGCTGCCTTGCTTTATAGCACTGACAACCTGACGTCGGACTACAGGCGACTGCAGCCGACGCAGAAAAACAATGACTCTGGTATTTGGGCCGGCAGAGAGCTACCACAGCAGGGATAACTCACAGGTTATGACTGCAACAGTGAATACACTCGAGCATCTACATTTATTGTAAGTGTACACAACTGTACTATCTGATGTTGTCATTCTTCATTCTGTCCTCACAAATGGGTTCGGATCCGATCGATCCTACAGCTCGCAGTCACCAGATATGAGTTTCTCCCTTACTCACAATGGACCTTTTCAAATACCTCAGATCTTGTTTGCCACTTCTAGCCAACGTACATGGTCTACTAGTCTGTCGAACTGATTAGATAATTACAGTTGATTTTTTTCCTAAAACTCTTCTACCAACAGTTTTTCTCCATAGTTTGCATTTTAGCTTTTTAACCCTTACTGTTTTTATTGCCAAACTTCATCTTTGTTTTCTTCTTTGCCCTTACGACTACTTTGCCATATTTCTGACATACCATAGTTGGTATTCCCTTACTTCTCCTTCTCTGTTGAACTTGAAGGTTGTAATATTTTGGTTACTTTTCTTCACTGTCTCTCTTACGACCTGGTTATAGTTCTGGTTACCATTGGTGGTATATCTTTCTTTCAGCCTATTTAAAAAAAAAAAAAAAAAAGTACTTGCGTTTTCTTCATATTCTTACCTTAATTTTTTTTTTCTTTAGTTGTAGAAATGAGTGACAGACCTGCAGGATTCAAAAAAATGTTCCAAATATAGACATCAGTTGCCTATCTCAGACGCTCTCTCCCATTGCGTATACTACCTGGATCCATTACACCTGCTTGAGGATTGCTCGATTTGTCACAGATTCAATCCATGAGCATTAACAGAATGTAAAAATAAATTAATATTTAAAGATCTCCTTCTCTCTTCCTTTGGAGAAGCCATATCCCATTCTCCAGAGTCGAAACTCTCCACATCATCAAAATCCTCCTCTGACTCAAGAAAACGGACTGCTAAACATCTGGTCTCAAACCTGGAACAGAAAAAGAGAAAACTCTCTGATCCGACTGTTACTTCAGATCCTCCGACCTTAGAAACAGTTTCAGCGGCTCCTGTTCTATCAAAGTTGGATCAGACACAACCACCAGATGAGAGACAACCTTTGGAGATTCTCTATTGCCCTTGCACTGGATATTCTCCATCAGTTTACTCAGTACCAGACAGGCTTCCATCTCGTTTTCTGCAGAGACCAGCATTCCCCCTCCATTTATTATGCTCATTCTTCTAGAAGTCTCACAGAAGAAAATGTGGTGGGAGTGGTGAGGAAGATTCTCTTGGCTCAGGGGCAGATTCCCTCACCGCCTACTCCTCTGGGTCAGGTAGTCCAACACTCCTCCACACCACCCGTGCAAGTTCCTCCTCTAACACCATCTGGTGTCTTAGAGTTCCAGGATCCCAGTCGTCCAAATTTGTCAATCTTGGTTCAGAGGATCTCTGTATCATCGTATCCGACATACTCTGAGACTTCCTATCTTTTTGGTCGGTAGAGCTCTGGGAGCCAAAGCCTGCTTGCCAGGTCCCAGGTGCAGCATTCGACTCTGAAGTTTTCAGAGCCATCTCTGTTCCTTGGTGCCTCTGCACTGGACAGTATGGCTCCGGCTTCTTTCTCGGGGATGGTGCCAACAGATCTGAGAGAGGTGATGATTCGGAAACCTGGTTTCTCGGATCAGAGCTTCTCTCTTGATCCTTCAAATTTTGCCTTTGAGGCTGCGAAGAGAGTGTTTACTGCCTCAACAGCTCCGACAGAGCCTTCCCACTTGGATCCCACCCATTTCATGATGCCCCAGCATCTGGAGCCTCAACTACTCTCTCCACAGTGACATCCTGTACCGAAACTCGGGTTTCCTTTCAGAAAATTGTGGTTTTCTCTTCAGAGACTTCCCCAGATCATCTCAGTGAGGAAGTACCCAGGGAAAGTACATGCAAGAGGAAGCATCTAGACACTCCGCAGGAGTCCGTCACTGAAGAGACCGATTTTGACGGGGGTAAAGGGTCCCCGCGGTCACTTCTTGAAGATGTCCCCTTTGGGGACATACTAGCTATCCTGAAATAGAGAGGTGGCTGGACATCCTCCAGCCCTATGCCAGAGGAATCATTTTTCTTAGAGTCTTTCAGTACAGGACCCTCTACTTCCTGGGTGACTCCACCTGCTGATGAGCACAAGTGGTTATGGAAGGAGCTTGAATCCATAGAGCCAATACATTGGAGACCAGACATGATAATGGTACCACCTGCGGACAGACAGCTTTGGGGAAAAGGGGATGTTCTTCGTGTTTCACTGTTGCAGTCATTACATTTGGGTAATCTGCTGGCAGGTTGCCCTCAGTCGGCCTGAATAACAACGTCTTAGGTCCTGCATCGGTTGCTGTCTCCTCTTCCATGACGTCAGGTTGTCAGGGGTATAAAACATGCAGCCGATGCCATTTTTATTAGTCTTTCTTGCCGCACGGTGCCTGAAGCAGAAGCAGTTTGCAAGTGCCAGTCGGCCGACTCCTGAAATTTTCATTTTCGAGTTTCAGAACTGAAGTCTTCAAACTAAAACCAAGTACCCCGTTGGGGAAACTTTTTCTTGCTCCTTACCGATGTCAGTAAAAGTTAATAATTGCATTACTTGTGGGAAGCAAATACCTCATAAGGATTTTCATTTGTACTGTATTCCTTGCCTAGGCCCTGACCACAATGTGCCTTGCTTTTGGTTTTGTGCTTTATTTAATCAACCCACTATTAAGCGTCTGTATATTTTTGCTTCTAAATATTTTGGTTCAAGATTTAACTACCCTGAAATGTCGTCTGTTAGCAATCCGACTACCGGAGTTCACAAAAAAGTAAGGAAAAAGACAGAGACAGACCGGCGAGGTCCAAAACCGACAGCGAAGCTTCTCCTAAGCCAGTCGCCGGTTCGCCGGTACTCAGTGCGGCACTTTCGCAGCCCCTGATACTCGCACCTTCGGAGTCGCAGGCCACAACCGAGACCCATTCGGAGTCCGGCATGCCACGAGATTCGCTAAGTATTGAACCCGCGGATGTCTCTCCCTTGGATGGGTCCGGAGCCGCTGAGCAGGCACCGTCTTCTGAGGGTGTTTTCAGGCCTCAACATTTTTACATTCAACCAATGCCATCAACAAAAACAAGGGCAAAACCGACTTCTATGTCTAAAAAACTGACGCATGACCCACCTGCACAGGCCCCTATGCCTAAAAAACAAATGATTAAAATGGCTGAGGATTTAATTACCTTGATCAGGGGTTCCCAACCCCCCTTTCCCTGCTAAGAGGCCTAGGCAAGGCACTGATTATGAATCTTCAGATCAGGTTTCTATTTCTTCGGATTCTTCTTCTGATCAGGAATTTTCTGTTCCACCCTATGAGGATTCTGATGCAGAGGAATCCATCCCATCTGCATCTCCTCCTGAAGATTACTCTTTTGGAGAGACTTTGCATACTTTAAGGGAACATTTTCACTGGGAGAGTCAGGACTTCTCTGAATCAAAAAAGAGGCTTAGGGATTTTCTTCTTCTTCCTCAGCATAGGCCTTTGGCAGTATCTCCTGTATTAGACATTGTTGATGTGTTCTCGGAATCAAGCATGGCTCCTGATTCCCTGCCTCCAGCTCCTAGTAAGCCAGACAGATATTACAGGGTTCCTGACTCCCACAAATTTCTATTCAAAAATCCTGCTGCTGACCCTGAGGCTATTTCTCAGGGTCCCAAGGGTGTTGAGGCTTCTACAGCCAAAAATCCTACCCCTTCTGATAGAGATTCCAGGGCACTGGATAGATGGGGAAAGAAGGTTTATATGTCTGCACCCTTGGCAATCAGGGCTTTAAACTGCCAGTTTCATATGCTTAAATATCAACAGCATGTTATGGGCGTACTGAAATAGAAAATGATGATGATTTCTGATTGTGTGGAAAATAGAAGTACAGGATTTATTGCATTCAGCAGAAAGCATACTTTGCAATGTGGTTTTGATTCCTTGGAGGCCTCTTGCAGGGCCGCCGTAACTGGATCTGTGATGAGAAGGCATGCCTGGCTCAAGGAGCAAAATCTGCCTGATCATGTTAAAGGTAAATTGTTGGATGCCCCTTTACCGCATGATAGTCTGTTTGGTAATGAGGCAGAAGAGGTTTTAAAGAAAATGGAAGACGAAGCTAAATCTATACAAACTGTAACAGATTTCTTGCAAGTGCAGCCACCCAGGTTCAGTAGGCACTGGCCTACTAAAAATTGGTCCTTTCCTGTGTCCGACAGAGCCACTCAGGGCAAACCCAGGCACTCTAAAGGCGCCATATATCAATCACAGGGATATTACAGGTCAAAGCAATGGGGTGCCTCCACCTCCAAATCTGGAGGTAACAAAGCACAACCCTACAGTAAGCAGTCTCAATGACTTCCCTCTACCATCTCCAAGCACTTCATGCTCAAAATTGGCAGTTAATTACCTAGGACAAGTGGGTATTAAACATAGTATCCCAGGGATACAGATTTCATTTCCACACTTTGCCAATTCCAAACAGATGGCCAGATCTGCCACAAAACCAGTGGGCAGAGGCCCAGAAACAAGTCCTGTCCCTCATGGATATGGGGGCTATTCAACCGGTACCAGAAAAGGAAAAAGGACAAGGATTTTATTCAAGACTTTCCTGGTACCCAGAAAAGACAAATCATGGCGTCCAATACTGGACTTATCAATTCTCAACACGTTCCTGGACATTCCAAAATTCAAAATGCTGACTTTACAACAGCTACTGCCGTGCTAGTCAAGAATGCCTGGTTGGTAACTCTAGGCTTAAAAGAGGCATACCTGCATATCCCAGTAAGGGAATCTTGCAGAAGATACCTCTGCTTCAAAGAAAGCTTTTTGCATTACCAATTCTCTGCACTACACTTTGGCTCATCTACTGCGCCCAGGGTCTTTACAAAGTGCCTGGCACCAGTAATTGCATTCTGCAGACAAAGAAACCTTCAAATTATCCTTATCTGGATGATTGTCTCATTCAGGCAGAGGACAAGGACACTCTTCTTCAACGTCTGGCATTTGTAAAAAGGCTTCTAGCATGCCTAGGGTACACCATGAACGAAAAGAAATCACAACTGGTGCCCTCTCAAATAATTACATTCCTGGATGCAAGCTTGAGTACAACTGCCCAGATGGCTTACCTCACACAAGACATACAAATACAATTGACATCATACTTCAAACAAATGGCAACAAAAACCCAGTTATCTGCAAGACAAATTCTGCAAGCTTTGGGGTTCATGGCATCCTGCATTCTACTAATTCCATATGTGAGACTGCATATGAGGAAACTTCAATGGTACCTAAAAAGCTTGTGGAGTCAACATTGTCACAGCCTGGAAACAATGATTCCTCTCATTCCCTGCCTGCAACAGGAGTTTCTGTGGTGGGCAGAGACATGTCACCAAAACAAGGGACGATCATTTACTCTACCCCCTGCCACCCAAACCCTAACTACAGACGCATCAGACTATGCTTGGGGGGCCCACCTGGCAGGGAGATGCATTCAGGGCAAATGGAGCCCAAACCAAATGCATCTACATGTTCATAGGTTCATACTAGGCTATCTGCCCAAGGGCATTTATAAGCCTAGCCCATAGTTATGTGGCTTTCGCCACCCCTTTAGTTTGAATAAAAACTATGCCTATCATTTTTCTGTGCCTCTGTCAAGCAGTGACACTGAAGTAATCCCTGGGGTATATCTGCGATCTCCCATCCATTGGTCAAGATTCCTCTTGAACAAGGCCAGCGAGGTGCTCTGCCTCACATGCACCGGGATTTTGTTCCACAGCATAGGGAGTCTCTGGGTGATGAATCTGTCCCTCCAGCACGTTCTATTTATAACCGTGTCAAGGTTTAAGTCTCCGCCCTTGTGGTTCTGAGGATCTAGATTTTTGAGGTGAAGCATATTCATCAAATCTGGGTTTGACATGGCCTTATATGTCAGGCACAGGTCACCTCTGAGCAAGCGGTATGAGACTGAATAGAGCTGGAGTTCTTTCAGTCGGGCAGCATAAGACATATTTTTGAGACCCTTTATCCTTTTGGTGAGGAACTTTTGGGGCCTTTCCAGCTGCAGCAAGTGTCTGGTCAGATACATTCCGAACGGGGCATTGTACTCAATCATAGGTCTAATGAGTGATGAGTACAGGGGCGATGACCTCCCTTGATCTAGATGTGAATCCCTTCATGATCAGGTGGGCGATATAGAAGGTTTTCCTAACTACTTTAGCAACATGAGTGTCAAACGAAAGGCTACTGTCAACTTGGGTCCCCAGATCCCTGATGACTTTTTCTGTGCTCAGTGGATTGCCACCTATATGGTAGCTAGGGGTAACCTTGTTTTTCCCGAAGGGTATGACTATGCATTTTTTTGGCGTTTAACTTCAGGCCATGGCTCTGGCACCAGTTATCCGTTTCTGTGAGGCCCTTCTGGAGGATATCTGTGTCAGATGTGTTTTCGACTATGGCGCCCAGTTTGCAGTCATCTGCAAACTTTGTCAGCCATAACCCTCCTGTGTTTGCTTGTACTTCAGAAAAGTCGATGCTGAACAAGAGTGGACCCAGGACTGAGCCCTGTGGGACACCACTTGTGACAGGCTTTGAGACTGACATGGCTCCAGCAACTCTGACCCTGTGGGTTCTGTCACTTAGCCAGTTTGCAACCCATCTTGTGATGTGTATGGGTTTACGTTCAAGCTGATGAGTTTTTCGATGATACCTGAGTGGGGTATTGTGTCGAAGGCCTTTGCCAGGTCGAGGTAGGCTGTATGGACTGCCTTTCCCTCATCAATGGCCTTGGTGACTGTCTCGAAAAAGTCAACCAAGTTTAAGAGGCAGGATCTGCCTTTGACAAAGCCAAACTGGGTTGGATCCAAAGTCTGCAAGTTCCCTATGTCTTTATTTATGAGTTCCATTATGATCCTCTCCATGGCTTTGCAGATAAGGCTTGTCAAGCTAATGGGGCGGTAATTTCCAGGGTCTGTGGAGGCACCGCCCTTATGAAGTGGGACCACAGTCGCCGTGCGCCACTCCTTGGGAACGTATCCTGAGGTGAGGCTAAGATTAAACAGCTGTCCTAACTGTGGGTTTAATTCCTCGTTGAGTTCATGAAGCACACAGCCAGGGACACCATCCGTCCCATGGATGCTGTGTTTTTGCCTTAGTGAGGGCATGTCTCACCTGGGCGTGGGAGATGTTTGGGGGGCTACAATCCTCTGGAATAGATATCGCTCCCTTTGGGGAGGGGGTTTGCACTGAACCTGTCAGCCAGTATGTTAGCAATGTGTGTAGGTTCAGTAATTTTCACATCATTTTGAACTAATTCTGAGCATATCTGGGAGTTTCCTCCTAGGTTTCTAACATAGCTAAAGAAGGCCTTATGATTGTCTTTAGAGTCCTTGGCGATTTTCTCTCAAAATTTGCCTTGGATGATTTTATGAGAGCTCTTAGTTTTTTACTTATAATGATCAAAGGTGTCTTACCTTTCAAGGATTTTGCTCTATCTTCTAGTAGCTTCCTCCTTTTGTTGTAGAGCTTGTTTATGGCTGGGGTCCACCAGACTGGACGCTTGCCTTTGGTACAGAGAGTCTTAGTTTTGTTTGGGATTGCCTGATCCATGCAGTCCTGTAGGTGCTGGTAGAAGGCATTTGTAAGTGATTCAGCGGTTTGAGTAATGTTTACCACTGGCACAGGGGCCTTAAAGGAGACCACACTAGTTTTTAGAAGTGTGAAATCGGCTTTTGAGAAGTTTTTCACTGTGGTCTTTTTTGTTTCAGGTGGGGCGGGATGAGGACCTCCAGCGAGATTAGTTTATGATCTGATCTCACCAGTGAGGGGTATACTTCCGGTGTTGAACATTTTGATCCCATGTTCATGATGATGAGATCAAGTATGTTTTCTCCTCTTGTGGGGATGGTGACTAGTTGTTCCATGGCATTTGAGTTTATTAACTCCAGGAATCTTTGGGTTAGAGTGTTCGGGCTTGAGTAGTGTTCCCAGTCTATATTAGGGTAGTTGAAGTCACCTAGTATGATGGTGTTTGGAGATACATTTATCCCTCCAATGTTTTCAGGAAGGCCATGTGAGGTTCCTGAGTTTGAGAGGGTGGCCTGTAACATGCTACAAATTGCAGAGCAGTCTTGCCTATGGTTAATTGCACCTGGATGGTCTCCGATGCATCGTGCGTTGCCACCAACCTTGAGGTGTGGGTGTCCTTTATGAATATGGACACCCCTCCTTTCTTGGTGTTGTCCGGATTTTGGGGCGGGCATGATATGAGGTGAAACCTGTTAGTGCTGGGGTGCTCTCAGGAGCCTTGAACCAGGTTTCTGTCACAGCACAGACATCGATGTTCTCCATATTGAGAAGGGCCTCGAGTGCGTGCATCTTGAGATTGAGACTTCTGGCATTGAGCAGCATTACCCTTAGTTTTTTTTCTTTTTGGTGTTCTAGGGTGGTAGGTTTAGGATTTGAGCCTTGCCATAAAAAAGGCACTATGGGGGTGGCCAGAGCCTTTGCCAATATCCGGAAGCCCAGGGGTGACAGGTGCAAGCCGTCCCTTGCGAAGCAGCGTGGCTTGTCCAGCATGTCATCCCAGGCAGACAGACATTGGATCCCCTTTGAATGACACCAGAATTTAAGCCAATTATTAAAGCTGATCATCTTGTCACTGTATTGTGGCATCATTCTAGGTGAAGGTAGGATACTGCTGAAGGTCAGGGTCATACCTGCCTGGGCTACATAATCAGAGAGCTCCTTGATGTCCCTTTTCATGTAGTCCAAGGAGGTACGTCTCAGGTCGTTGACACCAGCGTGGACAATGACTGAGTCGCACTTGTACCTGCTGTTGAGAGACCTGAGTGCTTGCGTTATGTGGCGGATTCTAGCCCGACAGGCAGCTTACTGTGACCTTCTCCTTACTCAGTCTGGTGAGGGACGCCAGTGTGTCTGACTATGGAATCACCAATGACAAGTGTGTCTGGCATTTTGTTTGGCCTTAAGGGCTGTGACTGTTTGACACTCTGACTGTGTGGTCTATGTGTTGCATGTGTTGGGTCGTGAGGTGGTAGTTGTTTGGGTGTCTGCTTTGGTGGCCTCTGCTGTTTTGGTAAATTTTTGATCAGAGCCTCCGAGTATGTCTTTGTGTGAGTATGTGTATGATTTGAAGTTGTGATGGTACCATGTGTGACTGAGTATGTATTGTGTGTGGTTACCTTCTCCTCCTGTCTGGTCTTGCCAGTCCTATGTTGAGAGAGCTCAGCCTCCAGTTTGGCCGTATAGTTGCATCTCTCGCATGTATTTGTGTTTTGTGGGAGAAGGAGAGGATTGTCTGTGTACATGAGGCAATTGTAACATTGCCTCAATATTCCCAGGTTCACCAGTTGAGCTGGAGAGGACACTAGCAACTGATCCCTCGACATACTAGAAGCAGTAGATAAAGAGACTTTCAGAGGAAGTGGGTTTTAGGCTGGTGGGGTACTATCTATAATAAGAGTGCTTTATCAAGGTGCAAGTACTGTAGGAGTAAGTGCTAGGCTTTACAGATAGAGAATAGTCTACTTGGGAATCAAGTAGAGATGAACTTTTCAGTTATAGGATATGCTGGTTAGATCAGCAGTACAGCTCGAGGAAGGTAGTTCTAAGGGAAAATTTGAAGAGTGGAATTTAGATGGCCCGAATAGTTTAACCTTGTTTAACCGCCGCTGCTCTTGTGTGCAACAGTGGCAACTCAGCTAACGCTTAGCGTGTTTTATAGCAGGGGCTGAAGGGAGCTAGGAATTGGCCCAAAGCGACCAATGGACTACTAGTTTCTGGCTGAAACTTCACCAAATCGGACAAAAGGCGCTCAGTGCTTCCCACTCCCACTGGTAAGCAAATAAACTTCCCTCCTTCCTAATAAGGCAATGGATCAGTAACAGGAACTAAAAACAAAGCCCAGGGATCAGCAACTCTGAAACTGGACTACTCTAGTTCAGTAAGGCGGAAAACAAGAGATTTTTTGTTTTATTACAGAGATAAGGAAAAACAGACAGTAAATGCTATAAATGCTGTAAATCGGCTAGCACTTTAGTGTGTAGCCTACAGAAACAATTTGCAACAATTAGTAACTTAAAGTGCAATAAACAGTGTAAAATGCAGAAATCACTTAAAGTAGCAGTAAAACAGACGAAATGCAGTCGCTAGCTTAATAACAGTGGGAAAGCCACAAAAATACTTATATCTGGTAGAAAGTCACTCTTTTAGCTCTCTGCTGCTTGGATCACTCTGCAGGCCACCACGAGGATCTGTGCTGAGTTGGTACAAGCTGGAAACGCGTGTTTAGCGTGTTTTATAGCAGGGGGCTGAAAGGAGCTAGGAATTGGCCCAAAACGACCAATGGACTACTAGTTTCTGGCTGAAACTTCACCAATTCGGACAAAAAGGCTGCTCAGTGCTTCCCACTCCCACTGGTAAGCAAAGAAACTTCCTCCTTCCTAATAAGGCAATGGATCAGTAACAGGAACTAAAAACAAAGCCCAGGAATCAGCAACTCTGAAACTGGACTACTCTAGTTCAGTAAGGTGGGAAAACAAGAGATTTTTTTTTTTTTTTTTTTTTTTTTACAGAGACAAGGAAAAAAACAGACAGTAAATGCTATAAATGCTTTTAAGCGGCTAGCACACTTGAGTGTGTTAGCCTACAGGTAAAATTAAGCAACAAATAACTTTTTAAGAGTGCAAAACAGTTAATCAACCCAAAAACAGTTTAAATAGAATGCAGAGCTGTATAAACAGGCTAAGATGCAGTCGCTAAGCAGTAAATATTCAAAAAGCCAGAAAAAATACTTAAATCAGTTATAGCAAATACAGTTATAACAAATGCTCTGAAATATACTGTATATTTCCAATATGTTTGAGAAGGACAGTCAGAACACAAGAAGGTTCAGGCGAAAAGAAAAAAAAGTTTTGTTTTACTTTTTGAAAAGGGAAAAAGGAGGAACAGAAGGCCTTATCAAATGTTCTCTCTGTATTAAGAAGAATGAGCTAATGACACTAGACTGGGAGGTGTGTCACAGTAGGGGCGGGCAACTGCAAAGCCACCAAGTATAGCCTAAGAAAGCACTACAGAGTCAAATGAAAGTTTTTAAACAGATAAGGATTTGTGAAGATTCTGAATAGACAAAGTGCTTTATATATATTAAATTATAAAAACAGTAATCTGTAAAAATAATCAAAAGATACTTATATTTTGTAGCTCAGTTGCGGTCAAACAACTTCTCCAGCCTGCACTGTGTGCAAAGACAGAGACCCTACCAAAGTTAGGGCAAGACCAGAACAACAACTTTTTTTTTACAAGAACACAAAAGAACCAGCCCCCCACTCGCCAAGATATAATTACACAGAGTAAATGTTTCAGTTTATACAATAGCCTAAGACAGCAAAGCACTACAGAGTCAAATGAAAGTTTTTAAACAGATAAGGATTTGTGAAGATTCTGAATAGACAAAGTGCTTTATATATATTAAATTATAAAAACAGTAATCTGTAAAAATAATCAAAAGATACTTATATTTTGTAGCTCAGTTGCGGTCAAACAACTTCTCCAGCCTGATGTCAACCAGAAAGAAATGCTAGCTGTTCAGAATGTGCTGACAGCCTTCAAGGACTTGCTTCATCCAGGACAACTACTGATAAAGACGGACAACACCACAGTTATGTGGTACATAAACAAGCAGGGTGGTACACATTCCTACCCCCTTTGCAGACTAGCCATGGCCTTGTGGAACACAGCCTTGACTTACCGAATACAACTTCAAGCTCAATTCCTGCCAGGAAAGCAAAACACTCTGGCAAATGACCTAAGCAGAAATCTTATGGACCCGCACGAATGGAAACTGGATCCACAAATCTTCAGCATGTTAACACAGAAATGGAGAAGCCCAGACATAGATTTATTTGCATCTCCCCAAAATTATCAGTTGGACAAATTCTGCACAAGAACTCATCTCAAAGAGGCATGGTAAGTGGATGCTCTATCCTTCAGCTGGGAAAACCTATCAGTCTATGCCTTTCCCCCTCTGCCTGTACTCTCCAAGGTCTTACTAAAAGTCAGATAGGAAAAACCAAAAATGATTCTAATTGCTCCAGACTGGCCTCGCCAACACTGGTACCCGCTTCTAAGGAATAGGTCACATCTTCTTCCGTGGTACTTGCCTCAAACTCCTCACCTATTGTCTCAGCAGAACTATCAAATTCTGCACACTCTGCTCCAAACTCTGAAACTTGCAGCATGGCTAATCAACTAATTTTACCAACCACATCTCTCAGTAAACCTGTGATGGATGTCATTTTGGAAGCCAGAAGGCCTAGTACTAGAAAATCTTATGCTGATAAATGGAAAAGATTCTGTGCTTGGAACCAAGCACAAGGAATAGACACAGCAAAGCCCAATATTCCTCAGATTTTACAATACTTAACTGAGTTGCTTGACAAGGGCCTATCTTTTTCTTCAATAAAAATCCATGCCTCAGCCATCTCTGCTCATTTCAACACAGAGCCTCCCCTCTTTTCTCGTCCACTGCTAAAACAGTACCTCAGAGGGGCCAACAATTTAAGGCCTCCCAGGAGAGCACCAACTCCTGCATGGGACCTCAATTTTGTGCTGGAAAAACTCACCCTGCCTCCTTTTGAACCAGCAGCTACTGCGGATATAAAATTTCTTTCTTGGAAGACAGCTTTTCTTTTGGCAGTCACTTTGTCTAGAAGGGTTTCAGAACTACAGGCTCTCATGGCAGTGGAGCCTTTCATTATTTTTTACCTGGACAGGGTGCCCCTCATGATCAGTCCTGCTTTTATGCCTACGGTGGTATCCAGTGTGGCTCTTAACCAGACCACTCACCTGCCAACTTTTTTCCCAAATCCGCAGAACAAAGGTGAGCGGATTTTTCATTCATTGGATGTACACAGATAACTAAGATTCTACTTGAACAGGACAAAATCTCTAAGAAAGTCTGAGCAACTACTGGTAGCATTTGCTGCAGGATCAGAGGGGAAGGCTATATCAAAGCAGACTATTTCTGAATGGATAAGCCATTGCATTTGTTTCTGCTACTTGCACCATGGCAAACCTGTGCCGAAGGGGATCCGATCCCATTCCACCAGGACTGCCTCTACTTCAGCAGCTTTTCTCAGAGGTGTCCCTACCAGAGACATTCTAGAAGCTGCTACTTGGAGCTCAGTTCATATGTTCCCAAAGCATTATCATTTACCTCTCTTCTCTAAATCTAGGGCAGGCTTTGCCACCGCAGTCCTGCAGGGCCTTATAGCTGCTCCTAATGCCATTTAGTTCCATCCTCCCATCCATATCTTTGGGATTTTACCCAAATGTGATGACTGCAACAGTGAAACACGAAGAACATAGTACAGTTGTGTACATTTACCATAAATGTAGATGTTCGAGTGTATTCACTGTTGCAGTCCGGATTACCCACCCGCCAGCTCCCTTTCTATACCTTTTCTTTCCTTCACTATACTCAAAAGCCTTTGTGGTGTATTTGCTTTTAGTTGAAGGTAAATTTTATGTTTCTAAAGTGCATTTATATATTTACAGTTTATATATATATTTTTTTTTTGCTCCCTATTTGGAGGGCACCTGACATCTGGGGCAAGAAAAACTGATTAAAATGACGCCGGCTGCATGTTTTATACCCCTGACGACCTGACGTCATGGAAGAGGAGACAGCAACCAATGCAGGACCCAAGACTTTGTTATTCAGGCCGACTTGAGGGCAACCTGCCAGCAGATTACCCAAATGTAATGACTGCAACAGTGAATACACTTGAACATCTACATTTATGGTAACTGCACACAACTGTACTTTCCAGCTGATGGCGATGTTCATTGCGGCGACCACAAAGAAGGAACTAGCTGACAAAAGTTCCACTATCCATCCCCCAGCAGGGAGTTGCGGGAGATGGACAGACTGGGGAAATGCGTCTTTGCTCCGGCGACCTTTGCATTATCATCATTGAATTATTTGACACATTTTGATAGACTTCAGAGAGATTTGACTAAAGAGTTATCAAATACTCACTCAGAACCATATCTGCAGAAGTTAAGAATTCCATAACTTCTTAGCTGGCAACCCTACAGGTTGTTTCCAGTAGCTCAATGAGGTTAATTTCCAGCATTACGGAAGGGACCTCTAGATTGGTGGGCTCAGGAATTTCCATGAGGAGGCATGCCTGGATGCACGTATGTGATTTTGTGGAGCCATTTAATTCCAGTTTCATCAGTGCTGCCTTTGACAGAACTGCCCTTTTTGGCCCTAAAGTGAAAGAAATGCTCTCCAAGTGTGCAAAAGTTGGTAATACCTTGTCCGCCATAGGCATACGTTTTTTTAGTCCCTCCTAGAGATCCTTCTCCAGGAATCAGTGGAGTGGCTAGTAGTAAATGTGGTTCGAAAAATCCCAAGGTCCATTCCATGATGCACGTGGGTAAAGTGCTCCCCAAAGCAGAGGGGGAATCGCCAGTGGATGTCATCACCCTTGTGGCAGAGGTGGCCCACAAAACCAGGGTTCACAAGGATCTTTCTTTAACCCTACCAGTGGTTCTGAATGGAGGCCTTAACTGTCCACCTCTGGAGACAGTCAGGGGAAGATCTTCCCTACACCAGAGAGCCTGTCTAGAATTAACAAAAGATACTTGGGTACAGATGATTATATCCAGAGGTTATATAATAGCATTTTCCTTTCCACCCCCAATTCTCAGGAAAATCCCAGATGTTCCACCCACTCAGAGGGCTCAAGCTGCGGTTCAAATTTGAAAGGCACTAGAATAAGTCATCCAAGAGGTCCTGCCAGGCCAGATAGGATATGGAACTTACTCAAGGTACTTTTTAGTGCCAGAATAGACAAGGGACTGGAGACTCATCTTGGATCTCACAAATCTAAACAAATCTGTGCGTCAAACCAAGTTCTGGATGGTCACGGTTCAGTCCATTCTACCTTTTTTGGGCAAGAACAACTGGATGTGCCCTATAGATCTACAGGACACCTACTATGACCTAAAGATGAACAGGCACTCCAGGAAGTACCTACACTTCTGGTTGGGAGACTGTCATTACCAATTCCGAGTACTGTCCCTCGTACTCAACACAGCCCCCAGGGTGTTCACCGAATACATGGCAGTAGTAGCAACACACCTTAGACTGCAGGGATTCCGGGTGTTTCCCTACCTGAACGACTAGTTCATTACCGCTCTGACCAGATGTCAACTCATACAGTCAAGAGATCAGGATGTTCTTTGTGTTTCACTGTTGCAGTCATTACATTTGGGTAATCTGCTGGCAGGTTGCCCTCATTCGGCCTGAATAACAAAGTCTTGGGTCCTGCGTCGGTTGCTGTCTCTTCTTCCATGATGTCAGGGGTATAAAACATGCAGCTGACGCCATTTTAATCGGTCTTTCTTGCTGCGCGGTGCCCGAAGCAGAAGCAGTTCGTAAGTGCCGGTCAGCCGACTCCCAAAATTTTCGTTTTCAAGTTTCAGAACCGAAGCCTTCAAACTAAAGATAAGTACCTCATTGGGGAAACTTTTTCTTCCTCCTTACCGATGTCGGTAAAAGTTAATAATTTTATTACTTGTGGGAAGCAAATACCTCATAAGAATTTTCATTTGTACTATATTCCTTGCCTAGGCCCTGACCACAACGTTCCTTGCTGTCTGTTTTGTGCTAAATTTAACCAACGCACTATTAAGCGTCTATATATTTTTGATTCTAAATACTTGGTTCGAGATTTAACTATCCTGAAATGTCGTTGGTTATTAATCCGATTACCGGAATTCACCAAAAATGCAAAGAAAAAGACAGACAGACCGTCAAGGTCCTAAACCGACAAAGCTTCTAAGCCAGTCGCCGATACTCACTGAGGTGCTTTTGCAGCCCCTGATGCCCGCTACTTTTGAGTCGCAGGCCTCTACCGAGACCCATTCGGAGTCCGGTATGCCGCGAGATTCTTCAGGTATTGAACCCGCGGATGTCTCTCCCTTGGATGGGTCCGGAGCCGCTGAGCAGGCACCGGCTTCTGAGGGTGTTTTTAGGCCTAAAGATTTGTATATTAAACAGACTCCATCATCAAAAACAAGGCCAAAACCAACTACTATGTCTAAAAAAACGATGCATGAGCCACGTGCTCAGGCCCCTATACCTAAAAAAACAAATGATCAAAATGGCTGAGTATTTAATTACCTTGATCAGAGGTTCTCAACCCCCTCCTGCTAAGAGGCCTAGGCAAGGCACTGATTATGAATCTTCAGATTAGGTTTCCATTTCTTCTGATTCCTCTTCTGATCAGGAATTTTCTATCTCCCCTTATGAGGACTCTGATGCAGAAGAATCCATTCCTTCTGCTTCTCCTCCCGAGGACTTTTCTTTTGGAGAGACTTTGCATACCTTAAGGGAATATTTTCATTGGGAGAGTCAGGTCTTTTCAGAATCCAAAAAGAGGCTTAGAGATTTTCTACTTCCTCAGCATAGGCCTTTGGCTATATCTCCTGTTTTAGACATTGTTTATGTTGTTTTCTCAGAATCCAGCATGGCTCCTGATTCCCTGCCTCCAGCTCATAGTAAGCCAGACAGATATTATAGGGTTCCTGACTCCCACAAGTTTCTTTTCAAAAATCCTACTGCTGACCCTGAAACTATTTCTCCGGGTCCCAAGGGTGTTTAGGCTTCTACTGCTAAAAATCCTACCCCTTCTGATAGAGACTCCAGGGCGCTGGATAGATGGGGTAAGAAGGTTTATATGTCTGCAACCCTGGCAATCAGGGCTTTAAACTGCCAATTTCGTATGCTTAAATGTCAACAGCATGTCATGGGCTTACTAAAACAGAAAATTATGTTGATTTCTGATTGTGTGAAAAATAGAGTTACAGGATTTATTGCATTCAGCTGAACAAGTTGGAAAGCATACTTTGCAATGTGGTTTTGATTCCTTGGAGGCCTCTTGCAGGGCCGCCTTAACTGGATCTGTGATAAGAAGGCATGCTTGCCTCAAGGAGCAAAATCTACCTGATCATGTCAAAGCTAAACTGTTGGATGCTCCTTTACAGCAGGACATTCTGTTTGGTAATAAGGCAGAAGACGTTTTAAAAAATATGGAAGACGAAGCTAAATCTATGCAAACTGTAAAAGATTTCTTGCAAGTGCAGCCACCCAGGTTCAGTAGGCACTGGCCTACTAAGAATTGGTCCTTTCCAGTGCCCAGCAGAGCCGCTCAGGTCAAACCCAGACACTTCAAAGGCTCCAGGTTTCAGTCACAAGGAACTTACAGGACAAAACAGTGGGGCGCCTCCCACCTCCAAATCAGGAAGTAGCAAAGCACCACCCTACGGTAAGCAGTCTCAATGGCTTTCCTCTGCCATTTCCAAGCACTTATCTTTTGGCAACCCCTTTGGGGGGAAAACTAGCACTTCATCCTCAAAATTGCCATCTAATTACCCAGGGCAAGTGGGTGTTAAATATGGTATCTGAGGGGTACAGATTTCATTTCCACATGTTGCCAATTCCAAACAGATGGCCAGATCTGCCCCCAAATCAGTGGGCAGATGCCCAGAAACAAGTCATGTCCCTCATGGATATGGAGGCTATTCAACCAGTACCAGAAAAGGAAAAAGGACAAGGTTTTTATTCAAGACTTTTCTTGGTACCCAGAAAAGACAAATCATGGCGTCCAATTCTGGACTTATCCATTCTAAATACTTTCCTGGACATTCCAAAATTCAAGATGCTGACTCTACAACAGCTACTGCCTATGCTAGGCAAGATTGCCTAGTTGGTAACTCTAGACTTAAAAGAGGCTTACCTGCATATCCCAAACAGGGAATCTTGCAGAAGATACCTCCGCTTCAAAGCAGGCTATTTGTATTACCAGTTCTCTGCACTGCCCTTTGGCTTATCTACTGCGCCCAGGGTCTTCACAAAGTGCCTGGCACCAGTGATTGCATTTTGCAGACAAAGAATCATTCAAATTTATCCTTATCTGGACGACTGTCTAATTCAGGCAGAGGACAAGGACACTCTTCTTCAACATCTGGCGTTTGTAAAAAGGCTTCTAACATGCCTAGGGTACTCCATAAATGAAAAGAAATCACAGCTGGTACCCCCTCAAATAATTACATTCCTGGGTGCAAGCTTGAATACAACTGCCCAGATGGCTTACCTCACACCAGACAAACAAATTCAATTGATAACTTACTTCAAAAAAGTGGCCACAAAAACCCAGCTGTCTGCAAGACAAATTCTGCAGGCTTTGGGGTTCATGGTATCCTGCATTCCACTAATTCCATATGCAAGACTGCATATGAGGAAACTTCAGTGGTACCTAAAAAGCTTATGAAGTCAACATTGTCACAGCCTGGAAACAGTGATTCCTCTCATTCCTTGCCTGCAACAGGAGTTCCTTTGGTGGGCAGAGGCCTGTCACCAAAACAAGGGACTGTCATTCATTCTACCCCCTGCCACCCAAACCCTGACTACAGACGCATCAGACTATGCTTGTGGGGGGCCCATCTGGCAGGGAGATGCATTCAGGGCGAATGGAACCCAAATCAAATGCACCTACATATCAACCAGAAAGAAATGCTAGCTGTACAGAATGCTCTGACAGCCTTCAAGGACTTCCTTCGTCCAGGACAACTACTGATAAAGACGGACAACACCACAGTTATGTGGTACATAAACAAGTAGGGGGCACCCACTCCTACCCCCTTTGCAGACTAGCCATGGCCTTGTGGAACACTGCTTTGCCTTACCAAATACATCTACAAGCTCAATTCCTGCCAGGAAAGCAAAATACTCTGGCAGACGACCTAAGCAGAAATCTTATGGACCCACACGAATGGAAACTGGATCCCCAAATCTTCAGCATGTTGACACGAAAATGGGGGAGCCCAGACTTGGATCTTTTTTTGCCTCTCCCCAAAACTACCAGTTAGACAAATTCTGCACAAGAATTCATCACAAAAAAGCTTGGAAAGTGGATGCTCTATCCTTCAGCTGGAAAAACCTATCAGTCTATGCCTTTCCCCGTCTGCCTCTGCTCTCCAAGGTTTTACTAAAAGTCAGACAGGAAAAACCAAAAATGATTCTGATCGCACCGGACTGGCCTCACCAACACTGGTGCCCGCTTCTAAGTAATATGTCACACCTTCCTCCATGATACTTGCGTCAGACACCTCATCTATTGTCTCAGCAGAATTATCAAATTCTGCACACTCCGCTGCAAAGTCTGAATCTTGCAGCATGGCTAGTCAACTAATTTCACCAATTTCATCTGTCAGTAAACCTGTGATAGATGTAATTTTGGAGGCTAGAAGCCCATTACTAGAAAATCTTATGCTGATAAATGGAAGAGATTTCTGTGCCTGGAACCAAGCACAAGGAATAAACACAGCAATGCCCAATATTCCTCAGATTTTGCAATATTTAACTGAGATGCTTCACAAGGGCCTGTCTTTTTCTTTAAAAATCCATACCTCTGCCATCTCAGCTCATTACAACACAGAGCCTCCTCTCTTTTCTCAAAAAGCAGTACCTCAGAGGGGCCAAAAATTTGAGACTCTCCCAGGAGAGCACCGACTCCTGCATGGGACCTCAATTTTGTGCGGGGAAAAAACTCACCCTACCTCCTTTTGAACCAGCTGCTACTGCAGACATAAAATTTCTTTCTTGGAAAACAGCCTTTCTTTTAGCAGTCACTTTAGTTAGAAGGATTTCAGAACTACAGGCCCTCATGGCAGTAGAGCCTTTCATTATATTTTATCCAGACAGGGTGGCCCTCAGGACCAATCCTTCTTTTATGCCTAAGGTGGTATCCAGTGTGGCTCTTAACCAGACCGTTCATCTACCAACTTTTTTCACAAATCCGCAGAACAAGGGGAAGCGGATTCTGCATTCATTGGATGTACAGACAACTAAGATTCTCCTTAAACAGGACAAAATCTCTAAGAAAGTCTGAGCAACTACTGGTGGCATTTGCAGGGGCAGAGGGGAAGGCTATATCAAAGCAGACTATTTCAAAATGGGTAAGCCATTGTATTATTTTCTGCTACATGCACCATGGTAAACCTGTCCCCAAGGGGATCAGATCCCATTGCACCAGGGCTGCATCTACTTCTGCAGCTTTTCTCAGAGGGGTTCTTACCATTGTAGAAGGTGCTACTTGGAGCTCAGTTCATACATTCACAAAACATTACCATTTACCTCTCTTTTCTAAATCCAGGGCAGGCTTTGCCACTGTTGTCCTGCAGGGCCTTATAGCTGCTCCTAATGCTGTATAATTCCATCCCCCCATCCATAGCTTTGGGATTCTACCCAAATGTAATGACTGCAACACTGAAACACGATGAACATAGTACAGTTGTGTACACTTACCATAAATGTAGATGTTCGAGTGTATTCACTGTTGCAGTCCGGGTTATCCACCCACCAGCCCCCTTTCTTCTCTATTATTATACCTCTTCTTTCCTTCACTATGCTCAAAAGCCTTTGTGGTGTATTTGCTTTTAGAGGTAAATTTTTTGTGTTCTAAAATACATGCATATATTTTTGGTATTTATGGTACATTTATGGTAAGTGTACACAACTGTCCCTCTCCACATCTTTGCTCTCCTAAGAATAACCATAAACTGCAACAAATCACAACTTCAGCCAACTCAGACCTTGGAATTTATTGGGGCACTGCTTCCCTTCCATCACACTGGGTTCTAACTATAAGGCCACTGGTCAAGAAGGTTGTAGACAATACATTTATCTCAGCCCGTACTGTCTTCTGAACTCTGCGTCTCATGGCTGCAGCAGTAACCTTAGATATCCTCCTATTCAGTTTTGTAGTATTCTTTATGACACGACGTCCAGCTTGCATACAAAAGCTTATAGCTTCTGCCAGTATGTGGGACTTCGAACGTGCGTAAGGGACATCCGCACATGCCATCCTCAGAACTGTTGACTCCTCTGTATGGTCTGTGGTTGGATTCCTTCCCTCTGCTTCCAGCTTCAGATAAGCACCCCATTGAGGATTTCTAATTTTTTTTTTTACTGCCGTCTGTTATTTTTCATGTCATCCAGGAAGGACAAGTGTATTGTGTAAGGCAAATTCCACATAAGGATAGTCATGAGCTTTGTCTGTTTTGCTTGGAGCCTAGTTACAATCACCATTTCTGTTAGGTTTGCCTTTGTGCCTAAGACTTTGTGAAGTCACCTTTCAGCCTTAAACCTTTATCTGGAAAGTCAGAGGCTCAAACGTCTGGCTAGGGATGCAGTGGAGGGTTCTGGGGGTCCTTCGGAGCCTAGTTTGAAGTGGAAGGCAAGCAAGTTAAGACCTGATTCCTCTTAAACTGCACCTACCTCCTCATACGTTCCCCTTGAGGTAAGTGAAGACATGGTGGTACGGTTGGAGGTGTGGTCCACCTCTTTGGTGGGTACCTCTGGGGAAACCGTCAAGACTGTGAATCGTAGCACATCTGAGGTCATGCAGACGTCCATTTCGGGCAACTTTGAGGAACCATGGCTCATTCCAATGGAGGGCTCTGGAACCGCTCCTGCCCCTCTATGCAAAGATCTATTAGACGTTAGGCCTAAGTCTGACCTCTCTCCTCCTGTGGAAAAGCCTGTTAAAAAGAAACAGAAAAAAAGCACCTGAATGTTCCTTTCACTCCACAATCAGAATGGGATACATTTTCTCGGGGTCTTATTAGAGCCCTTTTAGCATTGAAGCGTACAGCTTCTTCTTCTTCCCTCCCTGTTCAGTGTTCACTTCTTCTTCTGTGCTGACTTCTGGGTCTCAGGTTTTTCCTCTGTGCAGGCTTCAGAGGCGCAGTTCCTTGATTCTTACTCTGAAGGTTCCTCTTCTGATGAAGACTCCCTAGCATACTCCCCCCCCCCCCCCCCCAGATTCCTTCCCGTCTGGAATATGCTTCCCCGGAGGAGGAGTCTAATGCGGGAGATTCCCCTATGCAAGAGTTTTCTTTGGAAGAAACTATTAATAAAATGAGGGAATGTTTTTAAATGGGATTCTTCCCAAATTTCACAAAAACGTTCTTATGAGCTTCTTCAGATGGAAACCCCTGCACCCTCGGTAGTTACACGTGTTTTTCCTGCTTTCTTGGATGCTTTTGCTTCCACATCCAAAAACCCTGATTCCCAAGACCCTGCTCTTAAGAGACCTGACAGATTTTATAAGGTCCCAGATGACTGCAAGTGTCTTTATAAATCCCCCTCTGCTCACCCAGCTGTGGTCTGTATTGCCTTTGGCAAATCTTCTTGTCTTTCTCCTTCTGCTGAGTTGCTTCTCTCTTATAAGGAGAGCAGGATATTGGAAAGGCTGGGTAAAAAAAAATGTACTTCGCCCACCTTAGCAATTATGGCTGTTAATTACCAGACATACAGATCTAGGTGTTCCCTGGCTTTACTTTCTCAGGCATCTCAGGCTTTGTCCAAATTACCCGACTCCGAGGTTAAATCTCAGGTTCTTAGTCTGCTCTCTGCATCTTCTCGGGTAGCTAAGCATTCCACTAGGTGAAGTTATGATGCAGTGGAGGTTTCTACCAGGGCTGCGGCCTTTGCATCTGTTCTTTGACAACATTCATGGTTAAGGCTTCAGGCATTACCTGATGATATAAAGGCTAAACTACTTTGATGCTCCTTTAGATAATTCTGCCCTTTTTGGTTCAGCTGCTGCAGAACTTTTTAAATCTTTGAAGGAGAAAGTTAAGGAGATCCAAGATTTAAAACATTTGCTTGTTTCCCCAGTCTCCAAATTCCAGAGGAATTTTCCTGCCAAAATTTCCTCTGTCAGAAGACCTGCTTATTCCTCCTCTTCTGCCTCTGCAGGGTCTAGGTCTAAGAAATCTTCTCCTGTGATCCTATACCTCACTGACACTCCCAAGTGCAGCCTTCATGAGTGGATAGAAAACCACAAATTTGTCCCAGAAGTTCACCCTTTGCCCCTCATTGACAAGGGCAATAGTTTCTGACTGAGGTTTTTTTGGGGGGGATAAACCGTTGGCTAAGCTTGTAAAGGCCCCAGGGCCATTAGCCTAGTAACCTCCTGTGATCCTATACCTCGCTGACCCTCTTCACACGCAACCTTGATGAAAGCCCCTCAGTCAAAATCACCTGTTCCTACATCTCCTTCTCAACAGTCCTTTCAAGCCAGGCCTGGATCTCTGTGACAATCAAGCCTTTCTTCTAAGTCATACACCTCTCTCTCTCTCTCTTTCTGTCTGTCTGGATGGAGATCACTCAGGACTCCTGGGTGCTTTCCATCATCCAAAAAGGTTACTTTATGACTTGGAAGACTTCCACCTTTCCTAGGGATCCCTCATCCCCCTTCCAGCCAACTTCATCTCTTTCCTCAGTTATTAGCTCAAATCTTTCACTTTTTTTTAATTTCTCAAAGTCTTTTGGTTTCTAATACCATGACAAGAATGGACCTGACTTGTAAGTCAGAGTATGATTAAAGTTCATGAAATTAGTATTTTCAATCTTTGTCAGCCAGAAGTGCCCTTTGCAGCATCTGCAGTGTGCCCAGTAGTGACGACACCTGCAGTTCGTATGGAGTTCCATGTATTGGTAACATATTTAAGTATGATTGTATATTCTTTTTTATAAGATCCGTTGCTCCTACTACTGTTGGAACTGTCTAGGTATCTTTCTTCCACATTGCTCTCATTTCTGCCTGCAAATCCTGATATGTTATTGACTACATGTCTCCCTGTACGCAAGACGCTGTAGTCACTGGGTGTGGAAATTTCAATGATCAATGCTACTTCTGTCTTCTTTTCATAGACCACTATATCCGGTTTTCTAGCATCTATCTTTGAACTGTTAGTAATGGGTGATCCCAGGTGTTATAAACTTCATCATTTTCTGTAATGCTTTGTGACTCATGCCTCCAGTGTTTTTCAGCAACCTCAATACCATAATGTTTTCACAATCCCCAGTGCAACAGTCTTGCTACATTGTTATACCTTTCAGTATACAGTCCTCCTGCCATTAGTATGTCGCAACCAGCAACGAGGTGTGCAACTGTCTCTAGTTCTGTTTTACAAAACCTACATTTTTCTGTTTCTCCCACATGTTCAATGACCTTTGTAAACCAACGTTTACATAGCCCACTATCTTTTACCGGCAATATTAACCTTTCATCTATCGGTTTGAATTCGCCTCTCCGTAACCATTCCTGTGTTCATTCCCAATCAACATGAGGTTCTTCCAGAAGTTTTCTGTACTTGCAACTGTATTTATGCATTTTCCACATTTCTTGCCTTCTCATCTGGTCCTTCACTTTGTTCTTTTGGTTTTTGGCACATTGTTGATGCCTGATTTTTATCTGCTTGTGGTTTGATTTCCATTCTTGCTTGATGCCAATATTGTTCTGCTAGACTAAGCAGGGAAGTCATCTTGGATTTATTCTCAGTGTGTTTCAAAACTTTCACTAAGTTTGGGTCTTGTGATGTCAGCAGATGTGTGCAGTCCCACGATTGCAGATCTATACAAGTAATCAATTTCAAGGAGGCCCATCCCTCCTTTGGAACAGGGAATATATAATCTTGGTATGCACTGATTTTGATAAATCATTTGGTAAGCATGAGGCATCCTTCTTGATGTTCTTCGTGTTTCACTGTTGTAGTCATCGCATTTGGGTTATCTGCTTGCAGTTTGCCCACAGCCGGCCTAAATACCAGAGTCTTGGGATTTCTGCGTCTGCCGCTTCTTCCATGACGTCAGGTCCTCAGGGGTATAAAACAAGCAGCTGACGCCATTACATCAGTCTTTCTTGCCGTGTGGTGCCCGAAGCAACAGTTTGCAAGTCATTGTCAGCCGACTCCTGAAATTTTCGTTTTCGAGTTTCAGACCTGAAGTCTTCTAAAAGATAAGTACCCCGTTGGGGATCCTTTTTTCTTGATCTAACCGATGTTAGAAAAAATTAATAATTGTCTTGCCTGTGGAAAGCAAATACCTCAGAGATTTTTATTCTTACTGCGTCACCTGTTTAGGCCCAGACCACGACGTCCCTCGCTGTCTGTGTTGTGCCTTGTTCAATGCCTGAACTATCCATCGTCGGGCAATTTTTTTAGCTAAATACTTTCACTCTCAATCTCCGTACTGCAAAATGGCGTCGGTAAGCCATCCGACATTCCAAAAAAATGTAAGGATAAAGACAGAGACAGACCGCATAGGTCCAAAACTGCCGATGACACTACCGTTAAACTAGTTGCCAGTCCGCCAGTACTCAGTGAGGTGCTTTCGCAGCCCCTGATGTTCATCGTGTTACCCTGCTGCAGTCATCACACTAGGGTTATCCTGTCATCAGGCGGTCCCGCAGTCGGCCAGAATTCCAAAGTCTTGGTCCGGCGTCGGTTGCTGTCGCTTCTTCCCTGACGTCAGTGCGCCAGGGGTATATATAATGCATCCAACGCCATTTTCTTCAGTCTTTCTTGCCTCGCGGTGCCCGAAGCAGAAGCAGTTCGCAAGTGCCGGTCGGCGACTCCTGAGATTTTCGAAGTCGAATTTCAGATACGAAGTCCCCGTTGGGGAAACTTTTTTTGCCTCAGACCGATGTCAGAAAAAGTTAACAATTGTATTTCTTGTGGGAAGCAAATACCTCATAAGGATTTTCATTCTTACTGCATACCTTGCCTAGGCCCAGACCACAACGTCACTGGTTGTCGTTTTTGTGCTAGGTTTAATAAGCATACTATAAAAAGACGCTTTGATTTTGCATGACACTACTTCGGTAGAAAATTTAACTACACTATGCCGTCGGAGCAACCGACTACCGGCGTGCACAAAAAACGCAAGGGTAAGGACAGGCAGCCTAGACCCAAGCCAGACTCCGAGGCCTCGGCTGGTCCGGTCTCCGGTTCACCGGTCATCAGTGAGGCCCCGACGCAGCCCCCGACTACCGCAGATCTGGAGCCAGAGACCGCTTCGGAACTTTTGGCGGAAAGTACTAGGCCGACGCAGCCATTTTGTTGAGCCCCTACCGACGACACTGCTGAAAAAGATGTCGGTGCTGCAGAAACACCTTCGGTTTCAGAAGGCGTCTTCAGACAGACTACGCTCACCATTAAAACGTATCCTAAGACTAAGACTCCTATTAAACCTAAAAAGACTGCACTTCAGTCTCCAGTTCAAGGCCCCATGCCTAAGAAACAGATGTTCAAAATGGCTGAAGATTTGATCTCTTTGATCAAGGGTTCTCAACCCCCACCCGACAAAAGGCCTAGACAAGAGGAAGATTATGCCTCCTCTGAATAAGTGTCTATTTCCTCAGGCTCCTCTGAGGACCAAGATTACTCCTCCTCCCCTTTTGAAGATTCTGATGCTGAGGATTCTATATTCCCTCAGCTTCTCCTCCTGAAGACTACTCCTTTGGGGAAACTTTACACACTATGAGGGAACATTTTCACTGGGAAGGTCAGGACTACTCTGACTCAAAGAAAAGGCTCAGAGAGTTTATTTTACTCCCCCAGCACAGACCACTTGCCATCCCCCCAGTTTTAGACATTGTGGATGATGTTTACTTAGAATCGAGTTTGAACCCAGATTCTCTGCCTCCTGCTCCGGCCAAACCTGACAGATACTATAGAGTGCCTGATTCCCACAAATTTCTTTATAAAAGCCCTGTTGCTGATCCAGAGACTATCTCCCAGGGTCCCAAAGGGGCTAAGGCTTCTATGGCAAAAAATCCTGTACCCTCTGAAAGGGACTCCAGAGCACTAGACAGGTGGGGGAAAAAGGTTTACACCTCAGCCACTCTAGCTATGAGGGCACTAAATTGCCAATTTCACATGCTAAAATATCAGCAATTTCTAATGTCTCAGTTAAAACAAAAAATGAGCACACTCCCTCAACAGTCTGAATTGAAATAAATGCAGGATCTGTTGCATGCAATTGAACAGGTGGGCAAACATACTTTACAATGTGGGTTTGATTCTTTGGAGGCTTCCTGCAGAGCAGCTGTCACTGGGTCTGTTGTACGTAGGCATGCTTGGTTAAAGGAACAAACTTTGCCTGATCATGTTAAAGCAAAGCTTCTAGATGCTCCCTTACAGCAGGATGTTCTTTTTGGAGTTAAAGCAGAAGTCGTCTTAAAGAAAATGGAGGATAAGGGAAAATCTATGCAGACAGTCAAAGATTTTCTACAGGTACAGCCCCCTCGCTTAAGCAGAAATTGGCCAACAAAAAATTGGTCCTTTCCAGCTACTGACAGACCACAGAGGGATAAATACAGACGTCCAAGAGGCAGGGGACAACCACAAGCCCAGTACAAACCTCGACAATGGGCACAGCATCACAGAAGGGAGGAGAAGACAGGTCCCAAACTACCAGAAGGCAAACTCCATGACTTGCACCTCATCTGGCCAAGCAACACTCTCTTGGCAGCCCCGTTGGGAGGAAAACTCGCACTTTTTTCAGACAACTGGCACATTGTCACAAAGGACAAATGGGTCCTAGACATAATTTCACGAGGATACAGATTCCATTTTCACACCTTGCCAATGAAAAGAGGAATGCCAAACCTGCCACAAAATCAATGGGCAGAGGCACAAAAACAAATTACAGCTCTCATGGACACGAGAGCCATTCAACTGGTACCTACTCGAGAGCAAGGCCAAGGATTTTACTAAAGACTCTTTCTAGTTCCCAGAAAGGACAATGCCTGGAGACCAATTCTGGACCTTTCAGTTCTAAACACCTTCTTACAAGTACCCAAATTCAAGATGCTAACACTACAGCAGCTTCTTCCCATGTTGGGCAAGAAAGCATGGCTAGTAACGTTGGACCTCAAGGAGGCATACCTGCATGTCCCTATCAGACAAAGTTGCAGAAGATACCTCAGTTTCATTGCAGGTTCAACCCATTACCAATTCTCTGCACTGCCCTTTGGCTTATCTACTGCCCCCAGGGCCTTCACAAAATGCCTGGTACCAGTAATTGCATACTGCAGACAAAGAGGAATTCAAATATACCCATACCTGGACGACTGCCTCATCCAAGCAGAAAGCAAGGACATCCTCTTACAACATATGGCTTTTGTAAAACATCTTCTAAGTTGCCTGGGGTACACAGTAAACGAAAAGAAATCAAAACTAGTACCCTCACAAAATATGACATTCCTGGGTGCCAGCTTGAATACAACGGCCCAGAAGGCTTATCTGACGCCAGACAAACAACTACAACTGACTCAATATTTCAAAACAATGGCAACAAAGACCCAACTACCTGCAAGAAAATTTCTGCAGGCCTTGGGCTTCATGGCATTTTGCATACTACTAATACCATTTGCAAAGCTGCATATGAGGAAATTACAGTGGTACCTAAAAAGTGTATGGTCTCAACACAGCCACAGCTTGGATACAATGATATCTCTCATTCCCTGCCTACAACAGGAGTTTCTATGGTGGTCACAGGCATGTCACCTCAACAAGGGTCAACCTTTCACCTTACCCCCAGCCAGGCAAACTATGACAACAGATGCATCGGACTATGCCTGGGGGGCACACATGGCAGGACAGTGCATTAAAGGAGTATGGACTGCAGATCAAAGGAATCTGCACATCAATCAAAAAGAAATGCTAGCTGTACAGAATGCTCTGACAGCCTTCAAGAATCTATTACATCCAGGACAACTTACAATAAAGACGGACAACACCACAGTAATGTGGTACATAAACAAACAAGGGTGTACACACTCCTACCCTCTATGCAGGCAAGCAATGACCTTGTGGAACACAGCTCTGGCTTACCAAGTTCAGTTACAAGCTCAGTTCCTGCCAGGAAAAAAGAACACATTGGCAGATGACCTCAGCAGAAACTTCATGGATCCCCACGAGTGGAAACTGGATCCACAAGTATTTGCAATGATTACTCAAAAATGGGGCCTTCCAGACATAGACCTGTTTGCCAGTCCTCAAAACTATCAACTAACAAAATTTTGTACAAGGACACTTCACTATCAAGCTTGGAAAGTGGACACACTCTCATTCGGTTGGAAAAGCCTGACGGTATATGCCTTCCCTCCATTGCCTCTCCTCACAAAGGTGCTTCTGAAAGTCAGAAAGGAAAGACCACGACTGATACGCATAGCCCCAGACTGACCACGCCAGCACTGGTATCCACTATTGAGGAATATGGCCCAGGGCCCACCTTGGATTTTACCACAAGTTGCCCATTTGCTCACACAGCAAAACAATCATATTCTTCACAGCCAACTCAAAACCTTAAATCTGGCTGCATGAAAAATCACCTAAGCATCCAGCCAGCTCCTCTTTCCCAAGCAGTTATGGATGTTATTCTGGAAGCTAGGAGGCCCAGCACCAGGAAGGCCTATTCGGACAAATGGAAAAGGTTTTGTGCCTGGAACCAAGCTAAAGGCCAAAACACACTTCAGCCTGACATGCCTCAAATTCTACAGTATTTAACTGAGATGTTGCACAAAGGACTTTTTTTTCTTCAATTAAAATCCATGCTTCAGCTATTGCAGCCCACTACAACACGGAACCACCCTTCTTTTCGCATCCACTTCTAAGGCAGTTCTTCAGAGGGGCAAAAAACATTAGGCCCCCCAGGAGAGCACCTACACCAACATGGGACCTCAATTTTGTTCTGGAAAAACTTGCGTTACCTCCCTTTGAACCAGCTTTCTCTGCAGATCTACAGTTCCTATCATGGAAGACTGCCCTGCTGCTAGCAATAACTTCAGCTAGAAGAGTCTCAGAGCTGCAGGCACTAATGGCAGTGGAACCTTTCCTCATTTTCCATCAAGACAGAGTTTCTCTACGAACTAATCCTCCCTTCATGCCTAAGGTGGTTTCCAGTGTGGCTTTAAATCAAACCATTCACTTACCCACCTTCTTCCCAAATCCACAGAACAAAGGAGAAAGACTACTGCATTCCTTGAACATTCACAGGCAACTTAGTTACTACTTGGATAAAACTAAGGCTTTCAGAAAATCTGACCAGCTCTTTGTATCCTATGCTACAGCTTCACAAGGGAAGGCTATATCAAAACAAACCATTTCCAAATGGATAGGACATTGCATTCATTTTTGCTATACCCATCATGGAAAACCAGTCCCTGCTACCATTAGGCCTCACTCTACCAGGGTAACAGCTACATCCACAGCCTTTCTCAGGGGGGTTCCAACCAAGGAGATTTTGGAACCTGCAACTTGGAGTTCAGTACACACCTTTACCAAACACTGTCACTTACCACTTTACTCTAAGACTAGGGCTGGCTTCGCCACTGCAGTTCTGCAGGGCCTTCTAGCTTACTCTAACCCTCTATAACTCTTCCACCCATCCTTCGCTTTGGGATTCTACCCAAGTGTGATGACTGCAACAGGGTAACACGATGAACATAGTACAGTTTTGTACCTACCATAAATGTAGATGTTCGAGTGTACACCCTGCTGCAGTCCAGGTTACCCTCCCTCCATCCCCTCTGATCTAACTAGCTAAATCTCTACAATACCTTCCTGATGTATTTGCTTATAGCTGGAGGGATCTTGTATTTGTGCAAAAATTACTTAAGTTGGTACTAATTACTGACCACCTTTTTGGGGGCACCTGACATCTGGCGCAAGAAAAACTGAAGAAAATGGCGTCGGATGCATTATATATACCCCTGGCGCACTGACATCAGGGAAAAAGCGACAGCAACCAACGCCGGACCAAAACTTTGGAATTCCGGCCGACTGCGGCACCGCCTGACGACAGGATAACCCTAGTGTGATGACTGCAGCAGGGTGTACACTCGAACATCTACATTTATGGTAGGTAAAAAACTGTACTATACCCACTTCTACAGATTCGCAGGCCTCTGCTGAGACCCATTCGGAGTCCAGTATGCCGCGAGATGCTTATGGAACCTGCAGATGTCTCTACCTTGGATCGGTCCGGAGCAGCTGTGCAGGTACCGGCTTCTGAGGGTGTATTCAGGGCTACTGACTTGCATATCAAACCAACGCAATCTTCTTCTTCAAGGCCAAAAACTCGATCCACGCCTAGAAAACCGATGTCCAAACTGCATGGTCAGACCCATATGCCTAAAAAAAAAAAAAAAAAAAAAAAATTATAAGAATGACTGAGGACCTTATTACTCTAATCGGGGAAGCCAGCCTTCTCCCTCTAAGAGACCTAGAACTGATTTTCCTTCTGATTAGGATTCGGCTATATCTGTTTCTTCTGATGACCAGGATTTGCCCTTATCTACCTATGAGGATTCTGATGCAGAGGACTCCATTCCCTCTGCTTCCCCTCCACACGATTTCTCTTTTGGTGAAACTTTGCACACTCTTAGGGAGCATTTCCCCTGGGAAAGCCAGGATTACTCTGACTCCAAAAAGTGGCTTAGGGAATTCTTACTCCTACCTCAGCACAGGCCTTTAGCTATCCCTGCTGTACTGGACATTGTAGATGATGCCTTCTTGATATCTAGCCTGGCCCCAGACACTTTACCTCCGGCTCCCAGGAAACCTGACTGGTATTAGAGTACCTCACTCTCATAAGTTCCTCTTTAAGAATCCTACTGCGGATCCAAAGACCATTTCACAGGGACACAAAGGCATTAAGGCTACTACTGCCAAAAACCCTACCCCCTCTGATAGAGATGCTAGGGCCCTGGACAGATGGGGTAAGAAGGTGTGCACCTCTGCTACTTGGGCCATTAGGGCCCTAAACTGCCAGTTTCATATGTTGAAGTATCAGCAGCATATTATTGGATTACTTAAACAGAAAATGATGTTGATTCCTGACTGTGCTGAAAATAAAGAATTACAGGATTTTAATGCATTCTGCCGAACAAGTTGGTAAACATACTTTGCAGTGTGGTTTTGACTCCTTAGAGGCATCATGTGGGGCTTCTGTCACTGGGTCTTTTCTTAGAAGGCATGCTTGGCTTAAGGAGCAAACTTTGCCAGATCATGTTAAAGCTAAAATACTGGATGCTCCTTTAAACCAGGACCGCCTCTTTTTCAATAAAGCTGTAGTAGTACTTAAGAAGATGGAGGAAAAAGCTAAATGTATGCAAACTGTTAAAGATTTCCTGCAAGCACATATTTAGTCCTTTCCTGTCTCTTCCAAGCCTTCTCAGTCCAAACCCAGGAACAGCAGACCACCTAGGCTACAGTCCCAAAGTACTCACAGGCCTAAGCAATGGGAGGCTCCCACTTCCAAAGCTGGAAGTAGTAAGACCCCCCCCCCATGGTAAACTGTCACAATGACTTAACCTTATACCTTCCAAGCCCTGATCAACTGACTCCTCCTTTACGAGGAAAGAGTGCCTTGCATGCAAAAAAACTGGGAACTCATTACCCAAGACAAATGGGTTTTAAATATAGTTTCCCAAGGATACAGATTCCACTTCCACTCCTTACCAACCTCAAACGGTTGGCCAGACCTACCCCCAAATCAGTGGGCAGAGGCTCAACAGCAGGTTCTCTCTCTCCTATGTATCAGGGCTATTCAGCCTGTCCCAGCAGAGGAATGGGGACAAGGTTTTTTACTCCAGACTTTTCCTGGTACCCAGAAAAGACAACTTCTGGTGTCCTATCCTGGACCTGTCTATCCTAAACATCTTTTTTGGTAATCCCAAAATTCAAAATGCTAACTCTTAATCAGCTGCTTCCTATGCTAGGAAAAAATGCCTGGTTGGCAACATTGGACTTAAAGGAAGATTATCTGCACATCCCAATAAAGAAATCTTGTAGAAAATACCTACGCTTCAGAAAAGGCTTCATGCACTATCAGTTCTCTGCACTGCCCTTTGGCTTATCTACGGAGCCCAGGGTATTCACAAAAGGCCTAGCTCCAGTCATCGCATTCTGCAGGCAAAGAAATATTCAGATATACCCATACTTGGGCGATTGTCTAATTCAGGCAGAAAGCCAGGACATACTAGTAGATCATCTGGCATTTGTAAAGAAACTGCTAACCTCACTGGGGTACACCATAAACAAAAAGAAATCTCATCTAGTACCCTGCCAACAAATTGTATTCCTGGGAGCAAGCTTGAACACAACTTCCCAGATGGCCTACCTCACGCCAGAGAAACAAGTTTATTTGACAGCCTATTTCAAACTACTGGCCACAAAGACCCAGCTATCTGCAAGGAAAATACTGCAAGCCCTGGGGTTCATGGCCTCTTGCATCCTACTAATTCCATATGCAAGACTGCATATGAAGAAACTACAATGGTATCTAAAAAGCCTATGATGATAACATTCTCAGGACCTGGAATTAATGATTCCTATCATTCCTTGTATAAAGGCAGAGTTCCTTTGGTGGGCCGAGGCCTGCTCCCACAACAAGAGACAGCCATTCACTCTACCCCCTGCTGCCTAAACCCTAACAACAGACGCATCAGACTATGCATGGGGGGGCTCACTTGGCAGGGCATTGCATTCAGGGCAAATGAAACCCGAGTCAAATGCACCTGCATATCAATCAAAAAGAAATGTTAGCTGTACAGAATTCTCTGACAGCCTTCAAGAACCAGATTCTTCCAGGACAATTATTGGTAAAGACAGACAACACCACTGTTATGTGGTACATAAACAAGCAGGGGGGAACCCACTCATACCCCCTCTGCAGACTAGCCATGGCTCTGTGGAACACAGCCTTGAGCTACCAAGTGCACCTACAAGCTCAATTCCTACCAGGCAAGTTACATTCACTGGCAGACGACCTAAGCAGAAATCTCATGGACCCACACGAGTGGAAACTGGAACCAAAGATATTCAACATGTTAAGAACCAAATGGGGGAGCCCAGAGATAGACCTGTTTGCCTCCCCCTCAGAACTACCAATTGGACAAATTCTGCACTAGGACTCCCCACAGACAAGCTTGGAAAGTGGATACCCTGTCCTTCACCTGGGAAAGCCTCTCAGTTTATGCCTTTCCCCCTCTGCCTCTCCTCTCAAAAGTTCTACTAAAGATCAAACAGGACAAACTAAGGGCAATACTCATTGCACCAGACTGGCCACGCCAACACTGGTCCCCCCTCTTGCGCAGTGTGTCACTTCTGGAACCATGGCACCTGCTTCAGACCCCTTCCCTGCTGTCCCAGCAGGAGGGCCAGATTCTGCACCCCTAGCTTCAAACCATGAACCTTCTAGAAGCTGCTACCTGGAGTTCTGTTTATACCTTCACCAAGCATTACCACTTGCCTATCTTTTCTAAATCCAGAGCTGGTTTTGCCACTGCAGTCTTGCAGGGCCTAATAGCTGGTCCTAATGCTCTCTAATTACCTCCTCCCTTCCTTAGCTATGAGAATCTACCCAAATGTAATGACTGCAACAGTGAAACACAAAGAACATAGTACAGTTGTTTACACTTACCATGAATGCAGATGTTTGTGTGTATTTACTGTAGCAGTCTTGGTTACCCTCCCTCCAGCCCCCTGACTTCTATTGGCTATAACTCTCTTCTTGTTTACTGTATTTAAGCTTTCTGGTGTATTTGCTTTTTGATGGAGGTGTAACCTTGTATATAATTGCTTCCCATTATGGGGGCACCTGACATCTGGTTCATAGGTAGGTACTAGGCTATCGGCCCTAGGGCCCCATACAAGCCTAGCCAAAAAAATGTACCCTGGCTTTCGCCACCCAAGAAAATTATTTTCCTGTGCCCCTGTCGAGCAGAGCCACAGAAGTGATCCCCGGGGTGAATTTCCCATTTCCCATCCAATCATCAACATTTTTCTTGAAGAGTGCTAATGAGGAGCTCTGTTTGACATAGATAGGTAGTCTCTTCCAGAGTATGGGAAGTCTCTGGGACAGGAATCTGTCCCTCCAGCATGTTCTGTTTATTGTGGTGACAAGGTTTAGGTTCCTAGGGCGTTTATCTCGGAGGGATTGGGATTTCTTTAAGTGGAGCATGTCCAACAGCTCTGGGTTTGACATAGCTTTGTATATTAGGCAGAGATCGCTCCTGAGTAGGCGATATGCGATGGAGTAAAGCTGTAGTTTTTTGAGACTGTCTGCATATGGCATCTGTTTGAGGCCAGTAATCCTATTTGTGAGGTATTTCTGTGGTCTTTCCAGTTGTAGATGTCTTGTGAGGTACATACCAAAAGGGGCATTGTACTCTATAATGGGTCTAATGAGTGATGAGTAGAGGGGAACAATGACCTCTCTTTTTTTCTGGATGAGAATCCTTTTGTGATGAGATGAGCTATGTAGAAGGATTTCCTGACCACTGTGGCAATGTGATTATCAAAGGAGAGACTACTGTCCACCTGTGTCCCAAGGTCTCATCACATTTTCGGCATTAAGTAGACTACCAGCTATGTGGTAGTTCATGGGTACAGAGTTTTTACCAAAGGGGATGACAATACACTTTTTGGCATTGAGCTTCAGGCCATGGCTTTGACACCAGGTATCTGTCTCAGTGAGGCCCTTTAGTAGTTTGTCCACATCGTTAGGAGTTTTGATTATGGCTCCTAGTTTGCAGTCATCTGCAAACTTTGTTAGCCAAAGATGACCTGTGCTGGCCTGCACTTCAGAGAAGTAGATACCAAACAGGAGAGGACCCAGGACTGAACCCTGTGGTACTCCACATGTCACTGGTCTGATGCCGGATTTGGAATCCGCTACTTTCACAGTGTGGGTTCTGTCCGTGAGCCAGTTGGCAACCCATCTTGTGACATAGGAATTTATACCTAGTTTAGTGAGCTTATCTATAATTCCAGAGTGGGGGATGGTGTCAAAAGCCTTGGCGAGATCTAGATAAGCTGTGTGAACCATTTTACCCTCATCTGTGGCTTTGGTGACTGCTTCAAAGAAGTCAATCAGGTTTAGGAGACATGATCTGCCTTTTACAAATCCAAACTGGGTAGGGTCCAGAGTTTGGAGATTACCAATGTCATTGTTTGAGTTCCACGATGATACGTTCCATGGCCTTGCAGACCAGGCTTGTCAGGCTAATGGGGCGGTAGTTCCCGGGGTCCGTAGTGGCTCCCCCTTTGTGGAGTGGGATAACCGTCGCGGTGCGCCATTCAGTGGGTACAAAGCCTGAGGTGAGGCTATGATTGAACATGGTACTTGGGTAGGGTGCCAGTTCATTCTGTAGTTCGTGTAGAACGCAGCCTGATATATTGTCAGGTCCCATGGATGCTGTGTTCTTGGCTTTGGAGAGTGTTTTTTTTACCTGTGCAGCCGTGATTATAGGAACTTTGCATTCTTCCGGTATAGAGATGGGCCCTCTAGGGGGTGAGAGGGGGGTAAAGTTAGCACTGAACTTATCTGCTAGGATGTTGGCAATATCAGTTGGTTCTCTATATTTAGTGCCATTGTGCTGTAACTCAGAGCAGATCTGAGTGTTCCCATTTAGATTCTTGACATAGTTATAGAATGCTTTGTGGTTGTCTTTAGAGTCGGTGGCAATTTTGTTTTTGTAACTAGCTTTGGAGGATTTTATGAGAGGTCTTACTGAGGTTGACCAGGGAGTTCCTCCAGTCATGGGATTTTACTCTTTTTTGCAACAG
This sequence comes from Protopterus annectens, assembly GCF_019279795.1. NCBI lineage: Eukaryota > Metazoa > Chordata > Ceratodontiformes > Protopteridae > Protopterus > Protopterus annectens. The sequence continues at coordinate 1,185,150,139 of NC_056735.1, read as the reverse complement.
TTTCTTTCTTCTGTTGTAGAGTTTGTTTATGGCAGAGGACCACCAGATTGGCTTCCTTTTTTGGAGGATAACATCTTGGTTCTGTTAGGGGATAGCATGATCCATGCACTCGTGTAAGTGCTTATAAAGTGCATTTGTGTAGGATTTGGCAGTCATACCTCTATTGTCCGTCTGCATGGGTGTCATGAAGTTTGCCACTTCTGTCTTAAGAAGTGTGAAGTTGGCTTTGGAGAAGTTTTTTACGATGGTTTCCCTAATTGGGGCTGGGGTGGGATGTGGATGTCTAGGCTGATTAGCTTGTGGTCGGATCTGACCAATGAGGAATTGACCTCTGGTGTGGAACACCGGTTTCCCATGTTGGTAATGACCAGGTCTAGGATATTGCTGCCCCTGGTGGGGGTGTGAATAAGTTGATCCAAGGCGTTGGAATTTATGAATTCTAGAAAACGTTGAGCAAAAGAGTTGGTACATGAGTAGTTTTCCCAGTTAATGGTGGGGTAGTTGAAATCGCCCATTATTCGGGTGTTGGGTTGTACCCTAATACTTTCCAGTTTATCAAGAAATGAGTGTGAATCCTGGGTCATGGTGGGGGGTCTGTAGCAAGCTACAATTTGGATTGCGGTATTGCCCAGAGTTAGTTGCACTTGGATGATCTCAGCTGCATTATGCTGTGCAACTAGCCTGGAGGTGTGGATATCCTTAATGAATATGGACATGCCTCCGCCTTTAGTGCTTCTTTCTGGGTTAGGTGGCCGAAAGGTGTGGTATGAATTGAAGCCTGGTAATGCAGGGGTGCTCTCTCTGGAGCTTTGAACCAGGTCTCTGTAGTAGTTATGCACAGATGTCAATGTTCTCCATTTTAAGGAGTGCCTCGAGTGAGTGCATTTTGAGGTTTAGACTTCTAGCATTGAGTAGCAGTACCCTCAGATTTTGCTTGCTTGTACCTGTTACGATGGTGAATTTGTCATTTGAACCTTGCCTAAAAACGGCACTATAGGGGTGGCAAGAGCCTTGGCCAGTATCCGGAATCCTAAGGGCGACAGGTGCAGGCCATCTCTGGCAAAGCATCGTGGACTGTCGATCATGTCGTCCCAGGCAGACAAATACTGGATCCCCTTAGAATGACACCAGAAGCTTAGCCAATTGTTGAAGTCAATCATTTTGTCCTTGTACTGTGGTATCATTCTGGGTGATGGCAGGGTGCTACTCAGGGTTAGAGTCATACCTGCCTGGGATACAAGATCGGAGAGCTCCTCCATGTCTCTTTTCATGTAGTCCAGGGAGGTACGTCTCAGGTCATTCACACCAACATGGACAATGACAGTGTCATATTTGTACTTATTGTGGAGTGACCTGAGTGCATATGTTATGTGGCAGATCCTGGCACCTGACAGGCAGCTGACAGTAACTTTCTCCTTGTTTAGTCTAGTGAGTGGAACATCAGTGTGCCTGACTATAGAGTCACCTGTGACTAGAGTGTTGCGTACATTGTTATGCCTTATGGGCTGTGGTTGAGTGGCACACTGAGTTTGTGGGCTGTGTGTCATTTGGGTTCTGTTGGGCGGAAGAAAAACTGATGTAATGGCGTCAGCTGCATGCTTTATACCCCTGACTACCTGACATCATGGAAGAAGAGACAGCAACTGACGCATGACCCAAGACTTTGTGAATCAGGCCGGCTGAGGGCTACCTGCAAGCAGATAACCCAAATGTAATGACTGTAGCAGTGAATACACTCTAACATCTACATTTATGGTAAGTTTACACAACTGTACTTTACAAATCTTGTAGGGGGCAGGTGGCTACCCCTCAAAGGTCTAAGTGATGGCATGCTTCCACTTCTAAGGCGGGACGTTCTAAGCCTACATCTCAATCCAAGCGTTCTAAATGACTCTGTCCAACTTCTGTATGTTCCTGCTTGCCCGGAGTTTCTTTTAGGTGGAAGGTTGGCCATTTTTGCAAATGTCTGGGCCACCATGATGGACGATATATGGGTACTCAGAACTGTATCCCTAGGGCACAAGTTTTCTTTCCACACCTTTCCAGTGCCCAAAGGATTCCTGGACACTCCTCTAAACCAAAGTGCAGAAGTAGAAAAGCAGATTTTTTCTCTTGCATCTAGGGGCAATAGAATCAGTTCCTGCTCAGCAGGTAGGCCAGGGCTTCTATTCCAGACTTTTCTTAGTTCCAAAAAAAGAAGGCATCTGGAGTCCTATCCTAGATCTATCCATTCTGAACTCTCTCTTGGTAATTCCAAAGTTCAAAAGGCTCATTCTGCATCAGTTGCTTCCAATGTTAGACAAGGACTCCTGGCTGGTAACTTTGGATCTCAAAGAAGCTCATCTGCACATCCCTATCAGGGAAAGTTGCAGGCAGTACCTTCGTTTCAGAGTGGGCAAGCAACATTATCAATTCTCTGCGCTGCCCTTTGGCTTATCTACTGCTCCCAGAGTTTTCACAAAGTGCCTGGCTCCAGTCATTGTTTTTTTCTGGCACAAGAAAATTCAGATTTATCCATACTTAGACGACTGTCTAATTCAAGCAAATTCTCAGGAACAGTTGTTAAAGGATCTGAAATTTGTAAAGACTCCTCTTTTCCCTGGGTTACACTCTCAACGAGGAAAAATCAAAAATGTTTCCAACCAAGGAGATAACAGTCCTGGGAACAAGTCTGAACACAGCCGCCCAGATGATACATCTCACCCAGGAGAAGCAAACAATTCTTTCAGTTTACTTCAAGGATTTGGCAAACCTGCCGCAGCTCCTTGCAAGGGAATACCTGCAAGCTCTGGGATACATGGCCTCATGCATTCTCATGATTCCATATGCCAGACTGCATATGAGGAAATTGCAATGGTACCTCAAGAACCTTTGGTGTCAACACACACAGGACCTGGATGTGATAATTCCTCTGCTTCCATGTCTGCAGACAGAGTTTCTGTGGTGTGCGACAGCCTGTATACAAAACAAAGGCATACCTTTTCGCCCACCTCCTGCCATTCAAGTTCTTACCACAAACGCATTGGACTATGCCTGGGGAGCTCACCTGGATGGCAGATGCATACAAGGATGTTGGAATGCCCAGCAGATGCACTTGCACATAAACCTGAAGGAGTTGATAGCAGTTCAGCAGGCCTTACTGGCTTTCAAGCATCTTCTTTCCCCAGGACGTCTGCTTGTCAGAACAGACAACACCACAGTCATGTGGTACATCAACAGACAGGGAGGGACTCATTCTTACCCCCTGTGTAGACATAGCGTGACTCTCTGGTCAACAGCAGCATCCTTGGGCCTGCATCTCCTAGCTCAGTTTCTTCCAGGGAGACTCAATGTTGTGGCAGACCAGTTGAGCAGACAGACCCTGGATCCTCATGAGTGGCAACTGAACAGAGCAGTCTTTTACAGCATCATTCAATGATGGGGCACTCCTCAGGTGGATCTTTTCTCCTCCCCAGACAACCCCCTTCTACCACTTTTTTGCACCAGACAGCATCAAAGCAAGGCCTGGAGAGTGGATGCTCTGTCCTTCCCTTGGACACTACTGTCAGTTTATGCCTTCCCTCCTCTTCCCAGAGTATTATTGAAGACCAGGGACGAAAGACAAAGGACCATTCTCATAGCTCCAGACTGGCCCAGACAGCATTGGTATCCACTGCTTCGCAGTCTCTCCCAATTTCCTCCTTGGCGTCTTCCTCTGAAACCAGATCTTTCGGTTCAGGAATGGGGAAACGTTCTACATCCTCATTTTCAGTCTCTCCATTTGGCAGCATGGCTCATTGTATGAATCAATCCATTTCTTCTTCCCTTTCCCAGCAGGTGGTTGACATACTTAGGGAGGCCAGGAGGCCTAACACTAGGGAGTCCTATACTGAAAAATGGGAAAGGTTCTCTCATTGGATGCAGGCTAAAGGGGAATCTTCTTAGCCTACTCTTCCTCTGATCCAGGAATACTTGGCTGATTTGCTTCAGGCTGGTCTTTCTTTTTACTCTATCAAGATCCATGCTTCAGCCATTTCTGCTTATTGTTCTTTTGAGCAACCCATTTTCTCTCATCCCCTTATGAAAATGTTTCTCAGAGGTGCTTGCAACTTAAAACCTCCCACAAGGGCACCTGCTCCGGCCTGGGATCTTAATTTTGTTTTAGAGAAACTCACTGTTCCTCCTTTTGAGCAAACTGCCACTGCAGATTTAAAGTTTCTGTCTTGAAAAACTGCCTTCCTCTTGGCTGTAACTTCAGCAAGGAGAGTTTCGGAGCTGCAAGCTTTGATGGCTGTGGAGCCTTTTCTCATCTTCCATGCAGATTGTGTCTCTGAGAACCAATCCCTCTTTTATGTCTAAGGTGGTTTCTAGCCTGACTCTTAATCAGTCCATACACCTTCCTACTTTCTTTCATAATCCTCGAAATAGAGGTGAAAGGATCCTGCATTCTCTTGATGTGCACAGACAGCGCAGGCTTTACCTGGACAGGACTAAAGACCTTCGGAAATCAGCACAGCTATTGGTCATTGGTCAGTTTTGCCCCTGGAGCTCAGGGAAAAGCTGTCTCTAAGCAAACCGTTTCTAAATGGATTGCACATTGTATTACTTTCTGTTATTCCTTTCATGGCAAGGTTCCTCCTCAAGGGGTTAGGACCCACTCCACAATAGCAGCTTCCACTTCTGCAGCCTTTTTGAGGGGTGTCCCTACTAATTACATTTTAGAGACTGCCACATGGTCTTCTGTTCACACTTTCACAAAACATAGTTTTCTTTTGTTTTCTAGAGCCAGGGCAGGGTTTGCCATTGCTGTTCTGCAGGGCATTTTCTCCAGTCCTTGATTCTGTTGGTACCTCCTCCCTTTTCTCTGGGCTTTGGCAATCAACCCATTGTATAGGACTGCAACAGTGAAACACGATGAACATAGTACAGTTGTGTACACTTACCATAAATGTAGATGTTCGAGTGTATTCACTGTTGCAGTCCTGGTTTCCCTCCCTCCTTCCCCCTTTTTTTGTCCTCTCCTTCTCTCCTTTCCTAAGGTGCAGACTGAATTTGGTTTACTTTACCAAAGTTACTTTATTCTTGGTTTAAGCCTTGTTTTCTTGGGGCTCCTGACTGTTATGGCAAGAAAGACTGAGGAAGTGATGTCGGCTGGCTCCTTTTGTATCGGACGTTCTGACGTCCTTTACAACCGACAGCCGATGTCATATTTACTTACACTTGATATTCTGGCCAATATAACTGTAACATATACATTTATGGTAAGTTTACACAACTGTACTTTTTAAATCATATACAAAGAGAAGATGAGAAGTCTTTACACTTATGTTATATTCTAGGAGCCAAATTATAGCCATGCCCTAAGCTAAGTCGACAGCTTAATGGGTTAAGGACAAGGCAGAATAGCAGCGGTGACAAGAGTCACCCTGGAATACCCCCCTTTTGAAATTTTATCCCTAGAAAAATAATTTGTCATTTACCATGGCTTAATTGCAAAGTAGGCTGCCACTGTTTCATGGTCACTCTAGTGTAGTCGATCAGTGTAGGGTGTATCTTTTATACATTTTTAAGCACTCTTTTATCCATGAATGCAGGATACTATCATTTGTTTTTTTGTAGTCAATCCATGCCATACTTAGATTCATCCCCTTTTTACAGTTCTCCACTATGACTAACAACAAATGATCCTTTGTTCCATATGACTTTTTTATTGCCCTTTTGTTTTACTGCCATAGTTGGGTTTTCTTCTAAATTACTATAAACTCTGTCTGCATCAGTTCCAGTGTATAGCTTATACGTCGGAAGACAAGTTTATTGGTCTATCATTTTTAGGGTAGCTTGCAGGTTTACTCTTAAGTAGGAGCATTGTTTTTCCTGTTATTATCCAGACTGGTGCCTGTTCAAGATGTACATTTGAATAGTTTTACTGACTGCTAAAGCTTCGTGCAAAGATGTTAATACTTTAACCAAAAGATGTGAGTGTGTTCAATCTCGCCGTTTGTTCTTAGACACGGGTTCGGAGCCGATCCTCGGCTCCGAGTCGGCCGCATAGCAAAGCTCTGCATCTTAGAGAAGCTCGAGACCAGGCTATATCCCACAATCTTCCCTTCCATTACTCAGATCTAGTTTGCCGCTGCAACGGGTCACATCGTTCAGAGAGCTCGGACCAGAGAAAACTGTTATTAGACAGATAAGATAGTTATTTTTTTGTCAAAAGTTCTTATAGTTCTATAGTTCTTATAGTTCTTATACTTATTGAAAATTTAGTTTCTGATACTATAGTGTGTGTGTGTGTGTAGTGTAGTAAGTTTTTTTATAGGTTTCCCTTTGGGGCCTACCCTTCTATAACCTATAGCAATATTTTTTTCCTCTAATTATAGCTAGTGTTAAATTCTCTCTTTTTTTTTTCAGTGAAATTGCTATTATGTCTGAGAAAGCCAAGTCTGGTTTTAAAAGGTGTCAGTGTGGGCAGAAAATGTCCATCACTGGCAACCACACTTCCTGCGTCTACTGTCTTGGCCCTCTCCACTTGTAAGAGGATTGCTCTGTTTGCCATTCCTTCAGTGGGAGGGTCATGACAGATAGACGCAGGAAACTTATAGACAGGGGACTTCTTAAGCCTGCTTTCCAGGAGGCCTTGGACAAGTCTGACCAGGCTTCTAAGTCCTCGAAGGGGCCGAAGATGTCGGAGCCCATGTCATTGGCTCCGAGTCCATCTTCTAAAGTTCGTTCGCCGGTTCCACAGACTTCGGGGCCGAGTGTCGAACGTTTATCTCTCACTGAGCCCCAGGTCTTGGAACCGGTGTCGGAACTACCGCCACCTTCCATTCTTCGGTCGGTGCCGTCTTCGGCCCCTTCGACCCGATCTTCCAGACCATTATCCGATACTGATGTGGATCGTGTCGTGCAGAAACTTATGGAGAACACGGCCCTTTCCAAATTGATTGCAGTTTCCTCCCAATTGGTGTCGAAACTAGAAGGCCTTCCCTTATCTCCAACAGGTCCTCCTTCGAGACCCATCCAGTCTTCGGAGCCGGAAGAGGATGAGCCGATGATAGTGGAGCCCTCGGTGCCGAAACCGTCCATTGCACAATCGACACCATTGACCTCGACTCCATCAGAACCTATAGGTGAGTCGCGGAGTCGACTATCTCTCCTTGATTCCGGGACCGAGAGTCGTACCGACCTTTTGGTGCCGACTCTCCCTCTCGGGGCCTCGGCGCAGATTGTCTCGGCTCCGTCCTCGGGGTCGAGACCCATGGGCCCCGTGTCTGGGATTCTTCCATGTTCTTCGGAACTGGGGGAGTCCTCGTCCTGAGGTTCAGGGGGTTTTGACCTTATGAGGAAGGTTTTGTCTAAACAGACAACCACTTCATCGGACGCGTCTTCTCCCTCCCCTAAGGAGCCGCTCTCTGTTTCTGTTCCCACGACACATCCAAAGCGTGGAGCACCATTGTCTCAGCCATCCCCAGAGGGTGCCCCCTGTTCCTCGGAGGCCTCACCGGAATCCCCCTCCGATGAGGTTCCGAGGAAAAGATTGTGCAAGAGGAGGCACTTAGATTCCCCACAGGAATCTCTAACTTCTGACACTGACTTGGATGAGTCAGAGGGGTCCCCAAAATCCCCCTCCGAGGATGTCTCATTTGCGGACATCTTGGAGATTTTAAAACAGAGGGGTGATTGGCAGTCCCTAGCCCCCACTGAGGACGAGTCGGTGTTGCTGAAGGCTTTTGGTGCTCAACCTTCTACCTCCTGTGTTACTCCGCCCTTCGATGAGTTAATGGATTTGATTGCTTGAAGGGCGTGGGAAACACCGGACACAGTGGAACCGGTCCCTCGAAAACCAAACAAATTTATTACCACTCCCCAGGACAAGACTTATCTCACCAAATGAGTCCCGGTTGACGCTATGGTGGTGGCGGCAGCCACTAAAAAGGAGATGTCGGAGTCTTCCTCTTCTGTTCATCCTCCTAATAAGGATTCTAGGACTATGGACAGATACGGGAAGCGCGTTTTTAGTTCAGTGACTTTTTCCATGCGTTCGCTAAACTATTTGACACATTTTACATGTTTACAGAGGGATCTCATCAAGGAGATGGGAGATACCCTCCAGGGTAACACAGATGCTGCTGTTTCAGATAAGGTAACAGCACAGCTTAACACCCTTACCTCCGTACTGAACTCGTCCATGAGGCTCATCTCGTATGCGGCTGAAGGGTCGAGTAGAGCCGTAGCTTCAACGATTGCTCTACGAAGACAATCCTGGATGCGGCTGTGCTCATTTGCGGGAGCCTTCAAGTCTTCCTTCGCCAACGCCCCCTTTGATGGTGCCACTCTTTTTGTGCCCAAAGTGAGAGAGACATTAACTCGGTGTTAGCAAGAAGGAAAGACTCTGTCTGCTGTCGGAGTCCGTTTTTCCGTTCCATCTAGACCGTACCCCAAAGGGCAACGAGGCGGAAAAATGTGGTTCCGTAGAACTCAGGGATCTTTCCAGGCCACACAGTGACCCCCCCCCCAGAGGCATAGGGGGGGCAGACATGGAAGACGTCGCCCCGGCGGCAGAGGGGGTCTGCAGAACCAAGGCGACAGGGATCCTATCCCTGGTAAGCCTTTCCAGTACTCCTGAATGGGGGCCCGACTGTCCTGCTCTGGAGGCAGTCGGGGGTCGCTTGGCTTTATACCCACAGGCCTGGCTAACTCTCACCTCAGACTCCTGGGTAAAAAGCATTGTAACCAGAGGATACAAAATCCCCTTTGTCAACTCCACCCCAACAAAGAAGGTCTCCAGATGTGCCACCCCGTCTGCGAGGCCCAGCAGCAATAGAAATTTCAAAGCTGCTCAAAAAAAAGAGTCATTCAGCCAGTCCCGGCGGACCAAAAAGGATCCGGAACTTACTCAAGGTTTTTTTTAGTTCCAAAAAAGACAGTGGACTGGAGACCCATTTTGGATCTCAGCAGTCTCAATACCTTTGTGAAGAAGGAAAAGTTCCGGATGGTCACGCTTCAATCGATCCTTCCATTTTTGCAGAAGGACGACTGAATGTGCTCGATAGATCTCAAGGACGTGTACTACCACATCAAGATGGCCAGACCGTCCAGAGATCACCTGCGCTTCCAGCTGGGAGCCAGTCATTTTCAATTTCGAGCCCTGCCCTTTGGGCTCACCTCAGCCCCCAGGGTATTCACCAAATGCATGGCAGTGGTAGCGTCTCACTTGAGATGTCTAGGATTCCGGGTGTTTCCCTATCTGGACGACTGGCTCCTCACCGCCGCCACCGAGCGTCGCCTCATACAAGCCAGAGACTATACAATCAACCTTTGTTCCCACCTAGGGATTTCCATAAACTTCGAAAAATCTGCCTTACTGCCCTCACAGCATATTTCATTCATCGGAGCAGACCTAGATACGTGCTTAACACTGGTAAAGCTCCCTCAAGTAAGGGCTTCATCCCTCAAGGAACAGGTTCTTTTTCTACTGCAATGCAGGAAAGCCCCGGCCAAATTGGTGTTGAAGGTTTTGGGACTCATGGCAGCGTCCCTGATTGCAGTTCCTATGGGGAGATTGCACATGAGGCTCCTCCAATGGCTGCTGTTCACGCAGTGGTCGTTCCAGCAGTTACCCCTAACGCACGAGATTCTGATAAGAGATTCTTGCAAGCGAGACCTCTCATGGTGGGTGTCCTGTCAGGATCTCACTATGGGTCGTCCATTTGTTCTACTGAATCCGACGGCCACTATAACCACGGACGCTTCTCTGATAGGGTGGGGGGGACTTTTTCAGGGAAGAACAGTCCAAGGGGAATGGTCCAACATGGAGTACAACCTGCACATAAATGTTCTGGAAATGAGGGCGGTGTTCTTGGAGTTGCAACACTTTCAAACTCTCCTACCTCTAGGAGCAGTATCAGTTCAGACAGACAACATGTCTGTAGTCTGGTACATAAACAAACAAGGGGGAACGAGATCTTACCCATTATGCAGAGAGGCCATGAGAATTTGGCAATGGGCAGAGTCCACGGGTCACTTTCTGATAGCAACGCACATCCCAGGGTCATCCAACGTCATTGCGGACAGGTTGAGCAGAGCCATCCTGTTACCTCACGAGTGGTCCCTCAAACTACAGGTGGCGGAAAGAATTTTCCACAAATGGGGCCAGCCTTGCTGCGATCTATTCGCCTCCCCGATGAATACCAAATGCAGAAGCTATTTTGCCCTTCTACCCCCTCCAGGGGATGTCCCCAGGGACGCACTGATACACGATTGGCCCCCGGGTCTCCTATATGCATTTCCACCTACCCCCTTGATTCCCAAATTTCTTCAGAAAGCCATGAACCTGGAAAGGACAATTATACTCATAGCCCCATTCTGGCCTCGACAGATATGGTTCCCCTTTCTTCGAGCCCATCAGACAGAGGAACCGTGGATCCTGGACCCAGTACCAGATCTACTGACACATTCGTCGGGAGTTCCTCACCCGTCTCTTCTATCCCTCAAACTAGCAGCTTGGCTGCTCCACTTCCCCGCCTAGCCAGGTCTGATCTACTTTCTCCGGCAGTTCAACGCATTTTGGTTGCCTCTCATAAGGCTTCCACTGCAAAACTCTACAAGAGTAAATGGAAACGCTTTGTGTACTGGGCATCTAGCCAACAACTTGGACCCCCTGGTTGCTCCTTTACATAAAGTTCTAGAATTTCTATCCATCCTTTTCCACGAAGGAGCCTCTACTTCCACACTAAGAGTACAGTTGGCGGTCATATCCAACTTCCATGTTGGTGAGGACGGTTCTTCTATTATGTCCCACAGGCTTTGTAAGGCTTTTATGAAAGGTTCCTTCCATCTTCGACCGCCCGTCAGAGACCCTTTATTCCCATGGAATTTAAATTTGTTATTGTCGCAACTAATGTTGCCACCCTTCGAACCAGCCTCTTCTTGCCTCCTGAAGTTTTTGTCGTGGAAGACTCTCTTTCTTGTAGCGGTTACTTCAGCTCCGGGAGTGTCAGAGCTGCAAGCACTGTCAAATAAACCACCTTACTTAATTTTCCACCCAGATAGAGTTTCCTTACGAACAAACCCGTCTTTCCTTCCTAAGGTATGTTCTGTCATAAATATTAATCAGTCCATTGAACTCCTTACTTTCTTCAAAAACCATAAAAGCAAGTTGGAATATATGCTGCACAAGTTAGATGTCCACAGACAGCTAAGATTTTATTTGGACAGGGCTAAAGATTACAGAAAAACAGATCAACTTTTTGTTGCATTTGCAGACAATAAAAAGGGCATGGCAGTTACAAAACGTACGCTTTCTAAATGGCTTACTGATTGTATAGCCTTTGTGTATTCTAAGTCAAATCAGGCCTTGCCCACCAAACCTAAGGGCCATTCTACTAGATCCGTTTCCACTTCCTTGTCTCATGCAGCTCGCCTGCCTTTGAACACGATTTGTGCAGCAGCCACGTGGTCTAAACCACATACTTTCTTCGCTCATTATAGGGTTGACAAAGCCTCCAAAGACAGGACATCTTTTGGTTCCACTGTGCTCAGGAACGTTCTTCCATGAGTCACTCAGGGTGATGGAGCTAGGGACGCTACCCGTGTGTAAGAACAAACGGCGAGATTGAACACACTCACATAAAGAAGTTATGTTCTTACCATAACGTTCCATGTGGAGTGTTCATCTCGCCTTTGTTCTTACATTCCCCCCTTCCCTCCCTCACGTGTTTGGAAGAACAAGTAGGACTACAGTCTGGTCCACATGTCTTTACCTCTTCCGGGTATATATTACCTCTTACCTCATAGGGTATATTTCGTAACCCTTTAGTTAATTTGTCAGTGAGATAGTGTCTCCGAATTTTTGTGGGAGTATGTAGCCTTAGCACCTCAGGTTTATTGTTAGTCTGGTTTGCTTGCAAACTAGATCTGAGTAATGGCAGGGAGGATTGTGGGATATAGCCTGGTCTCGAGCTTCTCTAAGATGCAGAGCTTTGCTATGTGGCCGACTCGGAGCCGAGGATCGGCTCCGATCCCGTGTGTAAGAACAAAGGCGAGATGAACACTCCACATGGAACGTTATGGTAAGAACATAACTTCTTTTTAGGTACTGCATCTGAGCCTGGGCCTTTCCAATTTCAGGTTTTTCTTAACTTTGTTTCAGTGTCTGTGGCTGTTACTTCATCCTATTTCGTGTCCTGTACATTTAAACAACTTATTCTTTCTTTACTATTTCTATCCATTTAGCATCTTTATGTTCCACAGAATCTTTATAGATACTGTTCCAAAATGTACCTTTTCCTTATTTTTTGGCGATCTTTTAATTCCTTTTACCTTGTTTCCAATTTTCTGTAAAACTTTTTTGGGTCATCAATAAATTGCATATTTTGTACTTTTCCTTTATATTTATCTGCACATCTTCTAAGTTTTGTCACCTGTGCTGAGATTTTTGATTTATTTGTGATCATGCATGATAGATCCAAGGTGTATCCACCAGAGTACAATCCAGGTTGTTCCTCCAGAACACAAAGGAAAAGGATTTTACTCTAGGATGATGTCCTTCATGGATGCATCTGCAGTCATAACAACTGGGTTGTCCTGTCGTCAGGCAGCCCCTCAGTCGGCCGGATTCCAAAGTCCGGGTCCGGCTTCGGCTGATGTCGCACTTCACCCGACGTCATCTCTGTTGGTCTTCGGGTATAAAGGCATCAGCCGACGCCATTTTCCTCAGTCTTTCTTGCCGTGGCGCCAAGCAGAAGCTGTTCGCAAGTGCCGGTCGGTCGGATCCAGAGATTACTACTACCGAATACTACTTCGAAGACTTCTAAAGCTAAGTACCCCGTTGGGGACTCTTTCTTGCCTCAGCCGATGTCAGAAAAAGTAAATAATTGTTTAACTTGTGGGAAACAAATACCTCATAAAGATTTCCACTCTTACTGTTTGCCTTGTTTAGGCCCAGCCCACGACGTAGCAGCCTGTTTGGCCTGTGCTTCTTTCAACCGATGTACGCTTAGGCGTCGGTCGGAGTTTGCTGAACAGTTTTTCGGCTCAGATTTTGCGTATATTATGCCGTCGGATCCTCCGACTTCCCAAATCACTAAAAGCAAAGAAAAGACCGACTCGCGGTCCACGGTTTCGGCGAAACCATGGTTAAGCAAACCATGAGTGTCTCGGTTCCGGCAGAAACCGAGAAAACTGATCAAAGTACAGCTGAATCTATGACTACCACTGAGGCTCCTGCTACTTCACTTGAATCGGCCTCAGAAATTTTATCCACTACGCTGGTTGCTACTGACTTATCAGACACCATTCCATTGGATGTCTCTAACCCAGCACGTGGTGCTGCTAGGCCCCCAGCAGCCATGTCCATTAAGGCCTTTGCCAGGGCTAAAGCAGCCAAATCTACTAAAGCAGTGCCTGTCAAACCCCCTACAACCAGGCCCACATCTAGCTCACAAATGCTTACTCTGGCAGAAGATTTAATATCATTGATTAGGGGATCTCAATCCCACCCAGACAGGGCCTCTCAGCCCCCAGAGAAGAGACCTAGGGCAGAGCCCCCCGAGCCTGTGTCCTCTGATGATTCAGCCGATGAATCAGACATATAACAGACCAGCCAGCGGCTCCTTTCTCCAATTATGAAGACTCAGATGCTGAAGAATCCATTCCAGCTGCTTCCCCACCAGAAGAATTCTCCTTTGGGGAAACCTTACATGCCATGCGAGAGCAATTCCAATGGCAGCAGCAGGATTTCTCAGATTCCAGAAAAAGGCTTAGGACTTTTCTGCATCTTCCACAGCACAGGCCCTTAGCTATACCTCCTGTCCTTTCTGTGGTGGACGATGCCTTTAATGATGTCTGCTCTGCTCCAGACTCTTTACCTCCAGCCCCTGCCAAACCAGATAGATTCTACAGGGTACCAGACACTCATCATCACCTTTACAAGGCCCCTCTTGCAGACCCCGAAACTATATCCCAGGGTCCTAAGGCAGTAGCCTCGGCCACAGCAAAAAACCCTATTCCTTCTGAAAGGGAAGCCAGGTCTTTAGACAGATGGGGCAAAAAAGTCTACACCTCAGCTACTCTCTCAGCTAGAGCTTTAAACTGTCAGTTTCACATGATACAATACCAAGAGTTTATGCTTGATCAGTTAACTAAAAGCTATCCTCTGATGACTCTGTCGATAAGAAATATGTATTAGCAATGGTAAATAACATACAACAGGTTAGTAACCATTCCTTAAAATGTGGCTATGATGCACTGGAGGCTTCATTTAGGTCAGCCATGACTGGCACAGTGATAAGAAGACATGCATGGCTAAAAGAACAAGTCTTACCGGATCATGTTAAAGCTAAGTTATTAGATGCTCCTATGGATAAGACCAGTTTGTTTGGTACACCTGCCCAGCAGGTAATGAAGAAAATGGAAGAAAAGGCAAAATCTGTTCAAACAGTTAAAGATTTCTTGCAGGTTCAGCCACCAAGGTTTAGCAGGAACTGGCCTGCCAAAAATTGGTCCTTTCCTGACTCCACAAGATCCCAAAGGGGCAGGAATAGACGTCCCAGAGGCAGAAACCAATCCAGAGGAGGTGCCTCTAGAGGACGACAGTGGCAAGGTAATAACAGAGGCACAGACACAACCACTGCCACTACAACAACACAATCACAGTGACTTAACTCTAAATCCGCCTACCAGGGAACAAATAGCAGCTCCATTAGGCGGCAAATTAACCTTATTTTCGAAAAACTGGCACTACATCACAAAAGGCAAGTGGATTTTGCAAACCATAGATCAAGGCTACCGGTTCCACTTCCACACTTTACCAGTCAAAAGAGGAATACCAAACCTACCTCCAAATCAAAAAACAAAAGCTCTACAACAGATAATGCAATTAGCAAAGATGAGAGCTGTGGAAAGAGTGCCAATTACAGAACAAGGAAAAGGATTCTACTCCAGACTATTCCTAGTTCCAAGAAAGGAAAAAAGTTGGAGACCTATTCTCGACCTGTCCACCTTAAATACATACATCATTGTCCCAAAATTCAAAATGCTGACCCTACAGCAACTTCTTCCCATGCTGGGCAAGGAGTGTTGGCTGGTGACTCTAGATCTCAAGGAGGCATACCTGCACGTCCCCATTCGACCAATATGCAGAAGATACCTCAGATTTCTTGCAGGATCAGAGCATTATCAATTCTCAGCATTGCCCTTTGGCTTATCTACTGAGTATTCACAAAATGCCTGGCATCAGTAATCGCCCACTGCAGACTACAGGGAATCCAAATTTACCCATACCTGGACGACTGCCTGCTACAAGGGGACAACAAGAGCAAGCTGACAACAGATTTACAAAGGGTCATTTACTTGCTACAAGCACTGGGATACACAGTCAATTTACAAAAGTCAAGGCTGATACCATCCCAAACAAGGACATTCTTGGGCGCAGAATTGGACACAGTAAGACAAATGGCATTCCTAACTGCAGAAAAACAAAAAGAAACTCCCTCTTTACTTCTTGGCTCTAACAAAACAGAACAATTTAACAGCAAGAAAAGTACTGCAGGCCTTGGGCTTCATGGCATCATGCATAATCTTGGTCCCACATGCCAGACTACATATGAGAAAACTGCAGTGGTATCTAAAGAATTTATGGTCTCAACACAGTCACAGCCTAGAAGCAGAAATTCCACTAATTCCATGCTTAAAACAGGAGTTCCTATGGTGGGCTCAAGCATGCCAGTCAAACCCGGGACTACCCTTTCGCAGCTGTCAAGCAAATCAGACCATCACAACAGACGCCTCAGACCTAGGATGGGGGGCTCACATGTTGGACAAATGCGTGCAAGGTTTGTGGACCCAGGATCAACTTCACCTGCACATCAACCTAAAAGAGATGCTGGCAGTAAAACTGGCAATCCAAAACTTCAGACCATTTCTCAAAGAAGGCCATTTGATGATAAGGACGGACAACACCACAGTCATGTGATACATCAACAAACAGGGAGGCACTCATTCATACCCCCTATGCAGAATGACTTTGGAGCTTTGGAACCTGGCACTCAGCTACAACATCCAGTTACAGACAATGTTTGTACCGGGAAAGGAGAATACTCTAGCAGACATGTTAAGCAGAACCACATCGGATGCCCACGAATGGATGCTACATCCGGACATCTTCAAGACCATCTCAAGGAAATGGGGAATGCCTCAGATAGATCTATTCGCTTCCCCTCTCAATCACCAGCTCAAAAAATTCTGCACAAGGACATTCCACCCACTGGCATGGAAAGTGGATTCGCTCTCCTTCAGCTGGGAAGGCCTAACAGCATATGCATTCCCTCCTCTTCCCTTGATACACAAGGTATTACTAAAAATCAAGGAGGAACGTCCAAGGATAACCCTGATAGCTCCAAACTGGCCAAGACAACACTGGTACCCATTGCTGAGAAGCATGTCTCGAAACAACTTGTGGTCAATACCCCTGATGCCTTTGATGTTAACTCAGAACAACTACAGCATCATGCATCCGAGCCTAAAAACGTTGCAACTGACTGCATGGAACATCACATAGCAGCAACTAATCCAGAACTTTCCCAAAGGGTTAAAGACATTATCCTAGAAGCCCGCAGACCTTCAACAAGAAGGAATTATGCAGGAAAATGGAAAAGGTTTGTCATTTGGAGTACTGAAAGAGGAAAAGATGTGTCAAATATAGATATGGCTAACATTCTGGAGTACTTGGCAGAGCTTCTACATACAGGCCTGTCCTATTCCTCCATCAAGATACATGCATCAGCTATATCAGCAGAATACAGTTTTGATCCACCTGTCTTTTCAGATCCTTTACTCAGGCAGTTCCTCAGAGGAATCAAGAATGTAAAACCTCCAAGGAAACCACCATTGCCAGCTTGGGATTTGAACTTTGTGCTAGAAAAGTTGACACTCACCTTTTGAACCAGCAGCAACAGCAGACCTACAACATCTATCGTGGAAAACTGCTTTCCTTCTGGCAATAACCTCAGCAAGGAGGGTTTCTGAACTTCAGGCCCTAATGGCAGTACAGCCCTTCCTAATCTTCCACCAAGATAGAGTGTCCATGAGGACTAATCCTACATTTATGCCTAAGGTGGTATCCAGAGTGTCCTTAAACCAGGCAATCCACCTACCTGCCTTCTTTCCCAACCCACAAATCAGAGGGAAAGAATACTACACACCTTGGATGTACATAGACAGCTACGCTACTACCTGGACAGAACAAAAAGTAGCAGAAAAACTGACCAGCTTTTTGTAGCCTATGCAACAGGAAGAGAAGGAAAAGCTATTTCCAAACAGACAATCTCCAAATGGATAGGAAATTGCATACGATTCTGTTACTCCTTCCATGGAAAACCAATTCCACAGAACATAAGGCCTCATTCTACAAGGGCAACAGCCACTACCACAGCCTTCTTACGAGGAGTGGCAACCAAAGACATTATTGAGGCGGCTACTTGGACCTCCGTGCATACATTTGCCAAGCATTATAATTTACCTCTCTATTCTAGATCCCGAGCAGGGTTTGCCACTGCTGTACTGCAAGGGATCCTAACCACCCCATAATCTAGTTTTTCCTCCTCCCCTAGTTGGCTATGGTATTCTACCCAGTTGTTATGACTGCAGATGCATCCATGAAGGACATAGTACAGTTTTGTACCTACTATAAATGTAGATGTCCGAACTGGATAGCATCTGCAGTCAGGATTACCCTCCCTCCTTCCCCTCTGTGGTACTCCTAGGGTGTGTACCCTCCTAATAGCTAGCTGGTGGGGGGGGAGTCTCTTATGGTGTATTTGTTTGTATATATGTACATACATACTTATTTTTTGTGTTTGTCTTCTACCTTTTTGGAAACATTGGCATTCATCCAAATTTTAGCCTTCCAAGAGGGCAATTGGCAATCTGGGGCAAGAAACACTTGAGGAAAATGGCGTCGGCTGATGCCTTTATACCCGAAGACCAACAGAGATGACGTCGGGTGAAGTGCGACATCAGCCGAAGCCGGACCCGGACTTTGGAATCCGGCCGACTGAGGGGCTGCCTGACGACAGGACAACCCAGTTGTTATGACTGCAGATGCTATCCAGTTCGGACATCTACATTTATGGTAGGTACAAAACTGTACTTTTCTTGACCCAAGAAGGAATTGTCCTTGGAGACCTGTCCTAGATCTCTCCCATTTAAACACCTTCCTGAGGGTGCCTTAATTTCAGATGCTTTCTCTGCAAACTCCTTTTCCTCTGGTTCCTCCTTCACTCGTTCTTGGCTTCTCTGGATCTCATGGATGCTTACCTGCACATCCTAATTCACAGTCAGTACAGGAAATTCTTATATTTCTCTGTGGAGTCTGCAGTTTCAGTTCGCTGCCTTGCCTTTTGGTCTTTCCACTGCTCCAAGGGTCTTCGCCAAGTGCTTGCCTCCAGCCATTGTCTTCTTGAGGGTTCAAGGGACTCAGGTCTACCCCTATCTATTCGACCTTCTTTTTCTGGCCAACAGCCCGGATCATTTAAGGTTCAACTTCGAATTAGCCATTCCCTTTCTTCAGAGGTTGGTATTCAATATAAATTTCCAAAAATCCAGTATTATCCGTACTCAGGACCTCATTTTTCTAGGATGTAGGTTCAGGACAGATCTCATGATGGTTTTCCTTCGCTCAGACAGGTTTCTGTCAGTTACAAGCTGCATGGAGGCTCTTCTGCCTCTTCCATCCATCTCGGCCAGGGAATTTCGAAGATTGCTTGGATTCATGGCTTCCATGATTCCCATGCTCCCTTTTGCAAAGCTGCACATGAGGAAGTTTCAGTTGTTTCTGAAGACAATTTGATCTCAGCATGCCCATCCTTTAGATATCCTGCTCCCTCTTCTCCCTTGCCTGAAAACAGAGCTTCTTTGGTGGAGCCTGCAGCTATCTCAGAATCCAGGCCTACCTCTTCACATGTCTCAGCCTTTCTAGCATGTCTTCACAGACGCCTCAGATTTAAGTTTGGGAACAAATTATGCTTCCACCAAGGTTTAGGGTCTTTTGTCTCCTGCTTAACAGAGGGGAGCACATCAACATCCAGGAGATGAGAACCTTGGTTCTGGCCTTGCAAACTTTCCACCCTCTTTTCTTGCCAGGTCCTCTCAAGATTCTTGCAGACAGTACCGCTGTCCTGTGGTACATAAACAAAGAAGGTGGGACCAAATCTTACCTTCTTTGCTATCTAGTTTTCCAGGTATGGGAGCTGGCTATCCAGTGGAAGGTAATTCTGCATGCTGTATACCTTCCCTCAGCTCAGAACTCAGTGGCAGATGCTTTAAGCAGATCCATGACACAATCCCATGAGTGGATGCTTCACAGGGGTGTGTTCCTGGATCTAGTTCACCGGTGGGGTACTCCAGAAGTGGATATTTTTGCCTCCCCTCAGATCAGGCAACTTCCTTTTTTTTGTGCCAGGGTCCCTCACCCTCAAGCTTGGAAAGGTGGACACCCTCTCTTTCTCATGGAAGGGAGATGTTTCTTTATGCATCCTCCCCATTCAGAAAGGCCTGCTAAAAATTCAAAAGGAGAAACCAAAAATCTTGCTGGTGGAGCTCTTTTGGCCAAGATAGCACTGGTTCCCTCTTCTTCTACAGTTAGCCAGGGGCCATCACCACAAGTTGCTTCACCAGTTGGACCTACTCACACAGGGCAAAGGAACCTTGATCCACCCACATTTGTCAACTCTACAGTTGACTCTCTGGGTGATCAACTTCTGATTCCTTTCAGGCACCTATTCTCACGGGACGTGCTTAAGGTTTTGCAGGAGGCCAGGAAACCCAATACTAGGAAATCTTATATTTCAAAATGGAAAATATTTTCTATTTGGTGCCAGAAAAGAAAGCTAAATCCATTTTCTGTGGACATTCCATTAGTGCTTTCTTATCTGTGTGACTTGCTTAACAGTGGTCTGTGTTATTCCTCAGTGAAAGTCCATTGCTCTGCTCTGTCTGCTTGTTTGCCATTGACAGCTCCATTAGCTTTCAGGCTGAAGGTCAGACTTCCTAAAAGGCATCCTACAGATGAAACCTCCCAGGAAACTGTTGCCGCCTCCTTGGGATCTCAACTATGTCCTAGAGAAGCTTACCCAGGCTCTTTTTGAACCAGCTGCCTCTGCTTCTCTAAAATATTGCACTTGGAAAATAGTGCTTCCGGTAGCCTTATCTTCTGCTAGAAGGGTAGCTGAGATTCAGGCTTTGATGGCTTTCCCACTTTTCTTGGTGTTCCACAAGGATAGTGTCTTTGAGAACTAACCCTTCTTTCATGCCTGAAGTAGTGAGTGAGTTGTCTCTTAATCAGTCCATTCAGCTTCCCAACTTTTTTCCTTCACCACAATCCTCTACTGAAAGGATTTGACATTCCTAAGATGTGCATAGGCAGCTCAGATTTTACCTAGACAAAAAATCTATTAGGAGGACAAATCATTTTTTTGTGTGTCCTTTCATCCCAGGGCCTTGGGTTTACCTGTTTCCAAACAAACTGTTGCTTCTTGGATTTCTAAAGCTATTGTGCTTTGCTATGAATTTTATAGGAAATCTCTACCATCTTCTGTCAGAGCTCATTCTACCAGATCTGTTGCCTCATCAGGTGCTTTCTTAAGGGTCTGGATGACAATTCCATTTTGGAGGCTGTTGCTTGTTCATCTGTTAATATGTTTACTAAACATTACAAGTTGGATACTATCTCTAGATCAGGGCAGGGTTTGCTAGAGCAATTTTGCATCGATTTGTAGAAAATATTTCTTCACTTTCTTCCTCTACCCCCTTCCTCTCTGGGTTCCTTCTGAGTTTTTGCTGTCTCCCTTATGTAAAGAATACTGCAACATTGAATAGAAGGACATAGAATAGTTGTGTAAAAACTTACCATACCCATAGATGTACTCTTCTCTGTTGCAGTATTCTATCCCACCTGCCTACCTCCTACAACTTGCTTTATCCTAGGATGATTACCTTTTCTGTTTGCCCTTTGGACTTGCTCCTCATGAGGATTACTTATTCTGAGGATGGAACATGTGGATGTCCCTTTTATGGCTGATGCTGTCAGTACCTACTTGTGACGTCCCACGTATTGGCAGTAGCTATAAGCTTCTGTATGCAGGCCGGACATTGGGTTAATGGGTAGAATACATCCCACATGTAAAGAATACTGCAACATTGAAGAGAAGAACATCTATGGTTATGGTAAGATTTTACACAACTATTCTTTCCCTTGGCTTGGTTGTATATGTGGATCCTACAGTGGATGCTGGCTACTCAATGGTCAATCTTCCATCAGTCAGTGTCATACCAAAGAAGAATTCCCAGCAGTTCCAAAAGAGATTTGTATTGATGGATCCAATCCTATCAACTGCTCCATGGCCATCCATTCATTCCCCAACAGCCCAAGGTCATAGTGACCACTGATGTTTCCCAGATTGAGGGGGGGGTATTATCTGGAGAAGACAGTCCAGGGTGCTTAGGCCCCCAAAGAGGTCAGTTGGCATGTAAATGTTCTAGAGATGTGAGCTATGCTCTAGGCATTGCAAAATGTTCTTCCCATCTGAGACAGTTGCAGTTCATACGGACAACATGTCAGTCATCTAGTATATCAGCAAATGGAGGAACCAGATCTTACCCACTGTGTTGAGAAGAGCTCAGGGTCTGGCAGTGGGCAGTCTCTTCAGACCACTCTCTTAGCGAAGCACATTCCGGGAAAATCCAACATGATTGCAGACCAGCTGAGCAGGTGCATCTTACTTCCACTTGAGTGGTCCCTTAACAATAAGGTGGAGGATGAGATTTTCAGTCGATGAGGCCAGCCATGCTGAGATCTTTTTGCCTCACCCCCTAAAAAGTGTAGCGACTATTTTGCCCTGATTTCTCCCTACAGGGACAGTCACTGAGGGGTGCTGTACTTCACAATTGGCCTTCTGGTCTCCTTTATGCATTCCCACCAACCCTATCAATTCCAAAATTTCTGCACAGAGCTGCCAGGTTGAAGAGCACAGTGATCCTCATTGCCCCCTACTGGCATTGACAAATTTGCCTTCCTTCCTACTTTGACCTTCAACCACCTTGGAACCTAGGTCCGGCTCTGGACCTCCTGTCTCACAAGGCTGGCATGTCACACCCAACTATTCCATACCTCAAGCTGACCGCTTAGCTTCTCCTGTTCCCTTAGTAGCCAGACAGTCTATGCTCTCATCCTCCTGCCTGATGTATTCTGTCTTCCCATAAACCCTTGACAAGGAACACTTATTCAAGTAAATGGAAAAGGTTTGCTGTTTGGGCTCAGAAACATTAACTTGATCCCCTTTTCAGCCTCCATTTATCACATTTTAGATTTCCTTGCTCGCCTTTATCAGAACGGTGCTAGTACCTCAACCATTAGGATACAGTTAGCAGTATTACCATACAGGATTGAATGTTGCACCCATTGCTTCTCCCAAATTGACCATAGCCTTCTTGAAAGGGAAACTCCTTCTAAAGCCTCCTTTTAAAGACCCTACCCCACCTTGGGACCTGAATTTGACACTACAGTCTCGTAACATAATCTCCCTTTAAACCAGTAGCCACATGTGATCTTAAATATCTTTCATGGAAAACTATCTTCTTGGTTGCCATCACTTCCACAAGAATAATTTCCGAGATCCAAGCGTTATCTTCTAAACCTCCATACTTGGTTTTCCATAAGGACATAATGACCTTGAATGCCAGCCCATCATTTCTGCCAAGGTGGTCTCAGAATCCGACGTAAATAGTTATATCAGTCTGCCAGTATTTTTTCCTAAATTTACCAACAAAGGAGAATATATTTTGCATTTACTGGATGTTCAAAGATAGTTGTGTTTCTATTTGCATAGAACAGAAAAAAATGTGGAAAGCTGATCAACTGTTTATTTCCTTTTCTGGACCACAATTGGGAAAATCAGTTTATAAAATTTCTCTATTAAAGTGACTGACAGCATCTGCTTTGTCTATAATTAGGCATTACTCTCACACATCCTTTGAAAGTACATGCCACTAGATCTGTGGCTGTTTCCACAGTTTTCCAATCTAGGATGTCTATGGATGATTTGTGCAGCAGCAACTTTGGTTACTCTTCATAACTTTATTATTCTTTACAAATTGGATCTGGTCTCCAGAGGTAAGACATCATTTGGTTCTTTGGTGCTCAGGAATATCCTTCCTCGAGTCCACTGTGGATTCAAGTAGCTAGGACACTGTCACATTTGTGAGGATAGAATGAAGATTGACAACATCAGATAAAGATGTTATGTACTTACCATAACGTTCCATCTGTGCTGCTGATTTTCATTCTTTCTTCACATCCTCTTCCACATCCCACCATCCATGACTTCTGGAAGAACACAGTCTGAGTGGGTACATTTATACGTTTACATGACTTTGGATATGGCTTCCTATATTTCTGTGCGTCCTTTTTGTACCTTATAGCAGCAAACAAGATCTGAAGTATTTGGCAAGGTGCACTGTGGGTATGGGAGAACCTCGAGAGATCTGGTGGCTGGGAGCTGTAGCATCGTCCGAGTCAGATCCGACCGATCAGATTCTCAAACCCTCTTGTGAGGAAAGAATGAAGATCAACAACAGAGATGGAACATTATGGTAAATACATAACTTCTTTTTACTGTTTTGCACAGTAGACTTGCAGCCAAATCAAAAGTAACTGAGGCCAGTATGTATCTGATTTCCTAGAACTTTCAAAGGCTTTTGATACCGTGTGTCATGCTAAACCGCTTGGTATGCTGACCTTGTGTTTACTTGCATCCATTGTTCTCAAGTGGTTCACCACCATGTCTTACATGCAAAGCATGATCTGTCAGGTGGGCTAGGGCATTAACCCATCATTATATAGCTATTCTTGAAATGTCACAGTACTGTTATTTGTCCATTCCACTTTATATCACTTATTGACATGATCCATGATTGTTCAACATCGCAGCTCATACAGTATGCTAATGACTGCACAGTCCTACTGTCCTATTCAACTCTGTGTTGTCAAAACTGCACTTTGAGAGTTTTCAGTCTTCATAGCAGTGACGTTGTGGCATGGGTTTCCAACTTAATACTGATAAAACCAAATTGCTGCTCTTTGCTCCCAAGCATTACCAACCATGCATTGATGACTTGCCACCTAACTTCACCATGGATTTCATTTAGAATTATTCATTATCCTTCCTTAATATTATTTGTCTTGCCAAATCTCTCATTGAGGTAGTAGAACATAAGAAAAAGTGCTGAGGTGATTTGTAATCAGCTACAGTTTGTTGTTTTTAACCTTTTTTACTAGATCAAACCAAAACTTAGCACAATATACCAAGCAAAAACATCCCTCAAACCAACATACCATATCAAACAGTTTACTATATCAAGTAAAACAGTTCACAAGTGTTATTCCTTCACCATGCCAGTCTACCTAATGTCTAATATTTCTTGCCTTATGCCTAGTACATTTAAGTCATTTAACACCTTATCACACTCCTTTAACATACCATCCTCCTTGCACATCGCAATGCACTGTCTGCATTTTTCTCCTCTTCACATGAAGAGTTAAGGCGATTGGGCACTTGTATTTGGGACTAGCACAGGGCACTGCTTCTGTCTGCACTTATACTTCTCTAAACCAAAACAACATGACCACTACTGAAATCTTGTCATGGATGACCTGCAGTGTTATACCCAAGACCATTACTAGACTACCTAAACATCAACTGTACTGAACTCCAATATGGGCCATCATCCAGTAATGTAAACTTATTTGTACTCATCCACTTAGTCACTGACTTCGCAAGAATCGTGTACATACATGCACTGCAGGTTTTCATGCTAGTTAGCAACTCAGAACAGAAAAAAAATAACACAAGCAGAAGTCCTCACAGTATCTTACATGCATGATAACAGGTTCATTCCTGTCATGGTACTAGACAACCAAAATATTTGTAGGAATTTAAAAAAAAAAAAAAAAAAGGTTTGCAGAAATCTCCCAAAACCAATTGATTCAGGTTAGTCCGTAGCTTCTAATACCAACAGATGTTTAGACTGTTCAAAGATATGCAAGTGGACCCCTCTAAAATATCTACCACTACATGAGGCAGTCCAAGTATTCACCTTTAGATCACTGTTGTGTTAAAACTGACAGGTGGGTTGTATCATGCCATGAATAAGGTGCATCCAACCAGTGTGCCAAAGATGCACTTGTGCACCCAGCCTTATATCTAAGCATGAGGATTACATGCTAATAAATAAGGAATATGTACAAGCACAAAAAATCTCTGCACTTTCTTGCCCCCAGTCTAGGAAGCTAGACAATGTCTGTAGATTTATCTATTTGCCTTACAAAAGGATCTGCTTGTCATCACTAGGGAAAGCTAAGTACCCTGTTAGAGATCTTTCCACTTGTTTGATATTTCTGGTAGGTATATTTTATATAACAGAAAACACAAAAGGCCAGCATGAATAGTCCAACGCTTTATTGGAAAATCTGTAATTGGACATAAAAATGCCCCAACAATAAATCCAACTTCAAACCGGTTTCGGCAGTTCGCCTTCTTCAGTGAAGTAAAAAATATATTCAGAGTACAGCATCATGCATTTTTATAAAGACAGTCAGACAGCATTAGCCAATGGTAGATTCCAACCCTGTCTATCTAATGAATATTCATAAGAATTCAGAATAGCATTATAAACTGCTTGTAAGGCATGAACTAATTAAATAAAATAAAGGTATAGATACCAATATAGATCCATACATATATGTTGTTACAAAAAGAATGGTGAAAATAACCACACCATACAACCATACAACAAATACAATAACGTTACTCAACAACTGGAGCCCAGAATGTAAACTTCTGTTTACTGCCAAAAATGTATATATGTACGTATACAGATATATAAACAATTACACAATAATAAGAATCAAGTTTAATCCAAATATATATATATATATATATATATAAAAGAATATATATATGTATATCTCTAATAAATTACAAAGATTATCCAATGCAACCCAATATAGCATTGTACCCATAGCACAATAGCTGAATAAAAATATTTATCATAAGTGGTCATTCAGACCAGGAGGAAACAGAGCTCCAAGATGGATAATCCAGTATTGTTCTTTGTGACTTGGTATGTTTTGCCATCCTTGTTGATGGCTCCTACCCCCAATGATTCTATCTATGACAGTAAACATAAACTTGGCTGAAGGATGTTTACTTGTATGTTGAAAAAGTGCATTGGTTGGCTTTTTATTCCGTATGTCACTGCGATGTTCGCCTATTCTAATTCTAAGGGAACGCGATGTTTTGCCCACATAAAAAGCTGAGCATTGACTTGTGGCCAAATATATCAACCAACTACTGGAACAGTTACCAAAAATCCTTAAATCATATACTTTACTCGTGTTGGCACTTGTGAATTGTTTTATTTTATTTACCTGATTACAGGATATGCAATGGCCACACGGAAAAGTTCGTCCCCCATGATGGTTAATTGTTTGTATTTCGCCCCTCCACTCTCCTGATGTTTATAATGGGAAAATAAAGAACCTAAAGTTCTACCCCTTCTGTAAGACATTTGACATTTACAACCCAAAATCTCACGTAAATAGTTATTGGTCAGTAGAATATTCCAATTATCATTCAAGATATTTCTGATTACCTGATGATTTCTTCCAAAAGTAGTAACAAATCTCAAGGTAGAATCCTGTGGTCTACATGAGTGGTCCCTGTATTCAAGCAATCTACTTCTCTGTTGTTGTCCAGACCAAGTGCTAGCAGATACAATATCAAAAGGACAATATCCCCTGTCTAAGAATCTGTGTGTTAAATCATTTTTGGCATCCTCATAATCCATGAGTGAGGAACTAATACGTTTTATTCTCAGAAATTGAGATTTGGGGATATTCCTGATGGTGTGGCGTGGGTGCATGCTAGATGCATGAAGTAATGTATTATGTTGAGGGTATTTACGATGAATCTTAGTACCAAGAGTATTATCATTGTTTCTATAAACAGTAACGTCTAAGAAGTCAATGTGATCACGGTTAGATGTAACCGTAAACTCAATTCCCCAGACGTTACTGTTAAGATATTCCATGAATTCTTGTAGATACCCTAAATCTGCATGCCACACCATCCAGCAATCGTCCAAGTACCTGCGCCAAATATCCATTTCTACCATGTATATGTTGTGTGATGGATTATATATAAGGCATTCCTCCAAGTAGGCCATAAATAAATCGGCATAAATGGGGGCAAATGATGCCCCCATAGCTGTCCCTTGGAGTTGCCAATAGCATTCACCTTGAAAATAAAAAACGTTTTTATTCAGTACATGTTCGGACATACAAATAATGTGTGTTTAAGCCTGGTGGATATAAATCCGCTTTCTCCAACCAAAACTGTAGGGCTTGCAAACCAGCCCAGTGTGGTATGCTGGTGTAAAGAGACCTAACATCGAGCGTACACATTAGCCAATGTGATTCAATTTGTGTATCCTGTATAATTTGTAAAAATTGTGTGGTGTCTTGAATTCTTACTCTCACATATTTTAGTAAGGGTTTGAGTTGTTGGGTTAGAAATACTGATAGCGGTTCAGTAAGTGAACCTTGACCTGAAACAATCGGTCTACCTGGTGGTGTAGTAAGGGATTTATGTATTTTAGGAAGCAAATATAATATTTGTTTCGAAGGATCTGTTACTGTTAAGTGTTGAGCTGTGCTACGTGAAATAATGCCCTCCTCAACTGCTGTATGCAGAAAGGCATCTATTTCCTTCTTAAATTTTGGAGTGGGGTCTATACCCATAAACATATAACATCTAGTGTCTGATAATTGACGAAGACCTTCCTGAATATAGTAATCCATATCCAAAATAACAACTGCCCCCACCCTTATCAGCTTGCAGTATAACAATATTGTTATTATTTTTAAGTTCCATCAAGGCTTTCCTTTCAGCTGAGTCAATATTTTCCTGTAAAATCTGAGAATCAAAGGGTGGAAAGTGTAAATCTCAATACAGCTTGTTGAAATGTAGCTACATATTTATTCATAGGTGGCTGAAACGTTGATTTGTGGAATCTAAATTCCGCAGCTCGATCAACACTAGCTGTATTCTGATCTGAAAAAAATATTCTCAGGTTAAGGCAACGGCAAAAATTCAAAACATCTAATGTAGTCTGATATTGATCACAAAAAAGCTAGGTACAAACCCCAATCCTTTATTTAAAAGTTTGTGTTGATCATCAGTTAACACAGTGTTGGATAAATTTAAAACATTGTTACAACCTGTTTCTATTGTTTCAGCAACATTTGAATCAAACCCTCCATTGATTCTGTACCTATTCCGGTTGGTATGTTTCCGCCCCCCTCTGTATTTCCTGCCCCTTCTAAAGGGATTATACTGTTGTTTCTTTTCCTGGCAGGCGATTCTGCTAATGGTATAGCTTCGCTATCAGTAAGAGAGGACTCATCCCCAGACGTACTAGTGTCAGATTTTTCCTTATGTTTTAAGATAGACCTAGGCCTTTTTCTTGTCCTGCTCCCACTCACACCCGGACTATATTCCTTAAATCTAACTGATCTCTGTATTTCAAATGGTCGTCCTCTGCTATAATCCATAACATCCCTGTTGAATTTTTTAACCTTCCTGTCCTTGGTAGCTTTATCATATGTTGTTAATTCTTTGGATAATTTTGTAACTAAATTTTCATAATTAGTGGATGACATCAATTTTTTGCATTCAGAACTTAAATTCCTAACTTCTGATATGTTGTTATCAATTGCCCTCTCATAGTAGGAAGCCAAAATCTTTACAAAGGCCATAGAGCCATCTTGTACCGCTTGATTCCATTCATCGGTCAACCTCTGTTCAGATCTGCTGACCATCGGCCGAAGTCTTATACGAAGACCTCTGGGAACCATATTCTTAAGCAAATATGCTTTAAATAACCTCAAGTGCCGTATATTTGCTCGTAGCCCTTTAAGGCCCTTTTCCAAATTTAAAAATGCCACTTGGCATCCATCATGTATATTATTAATTGGCTGACTAGAGTTGTTGCTTGGGATAGAATCCAGTCCAAACACTTTGATATCTTCCCGATCAGCACACAACCCCTCCAAAATATTGTCCAAATCCATTTTTAAAAGATTTTTTCAAAATAGTCCAAAAAATATAACTCCTGAAGAAAAAACTTCAGTAAAAATGTTAACCAAGATGAAGGTATCAACCAGGGATGTATATGAGAATGAGTAGGGAGAAGGACAAGAAAAACAGCATAGAATAAATCTATAAACTAAATTCGATAATACCTGTTGCCCACCTGTAGTCATGAGGGCCAATATCTTTACACTGTATATTCTCTGGTTTAAACTTAGTTCAGAAAACATAGGTAAACATATAAAAAATATATGTATACATATATATATATAATAATATTATGTTTACCAGAGAGTTCGAATCCTTATAGGGTAACCACAATTCTCAATCTCGGCCCCACCAGACACCTTATATATTCCCATACAGTTCAGTATCTATAGATCAAACCTCCAAAATAGTTGTTCATGAAAATTATCAATCACAAAATATGTTTTAAATAAAGGAAAACAATGTAGAAACCTAATAAACACACAGGCATTAAGTGTAGCAATTATATAGGATATTTAAATATAGTCCTGTATGTTCAATTCCATTAATTTATACCCATATCGACTGTTTGCAACCTGGTTGAGAAACCCGTGTTCAAGGGGAGAACCAAAGACCACATTCATATATATATATATATATATATATATTTGTAATATTGACATGATCATTAATCAAAATTCAGCAAAATTGAATACAGTTGACTTAAATTACACTGGTCATATAACTGCATGAAACATCTTGGGAGAGGCCCCCATAAATGTAATAGGAATCATTCAAGTTGAATTAGGCCTAAAGATCCAGTAAACATTAATATATGTTGCACAAACATCCGGCAATAAACTGACTAATGTTATACATACTATGCATATTATTTATCGTTGATAGTAGCCAATTGAAATAATGAAAATAGGGACAAAACAGTAGAAATACTAACTGGCAGTGAAAAATTCACAACCAAGTATAAAATGTCCATCTACATTAGTATAAGCACCATGAAATATCTCTCAGTTGCATGTAAATACATAAAATCATGAAGATGATCTATAGATGGAAATAATAAATCATCAAATATACACTTGTCAGTTAGATATATAAAAAAATCTCATCCGACCTGTTATTGATAATAACCAAACAATATATCACATTCAAATGTCAGTTTAAATGTCCCAATATAGTGTGCAATTCACCAATAATGTCCTGGTTCCCAAACCGAAGATGCTCCTAAATCCACGAAGTTGGTTTTCCAATGACAGTAAATATAGGCCCTTGTACACGTGGATGTTTGAAATCCTTAGCGACCCTCTAGAATAGCCGACCTCAATTCAAAGAAAGCCATAAAAAGTTACAAGAAGAGAGTTCCATTGGCCCAATACGTTTTGCGTTGAATAAAAAGTCAACCCAAGTGAAATAGTAAACCTCGTGTAACGAAAATAACCACAGTACCTGAACTCAGTTGTCAGCTCTATGTAACCGATGTAATCATTCACCACATAAGCATCCAAAAAGTCCAAACTCCAATATATCCAAAACTACTCAAACGACCACAATTGAAGGGTTGTATCATCCAAGGCAAGCCAACAGATTAAATAAATAAAGAATCCAAGGAAGGAGTCCTCTCCTACCGATAGCGAAGACTACAAGCGCCAACAGCGAGAACCAACTATGCAACCAGAACACCACGCCTCGCACGTACAGCATGCACGGCCCAACCAAGTACTAGAAAACACATTACTCCATGCATCTAGCATGCACCCACGCCACACCATCCGGAATATCCCCAAATCTCAATTTCTGAGAATAAAACGTATTAGTTCCTCGCTCATGGATTATGAGGATGCCAAAAATGATTTAACACGCAGATTCTTAGACAGGGGATATCGTCCTTTTGATATTGTATCTGCTAGTACTTGGTCTGGACAACAACAGAGAAGTAGATTGCTTGAATACAGGGACCACTCACGTAGACTACAGGATTCTACCTTGAGATTTGTTACTACTTTTGGAAGAAATCATCAGGTAATCAGAAATATCTTGAATGATAATTGGAATATTCTACTGACCAATAACTATTTGCGTGAGATTTTGGGTTGTAAATGTCAAATGTCTTACAGAAGGGGTAGAACTTTAGGTTCTTTATTTTCCCATTATAAACATCAGGAGAGTGGAGGGGCGAAATACAAACAATTAACTATCATGGGGGACAAACTTCTGGGAACTTTTCCGTGTGGCCATTGCATATCCTGTAATCAGGTAAATAAAATAAAACAATTCACAAGTGCCAACACGAGTAAAGTATATGATTTAAGGATTTTTGGTAACTGTTCCAGTAGTTGGTTGATATATTTGGCGACATGTCAATGCTCAGCTTTTTATGTGGGCAAAACATTGCGTTCCCTTAGAATTAGAATAGGCGAACATCGCAGTGACATACGGAATAAAAAGCCAACCAATGCACTTTTTCAACATACAAGTAAACATCCTTCAGCCAAGTTTATGTTTACTGTCATAGATAGAATCATTGGGGGTAGGAGCCATCAACAAGGATGGCAAAACATACTAAGTCACAAAGAACAATACTGGATTATCCATCTTGGAGCTCTGTTTCCTCCTGGTCTGAATGACCACTTATGATAAATATTTTTATTCAGCTATTGTGCTATGGGTACAATGCTATATTGGGTTGCATTGGATAATCTTTGTAATTTATTAGAGATATACATATATATATTCTTTTATATATATATGTATATATATATATAATTTGGATTAAACTTGATTCTTATTATTGTGTAATTGTTTATATATCTGTATACGTACATATATACATTTTTGGCAGTAAACAGAAGTTTACATTGTGGGCTCCAGTTGTTGAGTAACGTTATTGTATTTGTTGTATGGTGTGGTTATTTTCACCATTCTTTTTGTAACAACTTATATGTATGGATCTATATTGGTATCTATACCTTTATTTTATTTAATTAGTTCATGCCTTACAAGCAGTTTATAATGCTATTCCGAATTCTTATGAATATTCATTAGATAGACAGGGTTGGAATCTACCATTGGCTAATGCTGCCTGACTGTCTTTATAAAAATGCATGATGCTGTACTCTGAATATATTTTGTACTTCACTGAAGAAGGCGAACTGCCGAAACCGGTTTGAAGTTGGATTTATTGTTGGGGCATTTTTATGTCCAATTACAGATTTTCCAATAAAGCGTTGGACTATTCATGCTGGCCTTTTGTGTTTTCTAGTACTTGGTTGGGCCGTGCGTGCTGTACATGCGAGGCGTGGTGTTCTGGTTGCATATTTTATATAAAGATAAACATACTCAGTGCCTTTTCTACCTTGGGCCGAAGCATGTCATAAGGGACTGTTGTGTTTGTCAGGCTTTTGTCCCAAAAACCCTGAGAATTCGTCCCTCATCTTTAAAAATTTATTTAGATAAACCATTGAAGGATGTAGTGCAAGCCACTGTATCTTCAGAAGTTCTCACCTCAGACATAATTTTACAACCAAAAAGAAAACCCATAAAGCAGAAGGAAGCTCTCTCTATTTTAGCTTTTTTTCTAGGCCCAAGTTGTATATCTCTGAGGCAGTTGAGATGCCTGCAGACAGTCTGTCATCTTGGCCTTTTCCCTCTGTAACAACCCCATTAGAGTCTGACATTGATCAACCTAGATGCGTGTCCTATTCTACCAGTCAGGTGGCCATTAAGTCTTCAAAGAAGGGAGCCCAGACTTGTGATTTTTGAAGGACCAGATGATGCTCTGAAGTATTAGTACAAGAAAAAGCCCAGCTTCCTTGATGGAGGTACATCTGGGGTTGGGCCCTTCTCATATGGTTTCCTTGAAAACCCCCGAAAAGAAAATGCAGAACACCTTTCTTCTACTGCTGCACCCATTATCAGATCTCTTCAACAAGAATGGCAAGGTTTTGAGAATTTCTCAGAGGTTGTTCAAAGCTTTTATGGCTCTTAAACCCCCTCATATTTGTTTGTCTGCTTCCTCACAGTCTAACCCCCCCCAAAAAAGGGAGAGAATAAAATACTTCTTTTGAGGAAGATTCTTCCTGTGCACCAGAATCTGAGCTCTTAGATTATTTTTTTTCATATATATATATATATATATATATGGAAACTCCATTGCCTTCATCTGTCTCTTCTGTACATAATGCATTAGAAGACACCATCCATTCAAGCATCTCTGGCCCCTGAGTCTCTACCACCTGCACCATAAAATCCTGATGGGTGTTATAAGGTCCCCTGACAGTCACAAGTATCTGTTCAGTGATCCTATTTCTTGCCCTGTGGTTATTTCCACAGATTTAGACAAATTATCCAAAATTTTCACATCTACCAGTGGTCCTCTCAAATCTTTTCAACCTCCTACATTTTTCCTAACCTCAAAGAAGAGGTGAAAGGATTCTTAATTTGCTGGGTGTTCAGGAACAACTACATTTTTATTTGGATAAAAGTAAAGAAATTAGAAAAGCTGTTAAATTTTTCATTTCCTTTTAGGGTCAAAAAGAAAAGCCATCCAGTATCCAAGCAAACCATTTCCAGAAGAGTATGCTTTGCCATTTTCTTTTGATATTCCTTTCATGGTATATCCCTCCTAAGTAATGTCAAAGCTCATTCTGCAAGGGCTATAGATTCAGGTAATGTTTTCAAAGGGCTTGTCTCCATATCCATAGTAGAGGCAGATATTTGGTCTTGCATTCACACTTTTTATAAAACCTAATATTATTATTGCTTTTTCTAGAGACTGGACTAGGTTTGCAAGAACAAACTCATCTCTTACCCCCTCACAGTTTGTGTAAAAGCTTTGGGAATTTTCCTATCTGTCAGCATTGCTACAGCAGTGATCTAATGATAAGAGTAATGCATTTCTTTAAGAACTTATTGTAGCAGTAAATGTTTGAATAGATCATTGTTGCACTGTGGGCACCCTCCTTTCATTCCTCTGTTGTCTCTTTTTCCCTTTGACAGAGGTGAAATCCATTGTTGCCTTTTCTTCCCTGTCTGACTTCTACTTGAATCTGTCCTCTGCGTAACAATACTCCGTGTAGTCTAGGGCAGGAAAGATCTGAGGGTTTTTGCACTTGCGCGTCATCTTCACATGCCTCGTGCTTCAGTCTACAGTTGGACATATGGCACATAAGGAAGGACCGCTTCAGTTTTGTTATAATGGCTGAATGTACGGTATTCCTAGTAGAATGCATCCTGTCACTATTATTGAGAAATGATCCTTTTGAACATCTGTTACAGTAAGTTCATGTACAACTGTACTTCATTCAGCACCTCATTCCTGAAAATTCTTACTCCTCATACCCATCTCCATGGAAAAGTTGGTAAAACATTGAGTACTCCTTTAATTTAACCATCAAACTGAATATCTCATGAGGGAAAGATACAAGGCATGGACCACTTGGAATACAAGAAAGTCTCACGTTAACCTGAAGCCAAGCAAAAAAAATACTGTGCTTAATGCAATGAACTGTTACTCCCAAGAATCTAGCCACAGTAATCCTAAAGTTTTTTGCTCCATAATTCACTTAGGCCAGGCAAGCAGTTACAACTATACCCAATCTCTAATGAAAGTGTTAAACATATAGCTTCAGAATGTAATGAACACCACAGCAGCTGCCTCCTTAGTTCCACACTACTTCACCTCCCCTTCAAGCATTACAGTTAACACCACTAAACAGATCACCCTGTTCTTCCTTCAAGTAATTCCTACATCTGTGATCAAAAATACCTTCAGCTAAAACCTACTATACTTGCTGCTGACAGTCTACAAGGAAAATACTGCAAACTAGAGGCAGATTAACTTGCCTATCCAGTCTCTATTATCAAAGCCATCAAGGAATTCTATGATCCACTCCTTTGGAAAAATCCTTCATCATTTTCCTGGACAAAGTAGGCAACTCCACTAAACTCCAGTTTCATACCTGTCACATTCTATCATATCTCTCCAAAATCATTGACAGATGCTCAGTATATACACAACTCCTGAATTTCCTTCTAGACAGTAATTCTCTATCCCCTTCTAAACATGCTTTTTGCCTCTGTCACAGTATCCAGACAGTTCTGTTATGTTTCTTGATCTTGATCATCAAAAGAGTAATGTAGGTCTTTCAGTCTCAGCCTTCTTCCGTGACCTATCCAAAACTTTTGACACTGTGTCTCACACACTTACTGTATGGACTCTCATCCCTTGGACTACATCGACATACTCGCTTTGTTTGCTAGTTAAACGGCAGGACTAGTACTCAAGCTACCTACCAGTGAACATAGCTGTTCCTCAAGGTTCCATTCTTTGCTGTCTCCTCCTCATCATTTTCAAATACAGCCTGTCTTGCCACTAAACATGCCTTAGTAATTCAGTATGCTGATGACTCAACACTAGTTTGATCAGCACCTGCTCTCTCTGAATTAAGCTGCCACCCAGGAGTCTTTCCTGAACATCAAATCCAGGCTAAAATGATCACAGCTTATGTTAAACCTGTCCCAAAAACTAAATGTATGCTTTTCTCCTCCCGCCATCATCCAAATATATCTAGGGAGCTCAGCCCATGTAGAACAAATTTCTCATACTGAATTCCTTGTAGTCCTTATTGATGAACATTTTAAAATTTGACCAGCATCTCCACTATGTCATCATCAAATACCACAAATTTGGCCATTTCTCCATGACCACGAAGTTTCTAACATGCATCTGTTGCAAAGTTAAAGCCTGTACCCTCTTCTTACCTGGTCACCTGTAAGCTTCAGCAGTTTTCACAAATCTGTAGCACAGCTCTCCAAGCTTGAATAATGTTGCAGTAAAATTGCCAAATTTGCTGCAAACCAGCCTTCTACAGCCTGCCATTTAGCTGCTTTACAAACTCTGGGCTTTTCAGAACTCTCTAACCTCACAGCCTTCTCTCGACTAAAAATTGCCCACAAGAAACACTGTCAGATGTTTTAATTTATCATCCATCTCCATCCTGCTGAACTGGTACATCCCCGCCAGGACTTCAAGTTCCAAAGACTATTTTCTAACTGAAACTTCTGTCATCAGAAGTAAAACAAACTAAAATGCTCTTCTTCAAAACAAACCTAAACTCTTGTTTTGCAGAACCCCTGGTTATGCTGTTGCTGCTTGAACTCTGGCTGACTTACCTGTAGGCTCCTTACTCAACTACCAGAGAACAGACCCATATTACTTTTTATCCTAATATACATTGCTTATTTCCACAGGTATACTAATGTGTTCTCTAAGCTTTATTCCCTTATTACACCCCCTAAACAAGTACTACAGCTATAAATAAAAGAACAGTTGCCATCTGTCTCCGCACTTGCTATCATGCACAATCTTCACTCTGAGCAAGTACCTTACAAATTCCTTAATGCTTTGTATTACTTCTGCCCTGCTACTAAACAGTCCCATATCTGTGTAGCTGTACAATGCCAGTGTATTTTCTTTTTCTCCGTACTCTCTGATCTCTTCTAAACCACTAGTTGGAGTTCATGATGTCTTGCTGAAGTATAACTTAGAAGGCAAGTAAATGTTATATACTGTTTTTTCCCCTCTCAGTACATATCCTTAGCTGTAAAGCATAACTGTACTCGTTCTCATGATGTCCTAGTGTTATTTACTTAACACTGTTTTATTTGTTGCAAGTGTTTATATGTTACTAGCTCCTATTCTGTTGCTGTGTGACTACAGATCTCCAACACTTATTTTACTCAGTGAAAAGTTAATATTTTGAAAATGTGAATTATTTATGTTGTTTTAGAGATTTTCTCCCTAGGCCCCTGCTTGAAAATAAGTATGAGCCTATTCAAACGTTACTAGTTTGTAAAAGCAAATAAAGCAAGGTTAATGAGATTGTAGAGCAAATCTGGGTGGACATAATTACTGTCAAGATAGACACCATACTTTGAGTACTGTGTTGCTGTAATTTGGAGCAGGTGCTGATTAAAATGACATAATTTGTTAAGACAGATGTGAAGCTTGTTTATTTTTTTCAGGGAATTTGCTGTTACCCATAGTAAATAATTTACTAAGGAGAATCGAGGTTGAACTGACCAAGACATGTGGAGTCTCTAGACATTTTTTTCTCATTGATGTTGATGGTTGTGTTTAGATTGGTGAACCATTTCTGAGTGAGTTAATTTTAATATTTTAATAGTTAATTGTGCAAGAATACCAATGCTCTGGGTACCGGAAGACAAGAATGTTGGCATATGAGATAGCTTTTGGAAGGAAATGTGTTAGAGATTTGTTTGACCTTTAAACAACACTGGAAAATATGGTGGAGGGGGTGACACTGGAAGGTGGGGGGGGGGTGTTGAAAAGTACACACCGTGTTCTTTTAAGTATTTCTTTGAGCCTGCGATCTATGTTTTCTTTGAAACTAAAAGAAGGGAATATTTGTAAAGAGTCTGTGATCGTCTGCAGCCTTGGCACAGTACATGAAGATGGCTATATTTGTTTTGCTGGCGTAGGTATATGGATCTACTGCAGTTGGTCTAAACTTCAGTAGATGTTGTTGTTTGTCTTTCTGCTTTTCCCGGTTAGGGGTCGCCACAGCGGAACTCCGGTCCGCTAATGATTGGCAGTAGATTTTTACAGTGCCGAGTTGCCAGCTCGACGCCCGCCCATTTACGCATATCTTTTGGAATGCCACTCGACCGCGGGGAGGACATGCAGACTCCACACAGAAGACACCCCCAGCACTCCAGCCGAGAATCGAACAGGAGAACCTCTTGCTGTGAGGCAACAACGCTACCGCTGCACCACCGCGGATTATAGTCTAAACTTCAGTAGATACACACTAAAATATTGATCACTGAAGGTCGGGGGGCCGACACCCTTATGCATATTGTAAGAGAGACAACCTTGGACTGTGCAAAAGAAAACTACTGTTTTTTTGTACCCTCCCCCCAATTATGTGTACCAATTCCAAGATTGCACAGTCCCCAGGGGAAGGGGCATATTCCCCAACCTTGGGGATTCAGTCTTGCACACCTGTTGACCATCTGCTTTATCATCCAATCTTTGTCAACAAAACAGACATTGACATTTGGGAGTTTTGCTTATTATAAACATTCCCATATATCGTTTGGCCCATCCTGGCCTTCCGGTTGTTCCCTTATCACCAGTGATGAGGGTCAGGTTGAGTGAGAATGGGGGTTTTGTACTGTGAGTTAGGGCATATTTCTTTATGCAGCCCAATCCCTTGATATGCTGGCTTCTGCTGTGCTTGAGGGAATGCAGTGGAACACTACAGGACACATGTCCCACCTTTATGGTCGTGTGCCTGTCTATGGCCTACCATCATGGAGAATGCAGTGGGATACGCATTGCCCATTTTGGGTCCCACCCTTCGCACACTGGTCAGCAGGAGCGTAACCATTATCTCCAGTTTCAAAATTGGCTACATGGTAGTGTCACTTTTCCTGACATTTTCCCTTTCCCTCCCATGAGATAGGCAAGTGAGCACAGCACCTTCTTTCCTGAAACTCCCCTTTTTGGCTCCTCCAATGTCAGGGCTGCTAATCAGTCTCAGGTTACCTGGGTCGTAGTCAGGGCTCAATCTCTCTGTGCCATAGAGACAGTACTATATTTTGTTGTAAAGTTCAAGGAGGACTTAACTGAGACTCTGTTTTTTATTATTGTTCTTAATAATCTTTGTTGTTAATTAGTATTTTTTACAATTTTGAATTTTTTTTTTTTTTTTTTTTTTGCTGACTGGGTTGATCAATTAAATATGTTGGATGAGTTAGGAGATGTATCTTTTCCTGACACTTTGGATAAGGGTGAGAAAATTGAGGAAGGGCATTACTGATCTGGTGAGAAAAGATTGGGGATTTTGGGTAGGAGAATGACTATAATCATCTGTATCTGTGATGGTAAAAGAGCTTACCATTTGTAGCAGTGCTGCAGAGATGAAATTGTCTCAAGGATATATAAACCTTGGTATATAGTCCATCATCAGCCCTAGGTCAACTGTTTGGTTTTGGTAGTGAATTGAAGAAGGGTTTTTCTGGACAGCTAAGTGGGTGAGAGATTGGTATTTCTTTTAAGAAGGCATGTAATGTAATTTTGCTAACAAATCAGTTAACTGTTGTGATAGTAGTATCTGTAGTAAAAGTGGTACCATTCATGAGAGGGTTGGCTGTTGCTTGCATCACTACTTGTTAAAGGGACAATCCCAGTGTTTAAAGTTCAGGTCCGAGTTATGCATGAGAGTGCGAGTGAGATTGATCGAGCCATTATTTTACACTCATTAAGCAATACTTTTGCTGTTTAGCTAGTATAAAAGTAAAAAAAAAAAAGTGAAGTGCATGCGTGTGTATTTGTTTCTCTCTGCGTCTGTGTGTGTGCTTGCTTGAATGAGAGCAAAAGTGTGTGTCTGTGTGTGTGCATGTATATGCGAATGCGAAGAGTGAAAGCAATCGAGCAGCAGCAGTTGAGGTTTGCATACCTCTTGACCTTTTAGCTCAAGATAACTGGATAAAGCCCAACATAATGTGGACACAGGCTCAAAATAGGAACACTTATCAGTTTCATGGGTAGGTGCTAGGCTAGTGCTTGAAGACATGGGCAAACGACTGAAGTGGTCATAGGGGAAGTGTTTCATTTTGATGTCAGGGAAGTGCTTTGGTATACATGGAGAAACTAATGAAGTGGTTGTTGGGGGAAGTGTTGCATTTGCTGTTGAAGTGTCTGTGTAGACATGGAAAAACTACTGAAGGGATAATTGCAGGTTATGTTACATATAGTGTCAGTTATAGGTTTATAGGTGGGTACTAGGCTATCAGCCCTGGGGCCTATACAAGCCCAGCCAAAAAGGTACCCTGGCTTTTGCCACCCAAGAAAATTATTTTCCTGTGCCACTGTCGAGCAGTCACACAGAAGTGATCCCCGGAGTGAATTTCCTATTTCCCATCCAATCATCAAGATTTTTCTTGAAGAGTGCTAATGAGGAGCTTTGTTTGATATAGATAGGTAGTTTATTCCAGAGTATGGGAAGTCTCTGGGACAGGAATCTGTCCCGCC
The DNA here is from genome assembly GCF_019279795.1 of Protopterus annectens. Taxonomy (NCBI): domain Eukaryota; kingdom Metazoa; phylum Chordata; order Ceratodontiformes; family Protopteridae; genus Protopterus; species Protopterus annectens. Next base: position 1,185,109,915 of record NC_056735.1, on the reverse strand, counting down.
GCCATGTTCTGTTTATTGTGGTGATAAGGTTTAGGTCCCTAGGGCGTGTAGCTCGGAGGGATTGTGATTTCTTTAAGTGGAGCATGGCCAGCAGCTCTCGGTTTGACATAGCTTTGTATGTTAGGCAGAGATCACCTCTGAGTAGGCGATATGCGACAGAGTAAAGCTGAAGTTTTTTGAGACGGTCTGCGTAGGGCATCTGTTTGAGGCCAGTAATCCTCTTTGTGAGGTATTTGTGCGGCCTTTCCAGTTGTTGTAGATGTCTTGTGAGGTACATACCAAAAGAGGCGTTGTACTCTATAATGGGTCTAATGAGTAGAGGGGAACATTGACCTCTTTTTTTTTTCTGGATGAGAAACCTTTTGTGATGAGGTGTGCCACGTAGAAGAATTTCCTGACTACTGTGACTATGTGATTATCAAAGGAGAGACTACTGTCCACCTGTGTCCCAAGGTCTCTTATCACACTTTCGGTGTTAAGTATACTACCGCCTGTGTTGTAGTTCATGGGTACAGAGTTTTTACCAAAGGGGATAACAGTGCACTTTTTGGCATTGAGCTTGAGGCCATGGCTTTGACACCAGGCATCTGTCTCAGTGAGGCCCTTTTGTAGGATGTCCACATTGTTAGGAGTTTCGATTATGGCTTCTAGTTTGCAGTCATCTGCGAACTTCGTTAGCCAAAGACTTTCTGTGTTAGCCTGTATTTCAGAGAAGTAGATACCAAACAGGAGAGGACCCAGGACCGAACCCTGTGGTACTCCACTTATCACTGGGCTGAAGTCTGATTTGGAGTCTACTACTTTCACAGTGTGGGTTCTGTCAGTGAGCCAGTTGGCAACCCGTCTTGTGATTAATTAAACACTTAATTGTTTGTGCATACATGGACAAACTACTGGAGGAGTTCCTAGGGAAAATCCTTCATTTGAAGTCAGTAAAAGTGCTTGTCCAGGGGTAATTGGGGGAAATGTTCCATTTGGTGACAGTGGACTGCTTATGTAGACATGGACAAACTACTAAAAGGATCATTGGGGAGAATGTTTGGCTTGATGTCAGTGATGCGCTTGTGCATACATGGAGAAACTGGTGAAGGGATCATTGGGTGGGAATGTTCTGTTTGGTGTCAGATAAGTGCTTGGGCATACATGGAAGATGTACTGAAAGGATCACCAGGGGAAATGTTTGATTTGGTGTTAGTGAAGTACTTGTGCAGACATGGACAAACTGCTCAGGGGGTCATTGGGGAAATATTTCTTTTGGTGTCAAAGTCCCTGTACAGACATGGACGTACTACTAAAATGATCATTGGGGGAAATGTTTTATTTGTTGCCAGTGAATGACTTCAGCAATAATGGACAAACTACAGAAGGGTCCATTTGAGGAAATGTGTCTGATCACTGAAGTCTTTGTGCGGGCTTCGTTGGAGAAAGTGTTTCATTCGGTGTCACTGACATGCTTGTGCAGACACAGACAACTTATTCATGGGATTGTTTGTGGGAAATGTTCATTTAGTGTCAGTGAAGTTCTTATGCAGGCATGGACAAACTACTGAGGGGATCATTGGGAGAAATGTTTCATTTGATGTTAGTGAAGTGCTTGAGCCTGCATGAATAAACTATTGACTGTGTCTTTGGGGAAATGGTTAATTTGATCTCAGTAAAAGTGCTTGTCCCAGGGTCACTGGGAAAGCTTTCATTTGGTGACAGTGAACTGCTTGGGCATACATTGAGAACTACCGAAGGTGTTTTTGTGGGAAATGTTGCATTTTGATTTCAAAGTGCTAAGTCAGACGAGGACAATAACTGAAGGTGTCACTTGGGAGAAATGTTTTATTTGGTATGAGGGAAGTGTTTGTACAGACATGGAGAATCAACTGAAGAGATAGCTGCGGGAAATATTACATATGATGTCAATTAAATGTTTGTGCATACATGCACAAACTACTGGAGAAGTTGCTAGGGGAAATGTTTAATTTGGTGTCAAAGTGCTTGTCCAGGGATCATTGGGGGAAATGCTCCATTTGGTGACAATGAACTGCTTTTGCAGACATGGACAAACTATTCAGAGGATCACTGGGGGTAGTGTTTCATTTGGCATCAGTGAAGTGCTTGTGCAGGGATAGTTGGGGGAAGTTTTTCAATTGGTGCTGGTGAAGTTATTATGCAGAGATGCACAAACTACTAGAGGGATCAGTGAGGGAAATATTTAATTTGGTGTCAGTGAAATGCTTCTGCAGACATGGACATACTACTGAAATAATCACTGGGGGAAATGTTTTATTTCGTGTCAGTGAATGTCTCCGGCAATAATGAACAAACTTCAGAAGGGTTCTTTTGGGGAAATTATTCATTTTGTCATCAGTAAAGTTCTTGTCCGGGCATCTTTGGGGGAAGTGTTTCATTTGGTGTCAATGATATATTTGTGCAGACACTGACAAACTGCAGAAAGGATTGTTTGGGAGAAATGTTCCTTTTGGTGTCAGTGAAATGCTTGGACACACGTGGAGAAACTACTGAAAGGATTGTTGAGGAAAATTTTCAGTTTGGTGTCAGTGAAGTGCTTGTGCGGAAATGGGCAAACTAATGAAGGGTTCATTGGGAGAAATGTTCCATTTGTTGTCCGTAAAAGTGCTTGTGCAGACCTGGACATGCAGGCAAGTGTTGTTGGGGTATACAATTCATTTAGTGTCCATGTGTGCAGAACGACTCAAATGATACCAAATGAAGCATTCCCCCCAAGATCCCTTCAGTAGTTTGTGTCCACAAGAACTCACACACCCACCCATACACTTGAAATACTTAACCTTCTTCTCACATCCAGGATGTAGCACACAGAGTGACAGAAAATAATCACTTTAAATGAAAAAAAGTTTTCCCGTGCTCATGCTTCCTCTTGCACATTAACTACTTCCTTCTTGACTTAATATATATATGGTTTACAATCAGTGAGTGAGGGTTTCCATGACTCATGCAACATCTTAAAAAATTCCTGTGGAGATTTTAGTATTTATAATTATACTGATTCCATCTTTGACCAGAAATTGGCTGATGTATTTGATAAAGGGCTCTCTTTTGTCCCATTTAGGGATGAAGTACTAATTAATTTAAAGCTTTATACAAGGAAGTTAAACTTACAGTTTATTCAAAGGAATGTCTGTTAACTCTATAGATCATGAACTGTGTAAAAGAACTAGCTTATTTAACCCCCCCCCCTTGAACCCTGTAGTGCAAACATTTGAGAGAATGTGTGAACATGAGAAAGTATTCAGATTTGGACAACAACTTAAATTTATGTGAGAGTAAAGTAGTCATTGATGTATTCAACAACAGGGCAATTAGAGTAATGAAACCAGATAAAGGGGGTGGCTTGGCCATCATGAACACCAATTCTTATATAGAAAAAATGTTTGGTATATTATATACTGATATATATTGTGAGATTAGTTTGAATGAGAAAAACATACTATATAGGAAAGTTGATGTAATTCTAGATGAATTATTGTTAAACAGGGAAATCAGCTTGGATGACTATAACTTTATGGCAGTCAAATCTCCAAAAATTCCTACCATCTTTGGCATACCAAAGTTACATAAGGATTTAAGTAGTCCAACCCTTAGGCCCATTGTTGATGCAAAGGCATCTAAAACATATTTTATTGCTAAATATATAGATACTCAATTAAAATCAATATTAAATAATTGTGGTTGGGTTTTAAAGGATTCATGGGACCTTTTAAAGAAAATAAACAAGGATACATATGACGACGATCTAATTTTTGTGACAATTGATGTCAGGGATTTGCTTTCCGTAATCCCACATGAATTGGGTGTAGAGTGGTTTTATCTATTTCTATGTAGATATACCAATATCAGACATGAGCTTGTTAGGACTATTAGAACCTTAATGGAATTGGTTCTAGACACCAATGTCATAGTATTTGAAGCCCAGCTCTTTAAGCAATGCAAGGGTGTAGCAATGGGGGCTATATTTGCCTCTATATTTGCAAGTATTCTCCTGGCCTTTTGGGAACTAGAATTAATTTTTAACAGCCAATATGCACAATATTGGAAGTATTATGGCAGATATTTGGATGACATCATTATCCTGTGGCATGGTAATATGGAAGGACTTAATAGCTTTTTGTCCTATATAAAGCAAAGTACAGATTTTCAAAATTTTACCTATACAATAGGGAATTATGCAATAGATTACTTAGATATCACTATCAAGAAAAAAGAGCATAAAAAGGACTTTATAACAACACTTTTTAGAAAACCTACTTACTGTAACACCCTCCTGCACTTTAATAGTTTCCATCCACTACACCAGAAGAAATCCTTAGTAAAGGGCCAAGTTGTTCTTTTGGCCTGTATGACATCTGAATGGGAGGATTTCTTACAACAAATTGAAGTATTGAAGAACATGCTTTTGCAAAGAGGCTATCCTGAACTGTTTCTGAAACCTATTTTGCAAGAAGTTATAGACAAAAGATATAGGGGGTGGTATTTTCCTTTACTTGGTAAAGGTATTACTCAAAATGAAAGTTCATCTAAGGAAGGAATTGACTTTAAAAGGTCAGCTGTTTTTAAGTTTAATAGACAATTCCCTGACATCACCCAGATTATTCAGCACAACTGGAATTTATTTTACACTAGTCAAGATTATCTTGAAATAGTGGGGAAGGCCCCAGAATTGTCTATCAGAAAGATATTTCCTTCAAAAATATGTTGGAGAGAAATAGTATTATTGGCACCAAAATAGGGGGCATGTTGAAATGTGGATTTTGCCTTCAATGTAAACATATCATGGAGTGCACGGAGATGGATATTCCTAATTATGGGAAATATTTCTATAAGACATTTTGTTGCAGTAGCAAATCTGTAGTTTATCTTGCCCTTTGTCAGTCATGTCCATGCTTTTATATTGGCAAGACTATCAATGTCCTTAGAAGTAGGGTTTATCAGCACTGGTATGACATCAGGAAACAGGACATTAAAAATGCCTTGGCAGTTCACATTAACAATGATGAGGGACACAACTTTAAGTTTACAGTTTTAGAGCAGGTATTAATGGGGGATGGGGGGGGGTCCAGTTAATGATTTCCTAGAATTTTATGAAGTAAGGTGGCAGATGAGGACCAATGCTACCAAATATCCAGGCCTTAATAGTAATATTTCCATCAGCCCTATACTTAGACTAAGGGCAGAAGGATATATGTGAATAATATGCAGTTCATAATATTTATTTATATAGGTAAATATTTATAATTTATAATGAAATGTTTTCTGTGAGTTTACACACGTGTTTTTAACCGTTTACGTATTTTATATATTTTATATGTATTTTAAGGTATGTACCTATTGTCTGTGTGTTTAGAGACTACACCTTTAAGCTGATTGCTAATTAACATTTTTGTAAGCAAGATTGCTATACAAGTTGGGTCAGTCAATGTTCATTTGTAATTGTTTTATTCTGATGAAGTTTTTTATTCCAAAAAACTGAAAGCGCTCAATAAATACTAGTTTGTGGATCCTGGCTTGCTTCTTCTATATTGATTTATGCATGGTTCTACTTCATAATCCCACTTACCCGACTTTCATAATATCGAGCTGAGAACACAAAGTCCAAAACACCGACCACTCAGAATACCTGTGTTTAACTAAAGGTAAGTAACTGCATGGTCAGCATGTTGACCTTTGCCCCTGACCGCCATGGTAGTGCGATCTTGGAGTTAGTATATTTAGTTGGGGGAGGAGCCCCCCATGTGGGTGTGCTTTCTTTGCTTCTGTTTCAGTTTGTTTGTCTGGTTGGTCAACGGGTTACTTATCTTTAGTTACACATAGCTATTCCTAACCATTGGTGTTTTGAACTTTGTGTTCTCGGCTTGATGTTATGAAAGTCGGGTAAGTGGAATTTCGTTTATATGACGTAGACCAATATGTGTGTGTGTGTGTGTGTGTGTGTGTATATATCTATATGTATATATGTGTATATATATATATATATATATATATATATATATATGCACACATATACATGTATATAACCATTTGGCCAACATGGGAAATTTGTCCTTTTCCTCTCTACTGCGAGATCTCGGAATTGGTATATTTAGTAGGGGGGAGCAGCCCCCCCCACACACACACACACACACACACATCCACTCACAGGTGGATTTAACATGTTTCATTGTGCTTTTCTTTTTATGTTGACCTAATGGTTCTTTTCCTTGGAGTCTGTTTCAGTGATGTTCATGGTCGTTAAAATGCAGTTTCAGTTTTGTCATCTCTGTTTGTAATTCAGGTAAGTGGTACTTCAGTCTACTGCTGTAGACCTCTATGTGTATATATAGATGTATAGATGTGTGTATGTATATATATATATATATATATATATAAGAGAGAGAGACGAGAGATACACACACATACAAAGTATATATGAGTGTTTGTATGTATGCACATATATATGTGTGTGTGTGTGTGTGTGTATATATATATATATATATATATCTATATATATATATATATATATATATATATAAATCTTGAAACTGAAATAACTGATCCCAGTTAAGCGAAATTGCGTTTAAACAAAAATGCACTTTTGTGAGCATTTATTTGTGTGTGTATGCATGTATATGTCTGTGTGTGTGTGTGTATACACACACACACACACACACACGTGTGTGTTTGTGTGCTCCTGTCTTCTCCTATTTCTCTTCACTCCTGCTCTTGACCTCTCCTAGTCTTCCTCACTCTCTTATCCCTCTCAGCAATATTACTCAGCCATGCGACATATATTTCTTAAAAATTTTTTATATACGTTACGTTTCTGTATCTTTATTTGTACTCATGTGCACATGATTATCATCTGTTATTAACTTGTCTTAACTGAACAATGTATTATGTTTACTTCTTAGAAACATTATGTACTGTACCATGCATTATTTACTTTTAATTATTGTAACGTTACTTGGGAGCTTTCCTCCATGGGTCTCCTCTGAATATGTACTTTGTTTTGCCCATTCGGATACTACCCGGTAATCAAATGTAAATAAATGTGTGTGTGTATGTATGTGTATTGGTTGCAAGCTCTGGAGTGAACGGCAAGTGCTCTAACACTCAGTAGAGTGACACCATTTGGTTGACACAGACAGGTTTGACAGGCGTGCAAGATCGACAATACTTGAGTAAGGAAATATTTCCTTTCCATGGGGGATTGTGTGACATCAGAGTTAGTAATTATAATTAGCAGGGGATGTGGGGGGGTTAATTAGTAGGGCATATAAAATATTGCATGATAACTATAGGAATCAGAGGAGTTGGCAAGTTCACATAGAAACAATGGTAGGATATATGTAAGGCTCTGAAATATGCAACAAAGTCTAGTAGATTAGAATTTTTGCTTGAAAGTGTTTGCATAAGTATTTTAGTACTGAAAGAATGTTTCCTCAGATAGACTGCAAATTTTGGAGGAGTGACAGGTAAGGAGGAGATAACTGGGAACATATTAATTGGGACTGTAATGAGTTGACAGACTTTAAAAATTTGTTGCGGACTACTCTGTCTAAATGTTTATTGCAGACTACTCTGTCAGAAATAATGCATCTGGCCAGTGGGCAAGGTTCACAAGTTATCTCACTGGTTGGATCTCCTCACAGGACACATTATCCAACCCCACTTGTCCACTCTGCTGTTGACATTGTGGGTGATAGGGTTTTGATCCCTTTTAGGCACCACTTTTCTGAGGACGTGCTCAGGGTTTTAAAGCAGGCAAGGAGACCCTCGACTAGAATACCTTACATGTCCATAGGGAAGAGATTTTTGGTCTAGTGCCGTGATCATAACCAGGGCCCTCTTTCAGTGGGGGATCCCTCTGGTCTTCTCATTTGTGTGAGTTGCTCCAGTCATGCTTGGCCTGTTCTTCTGTGAAGGCCCATTTGTCGGCCTTTTCTGTTTGCCTGCCGTTGAATCCTGCTTTGACCTCTCATTTTGAGATCAATTTCTTAAAAAGTGTTCTGCATGTTTGGCCTCCAAGAAAGCCTATTCCTCTTTGGGACCTTAATTTTGTTTTGTAAAAAAATTACTCTGACTTATTTTGAGCCTATAGATTCTGCTTCTTTGCAACATTATACCTGGAAGACTGTTTTGTTGCTGGCTCTTAACTCTTCTTGTAGGGTTTCTGAGCTCCAGGTCCTTATGGCCTTTCCTCCCCCCCCCCCCCCCCACAGGGACAGGGTGCCCTTCTGTACTAATCCTTCTTTTATGCCCAAGGTCGTCAATGAGTTGTCCTTAAATCAGTCCGTTCAACTACCTTACTTTTTCCCTTCTCCTCAGTCTACTAGTGAAGGGGGGTCCTGCATACCTTGAATTTGCACAGACAGCACAGGAACGATTTGGATAAAATTAGGAATATTCATAAGCCTGATTAGCTTTTTGTTTCCTTTCATTCCATGTCTTTGGGTTTGGCTGTTTCTAAATAAACTATTGCCTCCAGGATATCTAAGGCCATTTCATTTTGTTATTCATCTCATTGCATATCTCTGATGCTTTGGTTAGAGCTCATTCTAGAAGGGCTGTTGCTTCTTCTGGTGCCTTCTTCAGGGGGTTGGACACCATTCCATTCCTTGTGGCTGCTACTTCGTCTTCAGTGCATACCTTTAGTAAGCATTATAAGTTGGATATGGTTTCTAGGGCTAGAGCATTTTTTGCTGAAACCATTTTATGTGGGTTTATTCAGGGCTATTCTCAGCCATCCATCTCCCATTCTGTTTTCTTGAGCTTTTTTACTCTCCCTTCTGTACTGAATGCTTGCAACAGTGATATAGAATGGCATAGTACAGTTGTGTAAAATCTTACCATAATAGTAGATGATCTTCTCTTTATTGTTGCAGTATTCACTCCCTCTCTTTAACCTCCTCTTGTTTGTTCTGCATTTTTTCCTTCTGGATGTGTATGGACTCCTTTGTCCTATGATGACTGTTCTCTTCTTGAGCTTTTCTCCCTGGGCCTCCCCTGAAAAAGGGCTAACAGCTCAGCCAGAGAAACTAGGTCAGCCAATGTAAAATAAAGTAAAACACAGAAATAAAGAAAGAAATACAGTTTTAGCTAGTTGTGTCTGTATCTCCCTTTTATGCCCCATGTTCTGTATGGCACAATAAATACTCAAGATTATTTATACTGGCCAAGCGATGGGCTGTCCAGGGTGATAACATCACTTCTTTACTGAATACTGCAACAGTGAAGAGAAGAACATCAGCTGTTATGGTAAGATATTACACAACTGTACTTTAACTCTTTATTACCGTGCATACCTCTCCAACTATCCAGATTTCCCCTGAATGTCCAGATTTTTGCCTTATGTTTTTGGTCTGTTCCTCATAAAATTTTGATTTTCTGACAAATCACTGAGGATTGAAGTTACGTAATAACGACACACATTTCAGTTTCTGACTTCATGTCCTTCAGAAAATGCACACTAAGAAATCCTGTTATTCTATTAACTTTCTAAGTTTATAAGAGCAGTATTTAAAATTTGTCTCTTTTTTGGGCATTTGTTCCCCATTATTTTAGGCTTTGTCCAATTTTTTGTGCTAAGAGGTCGAGAGGTATTCTGTCATGTGATTGCAGTGGACTGGAAACAGTTTAAATGTTACCATGTAGGACTAATCGTTGTCAGACCAGGAATCAGACTCTTGTTAGGTACTGCAAACTGTTAGAATGATGCCAAAAGCTGTGCAGTATCATTTCAGTTATTTGTTTCTATATAACAGTGGAACTAGAAAACAGATTCATGCATATGTAAGGTTAAAAGTGAAAGAAGTGTTGAAAATGTAATACAATGTAGTAACTCACTAAGATGTAGCATGTACACTAGGAAGTGTATTTGGCTAGTAGCTGGAAATCAGCAAAAAATAAAATATGAAATGAAAGGAAAAGATGAGTGTATACTAATTTTTAGACTACAGAAACAAAATGCCAATTTTTAAACTATGCATCACTCATGCTTTTACAGATGCACAAGCAGCCTGCTCATAACAAATAGTGTATTTGTTTCGTAGTATTCAGAAATCAGCACATATCAAACCAGAAGCTGAAAAAGTTAACAGAAGAGTGGTTCTAATAATGCTCCAACCTTCTTGTCACACACTTGCTTTCTGTGGAATTACTAGCAGGTCAGAAAGTCACTACACCAGGCTAATATTCAAAAGTCAGAATACAGTAAAACATGAAATTAAAGAGGGAAATATGGATGTTCTTCGTGTTTCACTGTTGCAGTTATCACATTTGGGTTATCCCTGCCAGGGTAGCCCTTGGCCGGCCAGAATACCAGAGGCTTAGTATTTCTGTGTCGGTTGCTGTCGCTTCAGGACTAATGTTAGGTTGTCAGTAGTATAAAGTAAGGTAGCAGACGCCATTACATCAGTCTTTCTTGCCGTGGATCCCAAAGCATAAGCAGTTTGCACGAGTGCCGGTCGGCCGCTACCTCAGTTTCGTCTACCAATTTGAAGCTGAAGTCATCTAAAGCTAAGTACCCTGTTGGGGATCTTTTTTTCTTGCACTAACCGATGTCAGAAAAAGTTAACAATTGTCTCACCTGTGGAAAGCAAATACCACACCGAGACTTTCATTCTTACTGCGTCACTTGTTTAGGCCCAGACCACGACGTTCCCCGCTGTCACTTCTGTGCTTTGTTCAACACCAGAACTGTCCGTCATTGGGCTCTTATTGGAGCCAGATATTTTCTCTTACAGTCCTCTAACTCCAATATGGCTTCGGTAAGCCATCCGACAGCAGATCTTCCAAAAAAACGTAAAGACAGAGACAGATCACACAGTCCAAACTTACCGACGATGCTTCTGTTAAGCTAGTCATCAGTTCTCCGGTCCTCAGTGAGGTGCTCTCGCAGCCCCTGATGCCCGCTTCTGTGGATTCGCAGGCCACTACCGAGACCCTTTCGGAGTCTGGTGTGCCGCAAAACCTTCGACTAAGGATCTTGTGGTCATCTCTACCTTGGATGGGTCCAGAGCCACTGAGCAGGCACCGGCTTCCGAGGAAGTCCTTCGCACTACTGATTCTCGACGCAAACTGGCATCTTTTGTGACTACCGAGTTTCTTAGGCCCAGGGTACGAACCACACCCAAGAAATCGATGACCCAATCTCAGACACCTGCTTTTTTGCCTCAGTCTCAAATGCTTAAAATGGCAGAAGGCCTTATGCTGATCAGGGGAAGCCAAGCTACCCCCTCCAAAATAAAAAGAGATTTGTCCCCTGTAGTTTTGTCTGAACAAGAGTCAGATGACTCTGATGCATCTGAATATGAAGACATGCAATCCCCCTCTACTTACGATGATTCTGATGCAGAGGATTCCATCCCTTCCGCCTCTCCCCCAGAGGATTTTCCTTTGGGGAAACCCTTCATACCTTATGGGAGCATTTCCAGTGGGAGAGTCAGGACTACCCTCAGTCTAAAAAGAGACTCTGGGAATTCTTAGATCTTCCACAGCACAGACCCTTAGCCACCCCCCCCCCCCAGTCCTGGATGTTGTGGAGGATGTTTTCCTGGAATCCAGCTTGACTCCTGACACCCTCCCTCCTGCACCCGGAAAACCAGACAGGTACTATAGAGTCCCCGACTTTCACAAATTTCTTTTTAAAAATCCTACTGCTGACCCTGAGGTAATTGCTCAAGGGCCTAGAGGGATTAAAGCAACCTCTGTTAAGAATCCCACCCCCTCAGATAGGGATTCCAGAGCACTAGACAGATGGGGTAAAAAAGTATGCACCTCGGCTACTCTTGCTCAGGGCACTAAATTGTCAGTTCCATATGCTAAAATTTCAGCAACATAAAATGTCTTCCTTTCCTGCTTTTGCAGAATCTAAAGAGATGCAAGAGTTAATGCATTCTGCTAGTCAAGTAACTAAACACATCTTGGACTGTGGTTTTAACGCCCTAGAAGAGTCTTGCAGGGTAGCAGTCACCGAGTCTGTCATTAGAAGGCATGCATGGCTTAAGGAACAGCCCTTGCCAGACCATGTCATATCTAAATTGTTGGATACCCCCTTGCACAAGACAACTTATTTGGCACTAAGGCAGAAAAAGTCTGAAAAAAGATGGAAGAAAAAGCAAAATATATGCAGATAGTTAAGGATTTCTTACAGGTCCAGCCAGCCAAGTTCAGCAGGCGTTGTCCCACCAAGCACTGGTCCTTTCCTGTTCTGACTAAGCCAGTCCAGCCCAGACCCCAGGGAATCAGACCCCCCCCCCCCCCAGACAGCAGCCACAGGGAATGCAGAGATCTAAGCAGTGGACTACCTCCACTTCAAAACCAGGGAGTTCTAAGCCACCCACTTATGGTAAGAACTCACAATGACTCACCCCCCCCCCTCTGCCCACCTTCACTTACCCTTAGGAGGAGGAATCATGCAGGAAATATCTCCGTTTCAGAGTAGGATCTCAGCACTTTCAGTTCTCTGTGCTTTCCTTTGGCTTATCTACTGCTCCCAGAGTTTTCACAAAATGTCTGGCTCTGGCCATTGCCTTTTGCAGACAAAGGAATATCCAGATTTACCCTTACTTAGACAACTGCCTAATTCAGGCAGACAGCCAGGAAAAGCTGCACGAGCACCTGGCCTTTCTAAAGTCCCTACTGACCTCCCTAGGGTACACAATCAACGAAACAAAATCCAAACAAGTGCCCACCCAAAGGATTATATTCCTGGGAGCAAGCCTGGACACAGCATCCTAGATGGCATTCCTTACACCAGAAGCGCAAAATTTCCTGACAGCCTACTTCTCTCAACTAGCCACCAGACACCAGCTATCTGCAAAGAAGATCCTGCAAGCTCTGGGGTTCATGACATCTTCCATACTACTTATTCCATATGCCAGAGAGAATATGAGGAATTTCAGTGGTTAGTACCTAAAAAGCCTTTGGTGTCAACACTGTCAAGACCTGGAGACGTATACCTATAATTCCTTGCCTCAGGAAAGATTTTCTTTGGTGGGCAACAGCATGCTCCCACAACAAGGGATTACCTTTCTCACCACCCCCTGCCGCCCAGACCCTCACCACAGAAGCATCAGACTATGCCTGGGGTGCACTCCTGGACAGAAGGTGCATACAGGGCCAGTGGAGCCCATAGCAAATCCCTTTGCACATAAGCCAAAGAGAGATGATGGCTGTCCAGCACACCTTGATAGCTTTCAAGCCCCTTCTCTCCCTAGGGGCTCTCCTGATCAAACCACAACACCACTGTAATGTGGTATATCAACAAGCAGGGAGGGACTCACTCCCCTCTATGCAGGCTGGCCATGACCCTTTGGCACACAGCCTCTGCCATGCATCTCTACCTGTTAGCATAGTTCCTACCAGGTTCTCTCAACTCTCTGGCAGACCAATTAAGTAGAAATCTTATGGACCCACATCAGTGGCAACGCAACAGAAGACCCTTCACCCTAATAACTCAGAAATGGGGCACCCTGAAGGTCGATCTCTTTGCCTCCTACACCAACTATCAACTCAGCAATTTCTGCACCAGGGAGCATCACTGCATGGCTTGGAATGTGGATGCCCTGTCTTTTCCCTGGGTCAGTCTATCAGTCTATGCCTTTCCTCCACTACCTCTCATCCCCAGGGGTACTGCTCAAAATAAAGAAGGAAAAACCAAGGACAATTCTTATAGCTCCAGACTGGCCTCGCCAGCAGTGGTACCCCTTGCTGCGCAGTCTGTCCCCACTGCCACCATGGCATCTTCCTCAGATGCCAAACCTCCTGACCCAGAGGGAAGGGGAATTCATGCATCCCCAATTGTAGACACTCAATGTGAAGTTGTTCTATCTCGCCTTCATTCTTACTGACGGGTTCAGAGCTGATCCCTCGGCTCCGAGTCGGCCAAATTGCAAAGCTCGAGGTCTCCCAAGCAGCTCAAGGCTGAAACCCTATCCCATGATGCTCCTCTACTTCCCTCAGATCTAGTTTGCCGCTGCAACAGATTGAGCGTATTCCTCCAGCTCAGGCCGCTTTTTGAAAGTCAGCCAAGTAAAAGTTTTCTTTTTGGTTTTTCTTTATCTTCTTTTTTGAAGAATTGTGTCTCCTTAGCTGAAGTTAGGCTAGTATTTTCTTTACTTTCCGTTTTAGTGTGAGTTTTAAAGTTTAACGATTTCCATTATTGGCATTAGGCTGTGTGTTGTTTTTGTGCCTGTTTAGGCATCTTTGTTCCCTATCCCCTCATAGCCGAGTTTGGGCTTTAGCTTATAGCCGAGTCGGGCTTTATTTTCCTTTTGATAGCAGATTGCTAAAACAGTGAAGTAGACTCTTTTCTCAGCCGGTCAGGCTTTATTTCTTCATTTCATAGCCGAAGTTAGGCTTTATTTTCGTTAGTGATAGTTTGAATTCAGATTGTTCTTATAGCCAAGTTTGGCTCTGAATATTTTTTGGGATAGTAATTATTCTGTTTGACATTGTCTTGTGGATTATTACTATGTCTGAAAAGGTAAAGTCTGGCTTCAAGAAATGCCCAAAGTGTAGCCAGAAGATGTCTCTCACAGATGGTCATATCATTTGTGTTTAATGTTTAGGCGAGGTCCACCTTCAGGAAGTTTGTGCAATGTGTTACGGGGTTATTACTAGGGTTCTGGCAGAAAGTAATAGGAAGCTAGTGGAAAGGGGCCTTAAGTCCCCCTTTCAGTCAGAATTGGACTAGTCTCCTCAAAAGAAACCAAACCCTTCTTCTTCTACTTCTGTCTCTGGTTCGGAGCCGAAAGGCCTTTTGACTCCGAAGGTATCGAAGAAGGTGTCTGGCTCGGCTCCACAGTTAGTGGAGCTGACTGTCCAGGCAGTGGGTAGGAGCCATTCCCCAGTCTTGGAGCCAGTGTCTCTGACCGTAAGGTCTCCGATTCTGGGCTCACCTGCTCCTTCCGTGGTCTCCTCTCGAGCTTCCAGACTATCTGATTCGGATGTGGATCATATGATGAGATTGCTACCGAATCCGGTGCTACCCAAAATTTTATTGACTTCGACTCTGGCAGCTTCGGAGCTGATCAAGTCACCTACCCTGCTTACTGTCCTTCCTCCGACTTGAGCCTTCAGAGCTGGAGGCAGCTGATCAGTTGATTGTGGAACCGTCAGCACCAACACCCATGTCTGGGCCTATCTGCGCTGACTACCCTAATGTGTTCGGCCCCAGCTCTAGACTCTGGGAGCCGACACTCGCCTGTCTGTTCCGGGGGAGGGGAGTCGAACCGATGTTTAGGTTCCGACTCTTCCATTCAGGGCTTCGACATGGATGAGCTCGGCTCCCACCTCTGGATCAGAACCAGTGGCTTTGGTGTGGGACAAGTCCAGGCAGTGGATAGGAGCCGTTCCCCAGTCTTGGAGCCAGTTTCTCTGACCCTAAGGTCTCCGATTCTGAGCTCACCTGCTCCTTCCGTGGTCTCCTCTCGAGCTTCCAGACTATCTGATTTTGATGTGGATCATGTGGTGAGGAGATTGCTACCAAATCCGGCACTACCAAAAATGTTATCAGC
This sequence comes from Protopterus annectens, assembly GCF_019279795.1. Classification (NCBI taxonomy): domain Eukaryota; kingdom Metazoa; phylum Chordata; order Ceratodontiformes; family Protopteridae; genus Protopterus; species Protopterus annectens. Next base: position 1,185,094,388 of record NC_056735.1, on the reverse strand, counting down.
TTTGACTCTGGTACCTTCGGAGCCGATCAAGTCACCTACCGTGCTTACTGTCCCTCCTCGGACTTGAGCCTTCGGAGCCGGAGGCAGCTGATCAGTTGATTGTGGAACCGTCTGTGCCAACACCCATGTCTGGCCTATTGGAGCCGACTACCCTGATGTGTTCGGCCCCGGCTGCAGACTCTGGGAGCCTGCACTCACCTGTCTGTTCTGGGGGTGGGGTCGAACTGATGATGTTAAGTTGTCAATCTCGCCTTCATTCTTGCTGGATGGGTTCGGAGCCGATCCTCTGCTCCGACTCGGCACTAGCTTTAGCTCGAGAACTCCTTTTACCAGCTCGAGGCAACCCTATATCCCATGATGCAAGGCGGAACTACCTCAGATCTCGTTTGCCGCTTAGCGAAAGAGGTCTCCTTTGCCAGCTGAGGTAAGTTTTTCTTGTTAAATAAGAAAAAAGTTAGTTAGGGGTTTAATTTCCCTTCAGTGTTAGGTTAGCCTGTATTTAGTACAGCCCACCCTATTCCTTCCTTTTAAACTTTTAAAATAGTTTTTCAGTTAAAGTTTTAGTCAGGCCTAGTTCCCCAAGTTATTCCCTTCCTGTGTGTCTGTGTAGGGATTAAGTTGTGTGTTTGTGGGGACTGTTTGTGTATATCCTTTTAGGATGTCTAGGGAAGGCAAGGTCTCAGGCTTCAAGAAGTGTGACCAGTGCTGTCAGAAAATGTCCCTGACAGACGGTCACACTTCTTGTGTGTATTGCCTGGGGCCTTTGCACCTGCAGGACTCCTGTGCGTTGTGTCATGCCTTTAGCCAGAGAGTCCTGCAGGAAAGGAGGAACAAACTGATCCTCCGAGGTTTGTTAAAACCTGAAGGTTCTCCTCCTAAGCAAGGGGCAGGAAAACCTCTTAAGCCACCGAAGGCTCAGGCCACAGTGTCCAAGCCTCCTCTGGTGGCTCCGGCTCCGTCGGAGCCGATATCGGCTCCGGCTGGAGCCGATGCTTCTTCTGCTAGAGTAGTGGGTTCGGTGCCGGCCGGCTCCGATACCCTGACTACTGTTGCCTTGTCGGCTCCGGCTGGAGCCGACACTTTATCAACATCGGAGCCGAGAGATCCTCGGCTCCATCTGGGGTTCAAGGGACTTCGGCTCCGATGGCTCCGGCCCGTAAGAGATCCCGGTCCCCTTCGATACTAAGTATTCACTCGGCTCCCGAGTCTCCTCTTTTGTCGGAGCGGAGCCATCGGAGCCGATCTTGAGATCTTCCAGGCTGTCTGACCACGATTTGGAGAGGGTGGTAAGCAGGCTGTTGAAGTCTCAGGCACTTGCCCAAATGCTCCATAGCCCGTCTCAACAGACTTCGGCTACAGCCCCAATTCTTGAGATTCCTCCTCCGACTCCACACCAGAGTTCGGAGCCGGAGCTTCTTGGGACAGCGACTGTTTTGATGCCGGAGCCGATACATCCTTCGGCTCCGTCATCCTCGGCTCCGATCTCCTCCTTGAGACTTTCCTTGGAGGGATCCGGTCGTCAGGTTTCCACTGTCGGCTCCGAGGGGGCTAGTGGCATCGGACCCTTGTCCGACCCCGCTCTCCCTCTCGGAGCTTCGGCTTTGGTAAGCTCGGCGCCGACATCGGCCTCGGAGCCTTCTCTCTCCTTGGAGCCGACCATTCCTGTTTCTTCGAAGCGGGTGTGTTCAGGTCTCCCTGGGAGAGGAGCCTTTGAGGTGATGAGGAGTGTCCTGGCCTCTGAGCCTGGTCAACGGTCTATCCCTCTAGCTCCTCCCTCATCAGTGCCTGCAGATGCCTCTTGCCAGCCTCTTGCTCTCAGGCCCAGGGATCCATCGCCCCAGGTTTCCCCACTGGGAATTTCCTCCTCTTCCGAGGTTTCTCCTGACCCTGCAGGGGAACCCCCTCGGAAGAGGACGAGTAAGAGGAAACACACAGACTCCCCTGAGTCTACTACATCTGATACCGACTTAGATGAGTCGGAGGGTTCCCCACGGTCTCCCTCTGAGGATGTCTCATTTTCAGACATCCTTGAGCTCCTCAAACAGAGGGGGAATTGGCCCTCCATTGACCCCTCCGAGGATGAGTCTGTATACCTGGAGGCATTTGGATCCCGACCCTCCACCTCCTGGGTGTCTCTGCCTTTCGACCCACTCATGCAGGTAGTGGCTCGGAAGGCGTGGCTCCAGATTCTGTGGAACCTGTCCCCAGGAGACCATCCAAGTTCATCACGGCCCCTTCGGACAAACAGTTCCTGTCCAAAGGTGTCTCTGTGGATGCTATGGTGGTGGCGGCCACTAAGAAGGAACTGGCGGATCCTTCAGTACCTGTCCATCCTCCTAATAAGGATTCTAGGACCATGGACAGGTATGGAAAGCGGATGTTTTCTTCAGCGACCTTTGCAATGCGTTCGCTGAATTACCTTTGTCACTTCACCAGGCTTCAACGAGATATTCTCAAGGAACTGGGGGAAGTAGTCCAGGATCCTTCAGCTGCTGGGGCTCAGGAAAAGATTGCCTCTCAGCTAGCTATCCTGAATTGATATCTAACTCCTCCATGCGGCTCATATCTTATGCAGCCGATGGAACGAGCAGGGCCGCAGGCACAGGTGTTGCTCTTAGACGCCAAGCCTGGATGCGGCTGTGTAATTTTGCGGACCCCTTTAAGGCGTCCTTCACCAACACCCCCTTTGACGGTTCGGCTTTGTTCGGACCTCAGGTGAAGGATACTTTGACCAGATGTGAACAAGACGGTAAAACTCTTTCTGCCGTTGGAGTCCAGTTTTCCACTCCTTCTAGACCATATCCCAAGGGTCAGAAGGGGAAGATGTGGTTCCGTAAAGCCCAAGGAGCTACACCGGACACACGTGGTCAGTTTACCCCTAGAGGCAGAGGGGGTAACAATAGACGCCGCCCTAGAGGCAGGGGGGGTCCTCAGAACCAGGGCAACAGGGAGCCTCTTCCTGAGAAGCCCTTTCAGCATCCCTGAGGTGTTGCCAGACTGTCCACCCTTGGAGGCAGTCGGGAAGAATTTCGCTGTACCCAGTAGCCTGGCAATCCCTATCACAAGAGAAGTGGGTACAGTCGATTATATCCGAGGGTTACAAAATCCCCTTCAAAGGTTTCCGTACCTCTACAATCCCTTCCAGACATCTCACCCAGTCAAAGGGATTTGGCAAAACAGGAAGTTTCAAAACTCCTGGGAAAAGAGCCATCCAAACAGTGCCGGCAGACCAAGTAGGATCCGGCTTCTACTCAAGATTCTTTTGGTCCCCAAAAGGACGGGAGATTGGAGACCAATACTAGACCTAAGCAGACTAAACAAGTCTGTCAAAAGGCAAGATTCCGGATGGTCACGCTGCAATCCATTCTGCCCTTTCTGGGCAAGGACAACTGGATGTGCTCGATAGACCTTCAGGATGCGTACTATCATATAAAGATTCACAGTCGCCCAGAAGGTTTCTCCGCTTTCGGCTGGGAGCCAGTCATTACCAATTCAGAGCACTGCCCTTTGGCCTCACTTCAGCCCCCAGAGTGTTCACCAAATGCATGGCGGTGGTCACAGCTCACCTGAGACGTCAAGGATTCCAAGTGTTTCCTTATTTGGACGACTGGCTCCTCTCCGCCACCTCCAAGGATCAGCTTCTTCGGTCCAGAGACTACACCTTACAGCTTTGCAAGAGTCTAGGAATTTCGTGAATTTGAAAAATCCTCTCTGCTGCCTTGCCAATCTATCACCTTTATAGGCAGAGTTAGATACCGTCAAAATGTTAGCCAGACTAACAAATCAAAGGATTCTGGACATCCAGAAATTTGTTCAGCTTCTGTTACAAAGCAACAAGGTCAAAGCCAGGTTTGTCTTGAAGGTTCTAGGCCTAATGGCTGCAGCCATTGTTCTTCTTCCACTAGCTCGCTTCCACATGCGTCTCCTGCAGTGGATGTTGTTCACGCAGTGGTTGTACCACGATCTGCCCATGAGACACGAGATCTTAGTGACACAGTCTTGCAGGGCTCATCTACGATGGTGGGTATCTTCCCCTCTTCTTCATCAGGGCCGACCATTTGTTCCCCCTCCTCCAGTTGCCACAGTCACCACGGATGCCTCTCTGATCGGGTGGGGGGGGCATTATCAGGGCAGGATGGTCCACGGAACGTGGCAAGGGATAGAATAATATTTGAACATAAATGTCCTGGAAATAAGAGCAGTGCTTTTAACGCTGCAAGCCCTCGCGACTTTCTTCCCACAGGGACTATTGCAGTACAGACGGACAACATGTCCGTGGTCTGGTACATCAACAAACAGGGCGGAACCAGGTCCTATCCCTTATGTCGAGAAGCTCTCAGACTTTGGCAATGGGCGATCTCTTCTCAGCGGTTTCTGATAGCAACGCACATCCCCGGCAGGTCCAACCTATTGGCGGACAGGCTAAGCAGATCTATTCTGATGCCTCACGAGTGGTCTCTCAATCAGTCTGTAGTGGATCAGATTTTTCTGAAGTGGGGCACCCCTTGTTCCGATCTTTTCGCTACCCCTCAAAACAGCAAGTGCCCAGATTACTTCACACTATTTCCTCTTCCAGGCCAACCCTTGAGAGACTCTCTAACCCAGGATTGGCCTCGGGACTTCTTTATGCTTTTCCTCCCTTTCCATTGATTCCACAAGTCATTCAGAAAGCCACCGTTTTGAGAGCCAAATTGATCCTCATTGCTCCATATTGGCCTCGGCAAATTTGGTTTCCGTCTCTACATCATCACCTTCTGGTGCAGCCCTGGCATCTGGACCCAGTTCCGGATCTTTTGATCCACCAGTCGGGTCAGCAGCACCGAGCCATTCATTCTCTCAACCTCACTGCTTGGTTGCTCCACTTCCTTCCCTAGCCAGGCTACCAATGATTTCTGACTCAGTCAGAGACATTTTAGTGTCTTCTTTAAAGTCGTCCACTAGAACTGTTTATGCTAGCAAGTGGCAACGTTTTTCTATTTGGGCAAACGCCAGAAATATTGATCCTTTCACCGCTCCTATACATTCTGTTTTGGATTTCCTGGCAGAGGTTTTTCATTCGGGATCGTCATCATCTACAGTCAAAGTACAAATGGCTGCTATTTCCAAATTTCATGTTGGCTTGCAGGACAATAACATCATGTCTCATAAGTTATGCAAAGCCTTTTTGAGAGGAGTTTTTCTCCTAAAACCGCATGTGAAACATCCTCCTCCGCAATGGGATCTGAACTTAATGTTGGCATCCCTAATTCTACCTCCTTTCGAACCGTCTGCTACGTGTTCTTTAAAGTTGTTGACATGGAAAACTATATTTTTGCTGGCTGTTACCTCTGCAAGAAGAGTTTCTGAGATTCAGGCCCTCTGTATTCGCGCAGCTTATCTGGTGTTTCATAAGGATAGGGTTTCGCTCAGAACTAACCCTTCCTTTCTTCCCAAGGTTGTATCTCAAGCCAATATTAACCAATCTATTGATCTACCAGTTTTCTTTCCTAACTATTCTGACAGAGCTGAACAGAAGCTACATTTTTGGATGTTCACCGTCAGCTCAGGTACTACTTACATAGGACTAAACAAGTTAGAAAATCAGACCAATTGTTTGTCTCCTATGCAGGAAACAGGTTGGGTCTTCCAGTATCTAAAGTGACCTTATCTAGATGGTTGACTTCCACCATTTCCTATGTGTACTCTCTAAGGGCAAACAACTATCTTCTAAGCCAAAAGCACATTCGACCAGGAGTCTATCCACTTCTGTAGCCTTTCAGGATAGACTTCCCATTGACACTATTTGTGCAGCAGCTACTTGGGCCACGCCTCATACCTTTGTGTCTCATTATAAGTTGGATTTGGCCTCCAGAGATAGGGCCAGTTTTGGTTCCACTGTTCTCAAGAGTCTGTTCCATTGAGCCACCCGGGATACAGGTGCTAGGGACGCGGTCTCATCCAGCAAGAATGAAGGCGAGATTGACAACTTAACATTTAGAAGTTATGTACCTACCATAACGTTCCATGTTAGTTGTCTTCTCGCCTTCTTTCTTGCGTCCCTCCCTCCTTCCCCCTGGCCTGGACAGATCTTGGAGAGTTCCTATTAGATTGCTTCCTCTGGAGCATGGTTATGAGGACTTCTTTTAGGAACCATGGTTCCTAATTATATTAGGATAAGTCTTTAGCAGGGTTAGTTAGCTACCAAACGAGATCTGAGGTAGTTCCGCCTTGCATCATGGGATATAGGGTTGCCTCGAGCTGGTAAAAGGAGTTCTCGAGCTAAAGCTAGTTCCGAGTCGGAGCCGAGGATCGGCTCCGAACCCATCCAGCAAGAAAGAAGGCGAGAGAAGTCAACTAACATGGAACGTTATGGTAGGTACATAACTTCTAATTTCGGTTCTGACTCGTCCACTCGGGGCGTCTGCGTGGATGAGTTCGGCTCCCACCTCGGGATCGGAGCCAGTGGCTTTGGTGTGGGACAAGTCCACTGTGTCTCCAGATCCGGGAGCTTCCTCACATCAGAGCCATGGTGCCTTCGATGCCATGAGGAGGGTCTTGTCCCCCCCGGACAGTTGCAACTTCTGAACACACTGCTTCTTCCTGTAAAGCACCGGAATCTTCTCAGTCACCACAGATCCATTGTAAGTGTAGGGACCCGGAGCCTCAGGAAGCCCCATCGGGGGAACCCTGCTCTTATGAGACCTCCCCAGAAGCTCCCACTGAGGAGGTCCAGAGGAAGAGGACATGCAAGAGGAAATGTGGATTCCCCACAGGAATCTTTCACATCTGACACTGATTTGGGGGAATCTGAAGGGTCCCTAAGGTCCCCCTCTGGGGATATATCCTTTGCGGATATCCTGGAGATCCTGCAGCAGAAGGGTGACTGGCAGCCCATCAACCCTTCCAAGGACGAATTGCTGCTCCTGAAAGCTTTTGGGTCCCGATCCTCCACCTCTTGGGTATCTCCGCCCTTCGATGAGTTGATGGATCTGTTATCTTGAAGGGCATGGGATTCACCAGATACCATGGAGCATGTCCTGAGAAGACCAAACAAATACATTTCTGCACCTCATGATAAGGCCTTTTTATCTAAACCTATTCCTGTTGATGCCATGGTGGTTGCGGCAGCCACTAAGAAGTAGATGTCCGAGACCTCTACGTCTCTCCATCCTCCTAATAGAGACTCTAGGATTATGGACAGATTTGGCAAGCGCATGTTCAGTTTTACATTTGCTCTTCATTCGTTGAACTGTCTAACTCATTTTACCAGGCTTCCAAGAGATCGCCTGAAAGTGCTTGGAGATGCTCTTGAGGGTGCAGTAGCTGATAAGGCAACATCTCACCTTGCTACCCTTAATTCCATCGTCAACTCTTCCATGCGTCTCGTATCTTACGCAGCTGATGGGACGAGTAGGGTAGTGGGTACAGGAATAGCTCTTCAGAGATATTCCCGGATGCGCTTGTGTTCTTTTGCAGAACCTTTCAAGTCATCATTTGTGAATGCCCCGTTTGATGGCTCCTCACTTTTTAGACCTAAAGTTAAAGACCCTCACCAGATGTTAACAAGACGGAAAGACACTATCTGCCGTAGGAGTCCATTTTTCCACACCTACTAGACTTCATCCCAAAGGTTAGCGGAGTTGCAAAATGTGGTTCCATAAAGCCCAAGGAGCCTTTTTGGACACATGAGGTGAAACCCCCTCTAGGGGCAGAGGATGGGCCAATAATGGAAGATGCTGTCCATGCGGCAGAGGGGGTCCGCAGAACCAGGGTGACAGGGATCAGTCTTTTGGGAAACCCCATCAGCGCTCCTGAAAGGAGGCCTGCCTGACCATCTCTGGAGGCAGTCGGGGGACGACTATCTTTGTACCTAGGCGCCTGGCTCAAAATCACAAAAGACAACTGGGTACAAAGTATAATATCCAGAGGATATATTATCCCCTTTCGCTCATGCCCATAACCTTTAAGAAAGATCCCAGGTGTTCCACCCAGTCTGCGGGGAGTAGCAACAATAGAGATTCAAAAGTTGCTAGAAAAAGAGTCATCCAATCAGTCCCTGCAGACCAGAAAGTATCTGGAACTTACTCAAGATGCTTTTTAATACCAGAGAAAACAGGGGGACTGGAGACCGATTGTAGATCTCAGCAGACTCAACAGCTCTGTAGAAAAGACAAAATTCCGGATGGTCACGCTTCAGTCAATACTCCCGTTCTTGGGGAAAGAGAATTGGATGTGCTTAATAGATCTCCAGGATGTGTACTACCACATAAAGATGGCCAGGCTATCCAGGGATCATCTGCACTTTTGGCTGGGGGCCAGTCATTACCAGTTTCAAACCCTGCACTTCGGTCTCACTACAGCCCCCAGAGTGTTTACCAAATGTATGGGAGTGGTAATGGGTCACTTGAGGCATCAAGGAAAACCTGGTGTTTCCATAGTTAGACGACTGGCTCCTTACTACACCCACCAGGCATCACCTTATACAGGCAAGGGACATTACTTTAGACCTCTGCTCTCAACTGGGGATAACTATAAATTCAGAAAAATCTGCCTTATTGCCATCCCAGCATACTTTATAGGAGCAGTCTTAGACACCATCAACATGTCCCTAAAACTTCTTTTGGAAATAATACTGGCCCTTCGACAACAGATCATGGATATTCTCCCAAAGCACAGAGCACCGGCATCGGAGATTCTCAGACTACTGGGCACCATGGCAGCAGCTGTTACAGCAATACCTCTAGCGAGGTCGCACTTGTGCATTCTTCAATGACTGCTATTCACACAGTGGACCTTTCAAGAATTACCTATGGATCACCTCGTTCAGATAACCAACTCATGCAAGAAGGATCTTCGATGGTGGCTGACGTCCGAATCTGTAACCATGGGACATCCGTTTATTCTCCCGACTCCAGTTGCAACTATGACCACGGAAGCCTCCTTGATTGGGTGGGGGGGGCATTATCAGGGACTGACAACCCAAGGCATATGGCAAGAATATGAGGCTCACTTGCATGTCAGCATCCTAGAGATGAGAGCAGTACTCTTAGCGTTGAAGTCCTTTCCAGACTGTCTTCCTCTGGGGACCATTGCAATCAAGTCAGACAACATGTCAGTGATCTGGTATGTAAACAAACAAGGAGGGACCAGATCTTATCCCCTATGTCGAGAGGACTTGAGAGTATTGTCTTGGGCAGAGTCCACCCAGCGCTTTCTGATAGCAACGCACATCCTAGGGAAATCCAGCGTGATAGTGGACAAACTAAGCAGACCCATTCTGTTGCCACATGACTGATCTCTCAAGAACGAAGTGGTGGAAATGATCTTCTGCAGGTGGGGCCAGCCTTGCTGCGATCTCTTTGCAACTCCCACAAATACCAAATGCAGTAACTACTTTGCCCTAATCTCCCCAGTGGGGGAGTCCCCAAGGGATGCTCTCGTACACGATTGTCCCCTGGGTCTTCTTTATGCTTTTCTGCCATTCCCTCTAAAAAAGTTCTGCAGAAAGCCAGTGCCTTGGGAAGGACAGTTATCTTAATAGCCCCCTTTTGGCCTCATCAGATTTGGTTCCCCTTCCTCATCTTTTGGAAGAGCCCTGGATCCTGGACCCAGAGCCGGATCTTCTGACCCACTCATCAGGAGCTCTTCACCCTTCTCTGCAGTCTGTCAAAGTGACAGTGTGGCTGCTCTAATTCCAAGAATAGCCAGGTTCCAAAATTTGTCAGCAGAAGCTCAACATATACTACTGTCTTCCCATAATTCCTCGACTAGGAAGCTTTCTCTTGATAAATGGTGGAGATTTTCTATCTGGGCCCAGCAAAACAGTGTTCACCCGTTCCTTGCTTTGATATCAGATATATTGGAATTTTTGACCAAGCTATTTAATGAAGGGGGCCGCAGCAGCAACTGTTCGAGTTCAACTGGCTGCTATATTGAATTTTCATGTTGGTGAACTAGAGGACATTGTCATGTCGCATATAACGGTGTAGGCCTTTCTAAAAGGTACTATACATTTGAGGCCCCCCTGTTAGATCGCCTACTACTCCATGGAATCTAAATTTTGTTCTGTCAGAGATTATTCTTCCTCCATTTGAACCAGCATCTTCCTGTGAATTAAAATTTCTCTCCTGGAAAACTTATTTTCCTAGTGGCTATCACCTCTGCATGCAGAGTTTCAGAATTACAGGCCCTGTCAGTAAGGCATCCATATTTGATATTCCACAAGGATAGAATTTCACTCAGAACAAACCCCTTTCCTACCAAAGGTGTGCTCTGATTCCAAACTTAATCAAACCATTGAATTGCCAGTTTTCTTTCCTAATTATACTTAATCGATTGGAGTATATGCTTCACAAACTTGATGTTCACAGACAGCTCCATTTGTATTTAGACAGGACAAAAGACCACAAACAATCTGACCAACTGTTTGTGTCATTTTCAGATTTCAGGAAAGGTGCTGTATTTTCCAAACCTACCTTATCTAAGTGGCTTTCGGCATGCATATCCTTTGTTTATAGTTCTGCACATATTCCCTTGGAAAACAGTTGGAGCTCATTCAACTAGAGCTCTCTCTACTTCTGCCGCTTTTTCGGCCAGGCTACCAGTAGATTCTATTTGTGCGGCAGCTACATGGTCAAAGCCACATACCTTTATTACTCATTACAAAGTAGACAAGATCTCTAGGGACAGGGCTTCCTTTGGTTCTGCTGACCTGAAGCAGGTACTCCCATGAGCCACCCAAGATTGTGGTGCTGGGGACGCTACCCATCAGTAAGAATGAAGGCAAGATAGAACAACTTCACATAAAGAAGTTTGTACTTAACATAAAGTTCCATGTGAGTTGTTCCTCTCGCTTTCATTCTTACAACCCGTCCTCCTACCCCCAACCAGTGCCTGGAAGTTCCAAAGTTGACTGTCTGTCTGTTTTGTTTTTCTCTAAGGAGTTTTTTTTTCCTTTCACCAGTAAATGGAATTATGGGTATGGTGGTGTTACTCTGTGACATTATTACTAGTAGCAAGCAAACATGATCTGAGGGAAGTAGAGGAGCATCATGGGATAGGGTTTCGGCCTCGCGCTGTTTGGAGACTTCGAGCTTTGCAATTTGGCTGACTTGGAGCTTATCCATCGTTTCCGAACCCATCAGTAAGAATGAAGGTGAGAGGAACAACTCACGTGGAACGTTATGGTAAGTACATAACTTCTTTTTTTGGCAGCTTGGCTTATTCCCTAACCCCTGATCAGTCTACCAACCTCAGTAAATAGGTTCTAGATGTTATACGTGAGACCAGATGCCCTAGCACTAGAAAGTCTTATGCTGACAAATGGAAATGTTTCTGCACCTAGAATCAGGCTAAGAGAGCCAATACGGCACAGCCCTCCCTCCCTCTCATCCTGGATTACTTAGCTGACCTAGTACACAGTGGCCTCTTTTTCCTCTATTAAAATTTATGCCTCTGCTATGTCTGCTCTTTTTCCCACTGAGCAGCCCCTTTTCTCACATCCCTTGATCAAACAGTTCCTAAGAGGGGCTAGCAACTTGAGGCCACCCAGAAGAACATCAACCCCAGCTTGAGACCTTAACTTTGTGTTGGAAAAGCTCACCCTGCCCCCCTTCGAACCAACTTTTTCTGCAGAGCTAAAATTTCTCTCCTGGAAGACAGCTTTCCTTCTAGCCATCACTTGAGCCAGAAGAGTCTCCGAGCTGCAAGCACTCATGGCTGTGGAACCCTTCATCATCTTCCATGCAGACAGGTATCCCTCAGGACTAACCAATCCTTCATGCCCAAGGTGGTGTCCAGTGTGCCTCTCAACCAATCCATTAATTTGCCCACCTTTTTTCCTAATCCCCAGAACAAGGGAGAAAGGATCCTGCACACTCTAGATGTGCACAGACAGCTCAGATTCTATCTCGACAGGACTAAATCCTTCAAAAAGTCTGATCAATTGCTGGTTAGCTTTGCTAAGGGGCAGAAGTGCAAGCCATCTCCGAACAAACCATTTCAAAATGGATAGCACACTGCATCCATTTCTGCTGCAAACAACATCGAAAGCCTCCCCCCAAGGGGATCAGGACTCAATCCACCAGAGTAGCCTCCACCTCTGCAGCTTTCTTCAGAGGAGTCCCCACCAGTGACATCCTGGAGGTTGCCACCTGGACATCTGTTCACACTTTTACCAAACATTACCACCTGCCTGTCTTCTCCAAATCTAGGGCAGGGTTTGCCTCTGCAGTTTTGCAGGGCATCCTAGCCAGCCCATAGTTTCCTTGACTGCCTCCACCCATTTCCTCAGCTTTGGTAATCAACCCAAATGTGATGACTGCAACAGTGAAACACGAAGAACATAGTACAGTTGTGTACACTTACCATAAATGTAGATGTTCGAGTGTATTCACTTTTGCAGTCCTGGTTTCCCTCCCTCTATCCCCCTTTTTTCTTCTCTTTCCTTACAAGGGTCATATTGGTATTTACTTTCTACTGGTGGGGTTCTTCCACCAGAACCTGGCTCCTGCTTGGGGGCTCCTAACAGGTTATGGCAAGAAAAACTGATGTATTGGCGTCGGTTGCTTTACTTTATACTACTGACGACCTGACGTCGGTCCTGAAGCGACAGCAACCGACGCAGAAATACTAAGCCTCTGGTATTCGGGCCGGCCAAGGGCTACCCTGGCAGGGATAACCAAAATGTGATGACTGCAACAGTGAATACACTCAAATATCTACATTTATGGTAAGTGTACACAACTGTACTTTCCCACTACTGTCTGCCTCACTCAGATGCTTTCTGTAGATAGAAGCCATGTCATAAAATTCTTGGAGTTGGCCAGGATTCACAATCAATCCAGAATAAAATATGAAATGAAAGAAACAAAACAAAAACTCTTGTTTACTAATATTTTAAAAGCCTTGCATTACTGATGTGCTTTGTAGAGTAGCAGCAGGCAGGTCATTAAATTCCAGACAAGCTACTTTTCTCTATGGGTAAAATGCACAGATTAAACAAAAATGTCTCACAGGGAGAGTTGTCAGCACAACTGCAATTTGAGATGGAATTTGGCCAACACCGTGGTCCCCAACCACCGGCCTATTCATCATTTAGTACCTGGCTGCCAGACACTGTGCAAAACGAAAAAGTGAATGTGTGTATGTATGTGTTTGTGTCTGTCTTTGTACGCGTGTAAGTGAATGCATGCATGAAAGCAGAATGTGTGTGTGTGTGTGACAGAGAGAGAAGTGAGGTTGATCAAACCGTTATTTTACACTCCCTAAGCAGCGCTTTTGCTGTTTAGAGAGTGTAAAATAAAACCAAAAAAAGTGTGCGTCTCTCTCTGTGTATAAGTGAACACCTGCATGAAAGTAGAAGAGTCTGTGTGTGTGTGTGTGTGAATGCCTGCATGAAAGCAAGACTGTGTATCGAGAGAGTGAGAAGGATCTTGTGTGAGTGAATGCGTGCAGGAATGTAAGAGTGTGTGCGCGTAAGTGATTGATCCCTGGCAGCAGCAGTGAGGATGTTCATCGTGTTACACTGCTGCAGTCATCACACTTGGGTTATCCTGCCATCAGACGGTCCCGCAGTCGGCCTGAGTTCCAAAGTCTTGGTCCGGCGTCAGTTGCTGTCGCTTCTTCCCTGACGTCAGTGCGACAGGGGTATATAAGATGCATCCGACGCTATATTCTTCAGTCTTTCTTGATTTTGCATTGCATTACTTTGGCCGAAGGTTCAGTTATACTATGCCGTCGGATCAACAGACAACCGCAATTTCGAAAAAACGCAAAGACAAGGATAAAGACAGGCATCCGAGGTCCAAAACCGACGACGAAACCTCTTCTAGGCCAGTCGCCGGTTCTCAATGAGGTGCTTTCGCAGCCCCTGACACCCGCTACCTCAGAGCCACAGGCCGCCTCCGACTCCCACGTGGAGACAACTAGGCCTCTGGAAACTCAAGGTATTGGGCCTACGGAAACTAATCCCTCGGATGGGTCCGGAGCCGCTGAGCAGGCATCGGCTTCTGAGGGTGTTTTCAGACCATCACAACTTACCATTAAAGCAAAGACAAAAGTACCATTAAAGACAAAGTAGCAAGTACAGCATTCTCCTGGACAGTCCTCCATGCCTAAGAAACAGATGCTTAAAATGGCCGAAGACCTCATTACTCTAATCAGGGGTTCCCATCCCCCTCCTGAGAAAAGACCTAGGCAGGATACAGACTACGATTCCTCTGATCAGGTTTCCATTTCCTCTGATTCTTCAGACCAGGGATACTCTCTACCCCCCTATGAGGACTCTGATGCTGAAGAATCTATCCCTTCAGCCTCTCCTCCTGAGGATTATTCTTTTGGGGAAACTTTACATACCATGAGGGAGCATTTCCATTGGGAAAGTCAGGATTATTCAGAATCCAAGAAAATTCTCAGGGAATACCTTTTATTGCCTCTGTACAGGCCCCTGGCTATTCCGCCTGTGCTAGATATTGTGAATGTGTTCTCTGAATCCAGCTTATCTCCTGATTCTTTGCCCCCTGCACCAGCCAAGCCAGATAGGTATTATAGAGTCCCTGACTCTCAAGTTTCTTTATAAAAAAACCCTTCTGCTGATCCAGAAACTATTTCCCAGGGTCCAAAAGGGGTTAAGGCTTCCATTGCAAAAAATCCAGTACCCTCTGACAGAGATTCCAGAGCTTTGGATAGATGGGGGAAGAAAGTTTACACTTATGCAACTTTAGCAGTAAGGGCTTTAAATTGCCAGTTTTCACATGCTTAAGTACCAACAATATTTAATGGCTCAGTTAAAACAGAAAATGCTTGCAAACTCAGAAGCTCCTGACTGTAAAGAAATGCAGGATTTATTGCATGCAGTTGAACAGGTGGGAAAACATACTCTGCAATGTGATTTTGATTCTTTAGAGGCCTCTTGTAGAGCGCAGTTACAGGTTCTGTGATTCGAAGACATGCTTGGTTAAAAGAACAGAGTTTGCCTGATCATGTTAAGGCAAAACTATTGGATGCCCCTTTACAGCATGATACCTTGTTTGGTGTTAAGGCAGAAGAGGTGTTAAAGAAAATGGAGGATAAAGCTAAATCTATGCAAACAGTCAAGGATTTCTTACAGGTACAGCCACCTCGATTTAGCAGAAATTGGCCAACAAAGAATTGGTCCTTTCCAGTGTCAGACAGGCCACAGAGAGGAAGATACAGACGCCCAAGAGGCAGATCTCAACCCCAAGGCTCTAACAGACAACGACAGTGGGGTGCCTCAACCCCAAAAGGAGGTGAGGACAAGTCTCAACCTTACAGGAAACGGTCGCAATGACTTCCCCCTTCGTACGCCAAGCACTTCCCTACTGGCTGCCCCCTTAGGGGGAAAACTAGCACTTTTTTCACAAAACTGGCAAACAATCACCCAAGACAAATGGGTTCTGAATATTGTGTCTCAAGGTTACAGGTTCCACTTTCATACTTTACCAAGGCTAAAAGGAATGCCAGACCTGCCACAAAATCAATGGGCATTGACACAACAGATTTCAGCCCTCATGGACATGAGAGCTTTTCAAAAGTACCACAACAGGAACAAGGACAAGGATTTTACTCAAGACTCTTCCTGGTCCCCAGAAAGGACAAGGCCTGGAGGCCCATACTAGACCTTTCAATTGTAAATACTTAGCTGGATATTCTGAAATTCAAAATGTTGACATTACAGCAGCTTCTACCCATGCTGGGCAAGAAGGCTTGGCTTGTTACTCTGGACCTCAGAGGCATATCTGCATGTCCCTATAAGACAAAATTGCAGAATATATCTCAGATTCAAAGCTGGTACAATGCACTACCAATTCTCTGCACTGCCCTTTGGCTTATCTACTGTGCCCAGGGTCTTTACCAAGTGCCTGGCACCAGTAATTGCATTTTGCAGACAAAAAGGAATTCAGATATAGCCATACCTGGACGACTGCCTCATTCAAGCGGAGACAAAGGACATTCTTCTACAGCATCTGGCATTCGTAAAAAGGTTGCTAATTTCTCTGGGGTACACAGTAAACGAAAAGAAGTCAAAACTAGTGCCCTCACAACAGATTACATTCCTGGGTGCTAGCTTAAATACAACGGCCCAGATGGCTTATCTCACGCCAGACAAACAAGTTCAACTAACTCAATATTTTCAATTACTGGCAAAACAGTCCCATCTCCCTGCAAGAAAAATTCTGCAGGCCCTGGGATTCATGGCATCCTGCATAGTACTAATACCATATGCCAGACTGCATATGAGGAAATTACAATGGTACCTAAAAAGTGTTTGGACTCAACACACCCACAGTTTAGAAGCAGTAATACCAATGATTTCCTGCCTACAACAGGAGTTTCGATGGTGGGCACAGGCATGTCACCTAAACAAGGGTCAGCCTTTTACCCTACCCACAGCCAGGCAGACTCTAACAACAGATGCTTCGGATTACGCCTGGGGAGCACACATGGCAGGAAAATGCATTCAGGGCAAGTGGACCACAGACCAGATACATCTTCACATCAATCAAAAAGAGATGTTGGCTGTTCAAAATGCCCTAACAGCTTTCAAGGATGTTCTGCATCCAGGACAATTATTATTAAAGACAGACAACACCACAGTAATGTGTTACATGAATAAGCAAGGGGGCACTCATTCTTACCCCCTATGCAGGCAAGCCATGACCTCGTGGAACACAGCTCTAACGTATCAAGTTCATCTGCAAGCACAATTCCTGCCAGGAAAGAAAAATACTCTGGCAGACGATCTAAGCAGAAATGTCATGGACCCTCTCTAATGGAAATTGAATCCACAAATCTTCAGCATGGTAATGCAAAAATGGGGATGCCCAGACATAGATCTTTTTGCCTCCCCACTGAATTGCCAGCTACAAAAATTCTGCAGAAGGACTTATCACACACAAGCATGGAAAGTGGAAGCTCTCTCTTTCAGCTGGAAAAGCCTAAAAGTTTATGCCTTCCCACCACTGCCTCTCCTTTCAAAGGTGCTCCTAAAAGCCAGACAAGAAAAACCACAGATGATCCTGATTGCTCCAGACTGGCCATGTCAGCACTGGTAACCAATCCTAAAGAACTTGGCTCAAAGCCCACCATGGATTTTGCCTCAAATTCCACACCTTCTGACTTAGCAAAACAATCAGATCCTGCACGGTCAGCTCAAAACCCTAAACCTGGCTGCATGGCAGATTCATTAGTCAAACAGGCAACACCTCTCTCTAAAGCTGTTATGGATGTCATTTTGGAGGCCAGGAGGCCTAGCACCAGGAAAGCTTTCTCAGAAAAATGGAAGAGATTCTGCACCTGGAACCAGGCTCAAAGCCTTGACCATCTTGTCCCAGACATCCCTCAGATTTTACAATACTTAATTGAGATGCTGGACAAAGGCCTATCCTTCTCATCAATCAAGATCCACGCCTCTGCCATTTCAGCACATTACAACACGGATCCTCCTTTATTCTCTCATCCTTTGCTAAAGCAGTACCTCAGAGGGGCTAAAAGCATAAGACCGCCCCGGAGAGCACCAGCACCAACTTGGGACCTCAATTTCGTTTTGGAAAAACTGACCCTGCCACCTTTTGAGCCAGCCAATGCAGCCAATCTAAAATTTTTATCATGGAAAACAGCTCTGTTTCTGGCAATAACTTCAGCACGAAGAGTCTCAGAGCTACTGGCATTAATGGCAGTGGAACCTTTTATAATTTTTCATCAAGACAGGGTTTCTTTAAGGACAACCCCTACCTTTATGCCAAAGGTGGTATCTAGTGTGGCTCTTAACCAAACCATCCATTTGCCAACTTTTTATCCAAACCCCCAGAATAAAGGGGAGAAACTTCTGCACTCTTTGGACATACACGGGCAGCTACGCTTCTACTTGGACAAAACAAAAGCTTTCAGGAAAGCTGAGCAACTGTTTGTAGCATATGCTGCAGGATCACAGGGCAAGGCTATCTCAAAGCAGACTATATCCAAATGGATAGGACACTGTATTCGTTACTGCTACACACAGCATGGAAAATCATTCCCTAATAACATTAGGCCATATTCCACCAGGGCAACAGCCACTTCAACAGCCTTTCTCAGAGGAGTACCTACCAAGGAAATTTTGGAGGCTGCAACTTGGAGTTCAGTGCACACCTTTACCAAGCATTACCACTTGCCTCTTTACTCTAAATCCAGAGCAGGATTTGCCACTGCAGTTCTGCAGGGCCTCATAGCCAATCCTAACTCTTTATAGACCAGCCACCCAGCCTTAGCTTTGGGATTCTACCCAAGTGTGATGACTGCAGCAGTGTAACACGATGAACATAGTACAGTTTTGTACCTACCATAAATGTAGATGTTCGAGTGTTCACACTGTTGCAGTCCAGGTTAACCTCCCTCCATCCCCTCTGAATTAGCTGGACTTATCTATACCTTTCTCTCGTATACAACCTTTATGGTGTATTTGCTGGTAACTGAAGGTATTGTTCTATTTTATTTGTATATTTTTTATTAGCAATATGTATTGCCTACCTACTTGGGGGCACCTGATATCTGGGGCAAGAAAAACTGAAGAAAATGGCGTCGGATGCATCTTATATACCCCTGTCGCACTGACGTTAGGGAAGTAGCGACAGCAACTGACGCCGGACCAAGACTTTGGAACTCAGGCCGACTGCGGGACCGCCTGACGGCAGGATAACCCAAGTGTGATGACTGCAGCAGTGTGAACACGCGAACATCTACATTTATGGTAGGTACAAAACTGTACTTTTGCATACCTCATGACCGTACCACTCAACCTCTTGTACAATAAATCTGGACAGAGCCGCAAATAATAATGATAGATTTTAAGTATTGCTTTTATAAAAATAGAAAGTCGTTATTTATCTTGGCAGTTATTATCTTGTACTTTTCTGTCTGTTGTTAATTGTCATACTTTACAGATTGGAGCTTTTCTCCTCGGGTCTCCACTGAAAAAGGGCACCTGCCCAATCTGACAAATCTGGTCAACAAATGTCAAGTCAATAAAAAGTCGATAAGGTTGTCATTAGGTTTACGTACCTCTCGACCATACCACTCAACCTCTCGCACAATAAATCTGTGCAAATACTTGTCAACCTCTTAGAGCAAGAAATCTGGGCAAAGCCAAAAATAATGGGTGGGAAAGGTCCAGAAATAGGGAAAGTTTAAGTACTGCTCTTACAAACTTAGAAAGTAGATAACAATACAAGTTTTGCATTAGTATGCATTTTCTGAAGGGTATGTAGTCCACAACTCAACTGTCTGATGTTATTTTCTGACTTCAAACCTGAATGATCTGCTAGTGATGTGCCAGAAAACAATTTTATGAGAAACAGACCAAAAATATAAGGCAAAAATCTGGACATTCTGTGAAAATCTGTACAGTTGAGAGGTATGCTGGACAAAGCCAAATAATAGAGACAGATTTTAAATATTGCTCTAAGAAAGTCAATAAGGTTGCCATTAGGTTTATGTATCTCTCAACAATAGTAGATCAGTGTTATGCTATATACTTTTTTTGGTAATTATTGCCAGTTGTCTTTTTATTGTACTTTATAGAGTTTTTCTCCCCGGGTCTTGGCTGAAAATGGACTTCTAGTCCATTCTGGCCTCCCCAGTAAACAAATATCAAATAAATAAGTTATGTACTTACAATAGCGTTCCATGTTTGTTGTCCATCTCATCTACATTCTTGCAGGTTGGGTTCAGAGACGATCTTGGCTCCATCTCTGCCGAATACTAAAGCTTGAGAGCTTCCACTGGCTCGAGGCTAACCCCTATCCCATGATGCTCTAGGCGACATCCCCAGATCTTGTTTGCAAGCAATATTTAGACCAACCCAATCAGTATACCAGAAAATATATATCTATCTATATCTATCTATATCTCTCTCTCTCTATATATATATATATATATATATATATACATATATATGTGTATATGTGTATATATATATATATATATATATATATCTATACATATATATGTGTGTATATATATATATATATATATATATATATATATATATATATATATATATATATATATATGTGTGTGTGTGTTTAAGTATATACATATGTTTGGCAGGAAACCAAAAGGAAAAACAGAGACTCCAAATCATCAAAACTATGTACATAAGTAAAGAATTGTCCACCAGTTCCTCCAGGAACACAGGATGGGGGCAGGAGGGAGGCACTCAAGAATGTAGGTAAGATAGGCAACAAACATGGAACGTTGTGGTAAGTACATAACTTCTTAATGTTATGTTGTCCTATCTCGCCATAATTCTTTCAGGTTGGGATTGCATCCCTAGCACCTTTATCCAAGGGTGACTCAGGAAAAAATACTTATCAATATAGTGGATCCAAAGGAAGACCTGTTCCGGGAGGCCACATCCACTTTGTTGTAATGAGTGATGTAGGTATGAGGTCTCACCCATGTGGCAGCTGCGCAAATAGAATCAATAGGAAGCCTGGCCTGAAAAGCAGAGGACGTTGAGACTGATCTTGTGGAATGTCCTCTTATCTTCCCTGGTAGTTTATTATTCTTACTGTATGAGAAGGAAATGCAGTCAGCAAGCCTCTTTGACAAAGTTACTTTGGAAACCGGCAGTTCTTTCTTTTTATCAGAAAAGGGCCCAAAAAGCTGGTCAGATTTCCTGAGTCCTTTGTCCTATGCAGGTAAAAAATGTAGCTGCTTATGTACATCCAACTGCTGCAGTTTATATTCAGCCTTGTCACCGTAGTTTGGAAAAAATGCCGGCAATTAACTGGATTGGTTTACATTATTCTCTGACTTTTGGGAGAAACAAGGGATGAGTTCTCAAGGATACCACATCCTTGTGAAAAATGATAGAAGGGGTACGAACAGAAAGAGCTTCTAGTTCCGATACCCTTCTGGCAGAGGTTATGGCTACTAAAAAGTGTGTGTTCCACAACAAATACTTCACATCACAAGATGCGGGCGCAAAGAGTGGTAAAATCAGCAAGGTTAGAACGAGATGCAGATCCCAAGGAACTGGGGGTTCTCTGATCAGGTTTCTGAGAAGAAAGGTACATTTGAGGAAAGCTTTACAGTCTATGAGACATAATAGGAACTCCCATTTCTCCAGTATGGAAATTAGAATTGTCTGCCAAGTGAACTCTGATGCTAGCTGCTGCAGCTCCTTCATCAAAAAGTTTAGAAAGAAATTTTAGAATTGCAGTAATAGGCGCTGTAAAAGGTTCTGTGTTCTGTCCCATAGCCCAGCATGAAAATCTCTTCCACTTACTGTAATACAGTCTCCTTGTGGATGGTTTGTGGGACGAGGCGAGAATATGACTCACTGCAGAGGCAAGGGAGTAATACCTGGCTGAGCAGCCATGCTGACAACTTGAGGGTTCGGATAGACGGATTGAACTCCCCTGAAGAGTGGGTCAAGAGGTCTGGAGTTGGATCCAGAATCCAAGGTTCCTCCTGCAGGTGGGTCCAAAGAAGGGGGAACCAAAGTTGCCGAGGCCAGTAAGGAGCAATGAGGATCATAGTGCTTTTTGACGAGCTGGCTTTCTGCAGTACTTTTGGAATTAGAGGAAAAGCATATACGAGTCCTGGGGGCCAATCGTGAACTAGTGCATCCCCTGGGTGACTTCCCCAGTGGGGGGAGTGAGGACAAAGTAGTTGCTGCATTTGGCCATTCATGGACGTGGCGGCAAGGCTGGCCCCATTTCTTGAAGATCTTTTCCACAATCTCTGTCTTCAGAGATCACTCATGAGGCAACAGAATAGCTCTGCTAAGTCTGTGTGCTATCACGTTGAATTTCCCCGGGATGTGTGTTGCTATCAGAAAACCTTGAGAAGTGATCGCCCATTGCCAAACTCATTGTGCCTCCCGACATAGTGGGTAAGATTTGGTTCCTCCCTGCTTGTTTATATACCACACTACTGACATATTGTCTGTCTGAATTGTAACCGCCCCCCTGGGTAGAGTCCTGAAAAGCCTGCAACGCATAAAGCACCCCTCTCATCTCCAGGACGTTTATGTGAAAGTGGCTTTCGTGTTCTTGCTAAAGGCCTTGGACTGTCATCCCCAGATAATGCCCCCCCCAATCTGGGAAGCATCTGTGGTCAGTATTGCATTCTGTTGGGGAAAGACAAGAGGGCGGCCCTGATACAACTGGTCTATCTGCAGCCACCAAAGGAGATCCTTTTTGCAAGATTCCGTGATGATAATCTGATGTGAAAGAGGAAGATCCTGCATTGACCACTGTGCAAATAGTAACGAGTACCGTCATGTATAGCCGTACTTGGGGAACTAGAAGAATAGCTGCTGCCATTGTACCCAGAACTTGCATCACATATCTAGCCTGAACTTTCTTCTTTGATATCAAAATTCTGACTTGCTGATGAAGGGACTTTATTCTGTCTGGGGTAAGCTTTGCAGTCCTATTTCTTGAATCCAATTCCATGCCTAAGAAGGTAATATGCTGAGACTATGACAAGGCAGATTTTTTAAAATTTACTGTGATGCCTAGTCTGGCGCAAAGTGACATTGTTTCGTCTCTCGTCTGTAGTAGATGCTTGGTGGAGGAGAGGAGACAGTCTAGGTATGGAAACACCTGGAATCCCTGACGTCACAAGTGAGCAGTGACCACTGCCATGCATTTAGTGAACAATCTGGGGGCTGTGGTGAGACCAAAGAGCAAAGCTCAAAATTGGTAATGACTGGCTCCCAGTCGAAAGTGTAAATGTCTGCTGGGATCGCCTGTCCATCTTTATATGGTAGTATGCATCCTGGAGGTCTATTGAGCACATCCAATCGTCTTTCCCGATAAACAGGAATATTGACTGCAGAGTGACCATCCGGAACTTTGATTTTTTCACTGCTTTGTTTAGCTTGCTGAGATCTAGAATCTATCTCCAGTCCCCTGTCTTTTTGGTACTAAAAAAAATCTTGAGTAAGTTCCAGACCCAATTTGGCCTGCGGGGACCTCGTGGATGACTTTTTTTTTCTAGCAACGAGAGAATCTCTTGTGTTACATAGTCCTTTTGACCGGGTGGGACGTCTGGTAAGGAACGGTTTACTGGGGGGGGATGTTAAATGGTATGTAATAGCCTCTGGATGTAATTTTTTGTACCCATCTGTCTTGGGAAATTTCCTGCCAGGTGCTTGGGTACAGTGACAATCGACCCCCGACTACCTCCAGAGAAGAGCAGACGGGCCTCCCTTCAGGAGCACTGGAAGGGCCTGTCAGAGAAAGTATCTCTATCGCCCTGATTCTGCGGACCCCCTTTGCTGTGTGGTCGGCGTCTTCCATTATAACTTCCCCCTCTGCCCCTGGGGGAAGAGTCACCATGTGCGTCCGAAAAACCTTTTTGGGACTTGCGGAACCACATCTTTCCGCCCTTTTGACCTTTGGGATAAGGTCAAGACGAGGCAGAAAAACAGACTCCAACAGCAGACAAGGTTTTTCCTTCCTGGTCAAAGTATCTTTCACATTTGGTTCAAAAAGGGATGAACCATCAAATGGGGCGTTGGTGAAGGGAGACTTGAAGGGTTCGGCAAAATTGCAAAGGACCATCCAGGAATCTTTCCTCAGGGAAATTCCTGTTGCAGCTGCTTGCTCGCTCCCTCAGTCTCATGTGAAATCAGTCGCATGGAGGAGTTTGATGGAATTGAGGGAGGAGAGCTGAGAGGATACTTTGTCCGCGGACCTCGAAGCTATGGTACCCTGAAGGGTATTTTCAAGTTCTTTGAGGAGATCTTTTTGAAGTCTCGTAAAATGGGTAAGGTAATTCAGTGACTGGAGGGTGAAGACTTCTGAAGTAAAAGCACGCCTTCCATATCTGTCCATAGTCCTGGATTCTTTGTTAGGAGGATGAACAGATGAGGTGGTCTCCAAATGCTTCTTCTTGGTGGCCGCTGCCACCACCATCTCATCTACAAGGACACCCTTAGTCAAAAATTCCTTCTCTGAGGGACCAGTGATAAATTTGTTAGGCCTCCTCGGAATAGGCTGCACTGTATCAGGCGATCTCCAGGCCTTAAGAGATGTGACGCATAACAGTTGGGTCAAATGGGGGAGTCACACAGGAGGTGGAAGTGTGAGACCCAAAAGCCTCCAGGTATACTGATTCATCCTCTGAAGGATTAGGTTCATAGATTAGTACTAAGCTAACTGCCCTTGTGAGCCATTTTAAGCCTAGCCAATTATCCCTTGTGAGACTCAAACCCTGCACCTTGTGTTTGTTAGGCAAACGCCTTAACCATTAGGCCACCCTCCCAACCCTTGATTGGTGGGCTTCCAGCCACCCCTCTGTTTCAAGATCTCAAGGATGTCCGCAAAGGAGACATCCTCAGAGGGGGACCATGGGGACCCTTCCGACTCATCCAAATCGGTATCAGAAGTGACAGACTCAGGGGAGAGTATGTGCTTCCTCTTGCACAGTCTCTTCCGAGGGACTTCCTTGGGGGGGGGTACTCCGGAGAAGTTTCGGAAGAGACGGTGCCACCAGTAGGGGCTTCCTGAGGTTCTGGGTCTCTGCGCTTGGGAGGAGGCGGTGATGACCAGACAGACACTGGCACCTGGGAGGGGCGAGAAGTTGGCTCAGAGCTTGGCGCTGAGGAGACAGCACTCTCTCCATCAGTTCAAACACCTCCCCGCTCCATTCCGAGGAGACCCTCCGCTCTGAAGAGACAGAAGGCCGACTCTGAGACAGAGCAGGTGGCCCCGAAGCTGAGGTAGGAGCCGAGCTCAACCTAGCCGAGGCACGGAGGGGTTGAGTCAGGTCAGATGACTGTCTGCAGTGGCTCCACTTCCTGGACCCGACTGGTGAGCGTCGGCTCCTAGACTCCTCTACATCGGAAGGAGCCAAGGACAGCAGAGCCGAAGTCGGAACCGAAGATTCCAAAGGTGGTCTCGGCGCCAACAGTTCTGCTGCTATTGGATCCAAACTGTCTGGCTCTGAAGACTCCAGATTGATCGGAGGAGGAATCGATGAAGCAGGCTTTGTATGGGATGGCTCCAATTCCTTTGTGTCTGGAGGCAACATTTTTGCCTGGGCCAGTGTTCGAAGCAATCTCTTCAACACCCGCTCCACATCTTCATCAGATAAACTCCTGGAAGAACGGGTAGACAAGGAAGGTGATCTCCCTCTCTCCAGGATAGGAGAGCTCAACATTGGGGATATTGGCTCCAATAAAGGAGACCAACTTTTCGATTCGTCTGTCGGCTCCATGGACACTTTTGGCACTGAAGAAGTTGTTCCAGATCTATCGGAATCGAGAGCCCTCTGTTCTGACGACACTATCTTTTTAGGTGGCTCCCAATCTGGAGCTGCTGTAGCTGGTCGTTTGGTTGACTTTGACTAGATTGAAGAAGGGGAGGATGATTTTGAGCTCTGAGAGCTGTCTAAAGCTTCTTGAAAAGGCCCTTTCAACAAACCTCTTGCCAGTAATTTATTTCAGTGCTCATGGAGCACCCTGCTACTGAACCCGTGACATATAGTGCAGGGAGTCCTGTAAGTGGATGGCACCAAGGCAATAAACAGAGCTCGTGTGCCCATTTATAAGAGACAGCTTCTGTGTGCATTTATCACACTTTTTGAACCCCTGACTGCTTATGCTCCTTGGGTTCCCTGTCTCTGTCCTTGTCTTTGGACATTATACAATAAGAAAAACAAGCCCAACACTATAGAAAAAAAATGTTAAACTAGCTAACCAACAGCAAAAGCTACCTAAGGGGAAATGACTACTAAATTTACAAGCTGAAAATAAGGAAAGGCAGAATAAGAATCCTCTAACTGAAATGGATTCTGTTACAGAGACAGGACAAGGAAACACGGGGGAAGTGGCCCTCTAACTTAAACGGGCCGCAAGAGCCCTACAAATTAAACGGAAACTCTCACCGGGTTTCGGAAGGGGTTTTACTACTAACTACAGATACCTAATGCAGACAACATGACAAACTAACTCTCTAGAGATAGAGAAGAAGGGAAGAGTTTTAGATAGATTAAATTAACAAAAAACTGTACTTAGCCAGTGAGCCAGCAGGAACACTTCTCGATCGCTTGAGCTGCAAACGAGATCTGGGGATGTGGCCTAGAGAATCATGGCATAGGGGTTAGCTTCGAGCCAGTGGAAGCTCTCGAGCTTAAGTATTCGGCTGAGTGAGAGCGGAGATTGGCTCTGAACACGACTTGCAAGAATTATGATGAGATAGGACAACATAACATTAAATGTTAAGCACTTTATTATGCTTGCGCGATGGCTGGTCCATGGAAAATTGTCTTGCATGAAACCGGTCCTTGGTGCAAAAAAGGTTAGAGACCACTGGGCTAACACCTTTGAAACTTCCTGCAAGCACTCTTCCCCTGCCCCTCTCAGCCAAAGGTGAGCATGCTCAGAAAGGCAAACATGAAATGTAAACAAAGGCTGAATCAAAACAAAAAATTGCTGGGATTGTCCCTTTAAGGCTTTTACTATGTGTCATAATTACTGGAAATTTCTTTTCAGGGCTGTGAGGTTTTCATGATTAATCAGTGTTTTGTTTAGTTTCTTTTTTAGCAGGGATTTTGTAGACAACAGTATTTTTCCAAGTTTGCTAATGAGTTTATTTATTTGCTATTTATTTACCAGATAAGTGAGATGGTTTGTTGACCATTTTTAGCCACGACCTTGGCTCATAGAGCAGTAAAAGACATCAGTTTAATTTATAGTAATACAGCTAGAGCAGTACATCAGTTTTCAATAGTACACAATTGGCAGTCAAGTGGCAAGTTAATAGTAAGACATATTGGTAAACTCTTGAAAATGGTCTAAAGAACATTTGCTTTTGAGTACGTGTGTAATATATTGAGTACATGCATAAAATATTTACAAGTGGTAGGTACTGGCAGACAAATATATGAGTGCAATGTACAAAGTGAATCAGAATTGAATCTGTACAGTACAGACCAGCCTTGACAAACTTTTGAACATTGTTAATAATAGTGTTAATCATTGTCCTGATTCTACACTAAGGTTGATTTTAAAAATGGTATTTACACTTTGTATCTGTTTCTTGTTTTTGATTTCAGTAGGCAGGTGATTCCATGTTGCTAGTGGTCCAATCCTGAGAAGGCTTTTTCTTCTATTGATTCGACCTGTCTGCTGTCCAGGGAGAAATTGTTATTGTCAGAACTGTAGAGTTCATAAGAATTAGGTTGAAATGGTAATTTGAGATTTCTTTTTTTTGGGGGGGGGGGGGGGTTTGAATTTTTCTCCTCTCTGGATCATCTTATTGCTCCCTACTTAGTGCCCCACATTTATCTCTGGGTCTGCCAAGGCACCATTAAACCCCTGGTCTTCCTCCAGTAAGGCTGTGGCAGCACAGATGTTAAGGGTGTCTGCTGTCAATATCCAGCGAGGTGGTGTTTTTCATATTGACCTACCCCATTACTGCCCTATGGTAGCTTCCAACTGGAGAGCATGTGAAGGGAATATACTGCCTTTTGCCCAACCTCCACAGTGGCTCAGCCACGTCCCCAACCAATCCCAATTGTGATGTTCCTATACTGCACAGAGGTCATCGCAGGAGATATCCACAGAACCATCTTCCACCAGGGATGGTAACAGCCATCCATCCCTGCAACTACATCACTTGCCCAAACTGCTAATCAGACCTCATTTGGCTGACCTGTAGTCAGGTCTGCACTGGAAAGTAATTTGTCATTTTGAGGTGGAATTAGCCTTGTTTTAAGATCTTGAAAATTGTAGTATTTAGGGGAAAGTTTGCCCTACTAGTCACAGAAAGCCGGTTTGTGGTTTCATGTAACTTATAATGATGTTGAAGTAAGTGGTCTGCTACAAGTATAAATCTGCACATTTTGTTCTCTACCAATTGAATTGTGTGGGTATTATGTGTAGAGTTGTATATAAAATAGGCACTGTGTTCTAATTTAGGTAATAAAGCATGTTTGGCAGTAGTTCCTTGGGCTTTGTTTATAGTTACCCCATACTTTATCTTTTGTTTTTTGAATGGCTTTCAGTATACAGACTTCATTTAGGAGGATGGACCAACTTTTATTGTAATATATATGAAAGTATTGAAGTACAGGATTTGGCTCAGATTGCATGGTAAGCAAAGTCTACCCTTGGGGCACTTGGGTCCATGGCCTCTATCCTTATGGTCTCCCTAGCTAGATTGCGCATGAAGAAAATCCACTGGTACTTGAGGACTTCTGCCAGCAGCAGTGACTTCACCCACTGAAGACTATTCTTGATAGTTATATGTTCAATAAAGAAGACATTCAGATGGTGATTATAACAAGTTCGGGCCAACCTAGGCATGTCACTTGGTGTCCCAACCAAAGGATTCTATACATTGATGTCTGTGTTTTGTCAGACTTCAGTTGTGGGCACTTTAGGAGCCATGAAGACTAACAAAATATGGAATTAGCAGTACAGAGCCAAGCATGTCACTGTAAGGAGATGCTAGCTCTGTTAATATGTCTTGAATATATTCAAGGTGACTTGGCAGCCGAAAGTCTAGAAAGCATTTAGAGGCAGCACTTTATATGTGTGTTCCATCAACAGAGAGTAGAGGCACTCCTATATCAGAAAACTAACTAACGTTACCTGGGATCCAGTCACACAGCAGAAATTGCACTTTCAGACCATGTGCAATTTCTCAGTTTACAGCTACTTTGAGAAACTAGCTGAGCAGGTCTACTCCAGTCTTTATCAGTCATAGATGGACTCCAAAATCTTCCACAGTTGCCAGACACTGAAATGGGTGCCAAGGAGTTGGACCTGTCCATTTCACATTTTAGACACTATCTTAATTTGTGCTTCAGGTGTCCTTGCAGGATGTGGACACTGAACACTTTCAGAGCTTGGTAGAACATGATGGTTCTATATGCCTTCTCTGTCTTCTTTCTACCCTGTAGTTATTTCTCAAGACAAGGAAAGGCAGAACAAACTTCATCCCAGTACTAAAACGTTTGTGCTAGGTAGTCCTGGTTCACTCAAACCATTGCACACTATTTGCTCAAGCAGAACAACGAAGAAACCCTAGCAGAGTCAGAACTTTAAAGGCCACCAACTTAGTTGTAGCTTTGGGGCTTAAATCCGTACATTGCACGTTAATCATAAGGAAATAATGTGGATCCTTCATGAGGCAAAGAAGCCTATAAGATGAAAAGCAGTCTAGCAGAATGAAAGTGTATTTATATAAGGCAGCCTTGATCCAGGATATGTTGCTGTATTTGGCAGGCCTGTTTGATAAGGGCCTTACTTATGCTTCAGTCTCAAGTGTGTAGTTTAGCTGTTTTAGATTACCTCATCTTGAAGCCTCCATTAACTCTAGCCATGCCTTCATAAACATTTTTTGTAAGTGTTATTCACTGGAGGCCCCAAGGAAGCTAGTGCATTGTCTCCGGAACTTGTTACTGTCAGTATTCAGTTCCTGATTTGGAAAATGTTTTTGGTGGCAGTTACATCAACATGAAGAAATTAGAGCTGTATGCCCTGGTTTCAAGGCAGTCTACACATTCTTGCACATTGATGGGGGTCGCAGGTAGAACCAAATCTCAATTTTTCCTGCCTACCATGGTCTCTTAGAACCAAGCCATTCACGTACCAGTTTTCTGCCCAAGACTTCAAAGTATGCAGCAGAAGTACCCAAGTTTAATGGACATATGCAGTCAGTTGAAGTATTGCATTAAAGTTACCAGAGAACCAAATCTCAATTTTTCCTGCCTACCATGGACTCTTAGAACCAAGCCATTCACGTACCAGTTTTCTGCCCAAGACTTCAAAGTATGCAGCAGAAGTACCCAAGTTTAATGGACATATGCAGTCAGTTGAAGTATTGCATTAAAGTTACCAGAGACTACAGACAAAGTAGGCCATCGTTTTTATTTTTTTGTCAGGAACATAGGGCAAACCCATTTCCTAGCAGGCTTTCTAAGTGGCTGGCTGACTTTTTTTTTTTTTTTTTTTTGTGACAACTGTGGCAAAACCTTTCAGGCACAGGTTAAAGCTGCTCCACTAGAACTGCATCTGCAATAGCCACATATTTATATCTGTGTACATCATATACATAGATAGTTACCCACGTGTGTGTGTGTTTATACTATATCCTGTATTTACCCCTGCCATTGTAGTCCAGATCACGACTGAAAAAGATACGAGGATGTGTTCTCTTACTATGTTAAATGAAAATGAATAAAATCAAACTAATAAAATAAAAGTGGTTATTGAGATCTGTTATGCTATGTCGTCTTTGTCTTTACATGAGTGCCAGTAGGTTTTGCTCTGTAAGCATAGTGCACTCTTTTTCAAAAAAAAAAAAAACAAAACCTTGAAATCTCAGGGCCCTATCTGACTCCGAAAACATTTTGGCCTTAATCCTAGGGACATCCAAATCTACCATCTTTAAGGCAGCTTTCCATTAATGGTTCCTATAAAGATGAAAGAAGAAAATGTTTTGGAGTAAGATGGCAAGACAAAAATGATTTCTCTAATGATTCTGCAGGCAGTATATACGAGGCCTTACTGATCTTGTTAGTACTTAGAGGTCCTGAGGATGCTGGCCCCTATGTGATTGATTGGTTTTCTTCTACTTCTAATTTTCCCCATTTGCTGCTGTGATAATGGTCTTGTCTGTACTAATTTTCCTCCCATGTACCTTCAGTTTTGCATTCCATTTCCCTATCATTTGCTGAAGGTCTTGCTCAGAATCTCTTGTAATGCCGTATCTGCATACAGCAGATGTTCATCGTGTTTCACTGCTGCAGTCATTACACTTGGGTTATCCTGCCGTCAGGCGGGCCCGCAGTCGGCCTGAGTTCCAAAGTCTTGGTCCGGCGTCGGTTGCTGTTGCCTCTTCCCTGACGTCAGTGCGCCAGGGGTATATAAGAAGCAACCGACGCCATTTTCTTCAGTCTTTCTTGCCGCGCGGTGCCCAAAGCAAAAGCAGTTCGCAAGTACCAGTCGGCCGATTCCTGAAATTTCAAATTTGATTTCAGAACCAAAGTCTTCAATAAAGCTAAGTACCCCATTGGGGAAACTTTTTCTTGCCTCAGACTGATGTCAGTAAAAGTTAATAATTGTATTTCTTGTGGGAAGCAAATACCTCATAAGGATTTTCATTCTTACTGTATTCCATGCCTAGGCCCAGATCACAACTTCACTAGTTGTTGGTTTTGTACTAGATTTAACAAACGCACTATTAAACGTCGGTTTGATTTTGCTCTCCATTACTTTGGGCGAAGGTTTAATTATACAATGCCGTCGGAACAACCGACGACCGGAATGCACAAAGATAAAGATAAGGAAAGGCATCCGAGGTCCAAAACTGATGACGAAGCCTCTTCTAGGCCAGTCGCCGGTTCGCCGGTTTTCAGTGAGGCGCTTTCGCAGCCCCTGACACCCACTACCTCAGAACCACAGTCCGCCACAGACAACCACGTGGAGGTGCCTAGGCCTCTGGATACTCAAGGTGTTGGACCAACGGAGATTAACCCTTCAGATGGGTCCGGAGCCGCTGAGCAGGCATTGGCTTCTGAGGGTGTTTTCAGGCCTACTCAACTTACCATTGCAACTACAGCCAAGACTAAACCTACATTAAAGACAAAAAAAGCAAGTACAGCATTCACCTGGACAGGCCTCCATTCCTAAAAAACAGATGCTCAAGATGGCCGAAGATTTGATAACTCTGATCAGGGGTTCCCATCCCCCTCCTGATAAAAGGCTTAGGCAGGATACAGATTGATTCCTCTGACCAGGTTTCAATATATTCTGATTCCTCTTCAGATCAGGGATATTCTTTACCCCCCTATGAGGATTCTGATGCTGAAGAATCAATTCCTTCAGCTTCTCCTCCTGAGGATTATTCTTTTGGGGAAACTTTACATACCATGAGGGAGCATTTCCATTGGGAGGGCCAGGATTACTCAGAATCCAAGAAAAAGCTCAGAGACTTTCTTTTACTGCCTCAGCACAGGCCCCTTGCTATTCCGCCAGTGTTGGACATTGTGGATGATGTTTTATCTGAATCTAGTTTAAATCCGGATTCGTTACCCCCAGCTCCAGTCAAGCCAGACAGGTACTACAGAGTCCCTGACTCTCACAAATTTCTTTATAAATACCCTGTTGCTGACCCAGAAACTATTTCCCAGGGTCCCAAAGGGGTTAAGGCTTCCACGGCTAAGAATCCAGTTCCCTCGGATAGGGACTCTAGAGCATTGGA
Source organism: Protopterus annectens (assembly GCF_019279795.1). Classification (NCBI taxonomy): domain Eukaryota; kingdom Metazoa; phylum Chordata; order Ceratodontiformes; family Protopteridae; genus Protopterus; species Protopterus annectens. Next base: position 1,185,062,181 of record NC_056735.1, on the reverse strand, counting down.
CAGATGGGGAAAGAAAGTTTACACCTCTGCAACTTTAGCAGTGAGGGCTCTAAATTGCCAGTTTCACATGCTCAAATATCAACAATACTTACTGTCTCAATTAAAACAGAAAATGAGTACAAATGCAGAACAACCCGACTATAAGGAAATGCAGGATTTATTGCATGCAGCTGAACAAGTGGGAAAGGCATACTTTGCAATGTGGTTTTGATTCTATAGAAGCTTCCTGTAGAGCAGCAGTTACAGGATCTGTGATTCGAATGCATGCTTGGTTAAAAGAACAAAGTTTACCAGATCATGTTAAGGCAAAATTATTGGATGCTTCTTTGCAGCAAGATAATTTATTTGATATTAAGGCAGAAGAGGTATTAAAGAAAATGGAGGATAAGGCAAAATCTATGCAAACAGTGAAGGATTTCTTACAGGTACAGCCACCATGATTTAGCTGAAATTGGCCTACAAAGAATTGGTCCTTTCCAGTGTCAGACAGGCCACAAAGAGGGAGATACAGACGCCCAAGAGGCAGATCTCAGCCACAAGGATCTTACAGACCATGACAGTAGGGTGCTTCAAACCCAAAAGGAGGTGAGGACAAGTCACAACCTTACAGGAAACAGTCCCAATGACTTCCCCCTTCCAATGCCAAACTCTTCCCTTTTGGCAGCTCCCTTAGGGGGGAAACTAGCACTTTTTTCTCAAAACTGGCAAGCAATCACCCAAGACAAATGGGTGCTGAATATTGTGTCTCAAGGTTACAGGTTCCACTTTCACACTTTACCAAGGCTAAAAAGAATGTCAGACCTGCCACTAAATCAATGGGCAGAGGCACAAAAACAAATTTCAGCCCTCATAGACATGAGAGCGATTTAGAAAATAGCACAGCAGGAAAAAGGACAAGGATTTTACACAGGACTCTTCCTGGTACCCAGAAAGGACAAAGCCTGGAGACCCATTCTGGACCTTTCCATTCTAAATACTTACCTGGATGTTCCGAAATTCAAAATGCTGACACTACAACAGCTCCTTCCCATGTTGGGCAAGAAAGCTTGGCTTGTTACTTTGGACCTCAAAGAGGCATACCTGCATGTCCCTATCAGACAAAATTGCAGAAGATGCCTCGCATTCATAGCTGGTTCAATGCATTACCAATTCTCTGCACTGCCCTTTGGCTTATCTACTGTGCCCAGGGTCTTTACCAAGTGCCTGGTACCAGTAATTGCATTTTGCAGACAAAAAGGAATTCAAATATATCCATATCTGGATGACTGCCTGATACAAGCAGAGAGGAAGGACATTCTTCTTCAGCATCTGGCGTTTGTAAAAAGATCAAGTTGCCTAGGGTACACAGTAAACGAAAAGAAATCAAAACTAGTGCCCTCACAAGAGATAATATTCCTGGGTGCTAGCTTAAATACAATGGCCCAGATGGCTTATCTCACGCTAGACAAACAGGGACAACTGACTCAGTATTTTCAAATGATGGCAACAAAGTCCCAACTCCCTGCAAGAAAAATTCTGCAGGCCTTGGGATTCATGGCATCCTGCATACTACTCCATATGCAAGACTGCATATGAGGAAATTACAGTGGTACCTAAAAAGTGTTTGGTATCAACATTCTCACAGCTTGGAGACAGTAATACCAATAATTCCCTGCCTACAGCAGGAGTTTCGATGGTGGGCACAGGCATGTCATCTCAACAAGGGTCAGCCTTTCACTCTTCCCACAGCCAGGCAGACTTTAACAACAGACACCTCGGATTACGCCTGGGGAGCACACATGGCAGGAAAATGTATTCAGGGCAAATGGACCACAGACGAAATGCATCTTCACATCAATCAAAAACAGATGTTGGCTGTACAAAATGCCCTTACAGCTTTCAAGGATCTTCTGCATCCAGGACAATTACTATTAAAGACAGACAACACCACTGTAATGTGGTACATAAACAAACAAGGGGGCACTCATTCTTACCCCCTATTCAGACAAGCCATGACCTTGTGGAACACAGCTCTAACCTATCAAGTCCATCTGCAAGCACAATTCCTGCCGGGAAAGAAAAGCACTCTGGCAGACGACTTAAGCAGAAACATCATGGATCCTAACGAGTGGAAATTAAATCCACAAATTTTCAGCATGATAATGCAAAAATGGGGGTGCACGGACATAGATCTTTTTGCCTCACCACTGAATTACCAACAACAAAAATTCTGCACAAGGACTTATCACACACAAGCATGGAAAGTGGATGCTCTTTCGTTCAGCTGGAAAAGCCTACATGTTTATGCCTTCCCACCTCTGCCTCTCCTTACAAGGGTACTCCTAAAAGCCAGACAAGAAAAACCTCAGATGATTCTGATTGCTCCAGACTGGCCTCGCCAGCATTGGTACCCAATCTTAAAGAACTTAGCTCAAGGCCCACCTTGGATTTTGCCTCAAATTCCACACCTTCTGACTCAGCAAAACAATCAGATTCTGCACAGTCAGCTCAAAACTTTAAGCCTGGCTGCATGGCAGATTCATTAGGCAAACAGACTACTTCTCTCTCTAAAGCTGTTACGGATATCATTTTGGAGGCCAGGAGGCCTAGCACCAGGAAATCTTATTCAGACAAGTGGAAGAGATTCTGTGCCTGGAATCAGGCTCAAAACCTTGATCCTCCGGTCCCTAACATTCCTCAGATACTACAATACTTGACTGAGATGCTGGACAAAGGGCATTCCTTCTCATCCATTAAGATTCACGCTTCTGCCATCTCGGCTCATTACAACACAGATCCTCCTATTTTCTCTCACCCCTTGCTAAAACAGTACCTCAGAGGGGCTAAAAACATAAGACCGCCCCGGAGAGCACCAACACCAACCTGGGACCTCAATTTCATTTTGGAAAAGCTCACTTTGCCTCCTTTTGAACCAGCCAATTCAGCAGAGTTAAAATATATATCATGGAAAACTGCTCTGCTTCTGGCAATAACCTCAGCACGAAGAGTCTCAGAACTACAGGCACTAATGGCAGTGGAGCCTTTCATCATTTTCCACCAAGACAGGGTTTCTTTAAGACCAAATCCTACCTTTATGCCTAAGGTGGTATCCAGTGTGGCTCTTAACCAAACTATTCACTTGCCAACATTTTATCCAAATCCCCAAAATAAAGGAGAGAGACTTCTACATTCCTTGGACATACACAGGCAATTGCACTTCTACTTGGACAAAACAAAAACTTTCAGAAAAACTGAACAATTGTTTGTATCATATGCTGCAGGATCACAGGGAAAGGCTATTACAAAGCAGACCATTTCAAAGTGGATAGGACACTGTATCCGGTTCTGCTACACACAACATGGGAAACCTGTACTTAGTAATATTAGACCACATTCCACCAGGGCAACTGCCACTTCTGCTGCCTACCTTAGAGGAGTACCTACCAAAGATATCTTGGAAGCTGCAACTTGGAGTTCAGTGCACACCTTTACCAAGCATTACCATTTGCCTCTTTATTCTCGATCCAGAGCTGGCTTTGCCACTGCAGTGCTGCAGGGCCTTATAGCCACACCAAATCCTCTATAGAGCCAGCCACCCAAACTCAGCTTTGGGATTCTACCCAAGTATAATGACTGCAGCAGTGAAACATGATGAACATAGTACAGTTTTGTACCTACCATAAATAGGTTCATAGTTTCATATTAGGCTATCTGCCCTAGGGCATTTATAAGCCTAGCCAGAGTGTGTTTGGCTTTCGCCACCCATTTTAAATTAATTTTGCTATGCCCTTTTTTGAGGTTAGTATACTGTGCCTCTGTCTAACAGTGACACAGAAGTGATACCCGGGGTAAACCTACGATCTCCCATCCACTCATCAAGAGTCCTCTTGAAGAGAGTCAATGAGGGACTCTGCCTAACCTGGATTGGGATTTTATTCCAGAGTGAAGGGAACCTCTGGGTTATGAATCTGTCCCTCCAGCATGTCCTATTTATTTCAGTGATGAGGTTCAAGTCTCTCGAGCGCGTAGCTCGATGGGATTTGGATTTTCTGAGGTGCAGCATGTCCATTAATTCCGAGTTGGACATGGCTTTATACTTCAGGCACAGATCGCCTCTGAGCAGGCGGTATGCCACTGAGTAGAGCTGGAGTTTCTTTAACCGGGCAGCATATGGCATCTGTTTGAGCCCTTTGATCCTCTTGGTGAGGTACTTTTGGGGTCTTTCCAGTTGCTGCAGGTGTCTGGTAAGGTACATCCCAAAAGAGGCATTGTACTCAATTATGGGCCTGATGAGGGATGAGTAAACAGCCACAATGACCTCCCCTGATCTAGATGTGAATCCCTTCATGATTAGGTGGGCTATATAAAATGTTTTTCTAACCACTTTGGCCACATGGTTGTCAAATGAGAGATTGCTATCAACTTGGGTCCCCAGGTCCCTAATTACTACTTCCATACTTAATGGATTACCACCTATGTTGTAATTTGTGGGCACTTTGTTTTTGCTAAAGGGGATGACTATACAGTTTTTGGCGTTTAGCTTGAGGCCATGACTCTGGCACCAGTTGTCTGTTTCTGTGAGGCCCTTTTGGAGGATGCTTGTGTCGGCTGGAGAGTTGATTATGGCGCCCAGTTTGCAGTCATCTGCGAACTTGGTCAGCCACAGTCCTTCCGTGTTGGCCTGTACCTCCGAGAAATATATACCGAACAAGAGAGGTCCCAGGACTGAGCCTTGTGGGACGCCACTTGTAACTGGTTTGGAGTCTGACATGGCTCCAGCAATTCTAACCATGTGGGTTCTGTCCTTGAGCCAGTTTGCAACCCATCTAGTGACATAGGGGTTTATATTTAAGCTGGTGAGCTTATCTATAGTGCCCGAGTGGGGTATTGTATCGAGGGCTTTTGCGAGGTCCAGGTAGGCTGTGTGGACCACCTTCCCCTCGTCAATGGCCTTGGTGACTGTTTCAAAGAAATCGACCAGGTTTAAGAGGCAGGATCTGCCCTTAACAAAGCCGAACTGGGTAGGACCCAGTGTCTGTAGGTCCCCAATATCTTTATTTATGAGGTCCATGATTATCCTTTCCATAGCTTTGCAGACCAAACTAGTCAGGCTTATGGGGTGATAGTTTCCAGGATCTGTTGAGGCACCACCTTTGTGGAGAGGGACCATTGTTGCTGTACGCCACTCTTTGGGTACATATCCTGTAGTAAGGCTGAGATTGAACAGTAGTTTTATGTTTGGGTTTAGCTCTTCTTGGAGTTCATGTAGGAAGCAGCCCGTGACACCGTCTGGTCCCATTGATGCTGTGTTTTTTGCTTTGGAGAGGGCGGCTCTTACCTGAGCATCTGAGATGTCAGGGGGGCAGCACACTGCTGGGATAGATATTTGCCCTTTTGGTGGGGAGGGGGTGGAGAAGTTTGCGCTGAACCTGTCAGCTAGGATGTTGGCAATGTCTGTGGGTTCAGTGTATTTTTTTGTCATTTTGGACTTATTCTGAGCATATCTGGGAATTCCCACCCAGGTTCCTGACATAACTAAAGAAAGCCTTGTGATTATCCTTAGTGTCCTGTGCAGTTTTTCTCTCGAAGCTGGCCTTAGACGATTTTATGAGTGCCCGTAGTTTTTTGCTAATACTGATCAGAGATGCCTTCCCTTTTTGGGATTTTGCTCTATCATGTAGTAGCTTCCCCCTTCTATTGTATAGTTTGTTTATGGCTGGGTTCCACCAGACAGGACGTCTGCCTTTGGAGGATTGGGTCTTGGTTTTATTTGGGATTGCATGAGCCATGCATTCCTGAAGGTGTTCATAGAATGCGTTTATAAAGGATTCTGCGGTCTGGGCCGTATTTTCAACAGGCCCGGGGTCTTTGAAGGATTCCACCTCGGTTTTGAGGAGTGTGAAATTTGCTTTAGAGAAGTTTTTCACTGTGGTTTTCTGGGCAGGGGGTGGGGTCGGGATGTGAATATCCAGTGAGATTAGTTTATGGTCTGATCTTTCCAGTGAGGGGATACACTTCTGGTCTGGAGCATAGAGTCCCCATGTTGGTGATGATCAGGTCCAGTATGTTTTCCCCTCTTGTGGAAGTGGTAACAAGTTGTTCCATAGCATTTGAGTTTATAAATTCTAGGAACCTTTGGGCTAGGGTGTTGGAGCTAGAGTAATGCTCCTGGTCTGTGTTTGGGTAGTTGAAGTCGCCCAATATAATGGTGTTTGGAGAGACCTTCATATTTTCCAGTGTTCTCAGGAAGGCCAAGTGGGGTTCCTGGGTTTGGGAGGGTGGTCTGTAGCAAGCTATAAACTGGAAGGCAGTTTTACCCACTGGTAGTTGCACATGGATAGTCTCTGATGCTTCGTGCTGTGCCACCAACCTGGAGGTGTAGGTATCTTTGACGAATATTGATACTCCCCCTCCTTTTGTGGTTCGGTCCAAGTTTTGGGGCCGAAAAGCATGGTATGAGGTATAACCTGGTAGTGCTGGGGTGCTCTCGGGAGCCTTGAACCAGGTTTCTGTTACTGCACAGATATCGATGTTCTCCATGCTAAGGAGAGTTTTGAGTGTGTGCATCTTGTGGTTTAGACTTCTGGCGTTGAGTAGCATTAATCTGTTTCTTATCCCTTGTGATACCTATGGAGGTGGGTTTGTCTTTTGAGCCTTGCCTATAAAAGGCACTATGATGGTGGCAAGAGCTTTTGCCAATATCCGAAAGCCCAGGGATGACAGGTGCAAGCCGTCCCTAGCAAAGCATCGTGGCTTGTCGAGCATGTCATCCCAGGCTGACAGGCATTGGATCCCCTTTGAATGACACCAATACTTAAGCCAGTTGTTGAAATTGATCATCTTGTCTTCATATTGTGGCATCATTCTTGGTGAGGGTAAGATGCTACTCAAGGTCAGGGTCATACCGGCCTGGGCTACATGCTCAGAGAGCTCCTCTGTCTCTTTTCATGTAGTCCAGGGAGGTACGTCTCAGGTCATTCACACCAGCATGGACAATGACTGAGTCATATTTGTACTTGCCTTGGAGTGACCTGAGTGCTTGTGTTATGTGGCTGATCCTAGTGCCCGACAGGCAGCTCACCGTGACCTTCTCCTTGTTCAGCCTGGTGAGCGGGACGTCAGTGCGCCTGACTATAGAGTCACCCATTACAAGTGTATCAGGTAACTGTAGATGTTCGAGTGTCTTCACTGCTGCAGTCCAGGTTACTCACCCGCCAGCCCCTCTTTCTTACCTGGGACTTTCTTTTACTACCTATGTGGTGTATTTGCTGGTTACTGAAGGTTTTACTTTTACCTTTTTGGTATGTTTTATTAGCAATATGTATTGCCTACCATTTTTGAGGGCACCTGACATCTGGGGCAAGAAAAACTGAAGAGAATGGCGTCTGTTGCTTCTTATATACCCCTGGCGCACTGACGTCAGGGAAGAGGCGAAGGCAACCGATGCCGGACCAAGACTTTGGAACTCAGGCCGACTGCGGGCCCACCTGACGGCAGGATAACCCAAGTGTAATGATTGCAGCAGTGAAGACACTCTAACATCTACATTTATGGTAGGTACAAAACTGTACATTTTGTTGATCTTTCCCGTTTGACTTGTTTGTTGTTGTAGTCCATCACCAGTGTGAACAGGGGTGGGTCAGAGCTGAACTCATGCGCACCCACTGCTATTGGTAGCCCTTCTCTGAGTCTGAGTACTGTTTGTACTTGTGTCATTTAGTCTTTGTATGTTGCCCGCACTTATTCTTAAGTGATGTTTTTCGTGTTTCACTGTTTGCAGTCATTACATTTGGGTAATCTGCTGTCAGGTTGCCTTCAGTTGGCCTGAATAACAAAGTCTTGGGTCCTGCGTCGGTTGCTGTCTCCTCTTCCATGATGTCAGGTCGTCAGGGGTATAAAACATGCAGCCGACGCCATTTTATTCAGTCTTTCTTGCCACGTGGTGCCAGTGCCGGTCGGCCGACTCCTGAAATTTTCGCATTCGAGTTTCAGAACCGAAATCTTCAAACTAAAGCCAAGTACCCTGTTGTGGAAACTTTTTCCTGGTCCTTACCGATGTCAGTAAAAGTTAATAATTGCATTACTTGTGGGAAGCAAATACCTCATAAGGATTTTCATTTGTACTGTATTCCTTGCCTAGGCCCAGATCACAACGTGCCTTGCTGTCAGTTTTGTGCTAGATTTAACCAACGCACTATTAAGCGTCTGTATATTTTTGCTTCTAAATATTTTGGTTCAAGATTTAATTATCCTGAAATTTCGTCGGTTAGCAATCCAACTACCAGAGTTCATAAAAAACACAAAGAAAAAGAGACAGACCATCGAGGTCCAAAACCGACGACAAAGCTTCTCCTAAGCCAGTCGCCAGTTCACCGGTACTCAGTGAGGTGCTTTGGCAGCCACTGATACCCGTGATGTTTGAGTCGCAGGCCTCTACCGAGACCCATTCGGAGTCCGGTATGCCACGAGATTCTCAGAGTATTGAACCCGCGGATGTCTCTCCCTTGGATGGGTCCGGAGCCGCTGAGCAGGCACCGGCTTCTGAGGGTGTTTTCAGGCCTCAACATTTTTATATTAAACCGACGCCAGCCTCAAAAACAAGGTCAAAAACATCATCTTTTTCTAAAAAACCGACGCATGAGCCACGTGCTGAGGCTCCTATGCCTAAAAAACAGATCAAAATGGCTCAGGATTTAATTACCTTGATCAGGGGTTCCCAACCCGCCCCCTGCTAAGAGGCCTAGGCAAAGCACTGATTATGAATCTTCAGATCAGGCTTCCATTTCTTCTTATCAGGAATTTTCTATTCCACCCTATGAGGATTCTGATGCAGAGGAATCCATCCCATCTGCATCTCCTCCTGAGGATTACTCTTTTGGAGAGACTTTGCATACTTTAAGGGAATATTTTCACTGGGAGAGCCAGGACTTCTCTGAATCAAAAAAGAGGCTTGTGGATTTCCATTTTCTTCTTCAGCATAGTCCTTTGGCAATACCTCCTGTATTAGACATTGTTGATGTGTTTTCGGAATCGAGCATGGCTTCTGATTCCCTGCCTCCAGCTCCTAGTAAGCCAGATAGATATTACAGGGTTCCTGACTCCCACAAATTTCTATTCAAAAATCCTGCTGCTGATCCTGAGACTAATGTTAAGTTGTCAATCTCGCCTTCATTCTTGCTGGATGGGTTCGGAGCCGATCCTCGGCTCCGACTCGGCACTAGCTTTAGCTCGAGAACTCCTTTTACCAGCTCGAGGCAACCCTATATCCCATGATGCAAGGCGGAACTACCTCAGATCTCGTTTGCCGCTTAGCGAAAGAGGTCTCCTTTGCCAGCTGAGGTAAGTTTTTCTTGTTAAAGAAGAAAAAAAAAAAAAAAAAAGTTTAGTTAGGGGTTTAATTTCCCTTCAGTGTCAGGTTAGCCTGTATTTAGTACAGCCCACCCTATTCCCTTCCTTTTTAAACTTTAAAATAGTTTTTTCAGTTAAAGTTTTACTCAGGCCTAGTTCCCCAAGTTATTCCCTTCCTGTGTGTCTGTGTAGGGATTAAGTTGTGTGTTTGTGGGGACTGTTTGTGTATATCCTTTTAGGATGTCTAGGGAAGGCAAGGTCTCAGGCTTCAAGAAGTGTGACCAGTGCTGTCAGAAAATGTCCCTGACAGACGGTCACACTTCTTGTGTGTATTGCCTGGGTTTGCACCTGCAGGACTCCTGTGCGTTGTGTCATGCCTTTAGCCAGAGAGTCCTGCAGGAAAGGAGGAACAAACTGATCCTCCGAGGTTTGTTAAAACCTGAAGGTTCTCCTCCTAAGCAAGGGGCAGGAAAACCTCTTAAGCCACTGAAGGCTCAGGCTACAGTGTCCAAGCCTCCTCCGGTGGCTCCGGCTCCGTCGGAGCCGATATCGGCTCGGGCTGGAGCCGATGCTTCTTCTGCTAGAATAGTGGGTTCGGTGCCGGCCGGCTCCGATACCCTGACTACTGTTGCCTTGTCGGCTCCGGCTGGAGCCGACACTTTATCCAGCATCGGAGCCGAGAGATCCTCGGCTCCATCTGGGGTTCAAGGGACTTCGGCTCCGATGGCTCCGGCCCGTAAGAGATCCCGGTCCCCTTCGATACTGAGTATTCACTCGGGTCCCGGGTGTCCTCTTTGTCGGAGCGGAGCCATCGGAGCCGATCTTCGAGATCTTCCAGGCTGTCTGACCACGATTTGGAGAGGGTGGTAAGCAGGCTGTTGAAGTCTCAGGCACTGGCCCAAATGCTCCATAGCCCGTCTCAACAGACTTCGGCTATAGCCCCAATTCTTGAGATTCCTCCTCCGACTCCACACCAGAGTTCGGAGCCGGAGCTTCTTGGGACAGCGACTGTTTCGGTGCCGGAGCCGATACATCCTTCGGCTCCGTCATCCTCGGCTCCGATCTCCTCCTTGAGACTTTCCTTGGAGGGATCCGGTCGTCGGGTTTCCACTGTCGGCTCCGAGGGGCTAGTGGCATCGGACCCTTGTCCGACCCGCTCTCCCTCTCGGAGCTTCGGCTTTGGTAAGCTCGGCGCCGACATCGCCTCGGAGCCTTCTCTCTCCTTGGAGCCGACCATTCCTGTTTCTTCGAGCGGGTGTGTTCAGGTCTCCGGGAGAGGAGCCTTTGAGGTGATGAGGAGTGTCCTGGCCTCTGAGCCTGGTCAACGGTCTATCCTCTAGCTCCTCCCTCATCAGTGCCTGCAGATGCCTCTTGCCAGCCTCTTGCTCTCAGGCCCAGGGATCCATCGCCCAGGTTTCCCCACTGGGAATTTCCTCCTCTTCCGAGGTTTCTCCTGACCCTGCAGGGGAACCCCTCGAAGAGGACGGTAAGAGGAAACACACAGACTCCCCTGAGTCTACTACATCTGATACCGACTTAGATGAGTCGGAGGGTTCCCACGGTCCCCTCTGAGGATGTCTCATTTTCAGACATCCTTGAGCTCCTCAAACAGAGGGGAATTGGCCTCCATTGACCCCTCCGAGGATGAGTCGGTATACCTGGAGGCTTTGGATCCCGACCCTCCACCTCCTGGTGTCTCCGCCTTCGACCCACTCATGCAGGTAGTGGCTCGGAAGGCGTGAAGCTCCAGATTCTGTGGAACCTGCCCCCAGGAGACCATCCAAGTTCATCACGGCCCCTTCGGACAAACAGTTCCTGTCTAAAGGTGTCTCTGTGGATGCTATGGTGGTGGCGGCCACTAAGAAGGAACTGGCGGATCCTTCAGTACCTGTCCATCCTCCTAATAAGGATTCTAGGACCATGGACAGGTATGGAAAGCGGATGTTTTCTTCAGCGACCTTTGCAATGCTCGCTGAATTACCTTTGTCACTTCACCAGGCTTCAACGAGATATTCTCAAGGAACTGGGAGAAGTAGTCCAGGATCCTTCAGCTGCTGGGGCTCAGGAAAAGATTGCCTCTCAGCTAGCTATCCTGAATTCGATATCTAACTCCTCCATGCGGCTCATATCTTATGCAGCCGATGGAACGAGCAGGGCCGCAGGCACAGGTGTTGCTCTTAGACGCCAAGCCTGGATGCGGCTGTGTAATTTTGCAGACCCCTTCAAGGCGTCCTTCACCAGCACCCCCTTTGACGGTTCGGCTTTGTTCGGACCTCAGGTGAAGGATACTTTGACCAGATGTGAACAAGACGGTAAAACTCTTTCTGCCGTTGGAGTCCAGTTTTCCACTCCTTCTAGACCATATCCCAAGGGTCAGAAGGGGGGGAAGATGTGGTTCCGTAAAGCCCAAGGAGCTACACCGGACACACGTGGTCAGTTTACCCCTAGAGGCAGAGGGGGTAACAATAATAGACGCCCTAGAGGCAGTGGGGGTCCTCAGAACCAGGGCAACAGGTAGCCTCTTCCTGAGTAGCCCTTTCAGCATCCCTGAGGTGTTGTCCGACTGTCCACCCTTGGAGGCAGTCGGGGGAAGAATTTCGCTGTACCCAGTAGCCTGGCAATCCCCATCACAAGAGAAGTTGGTACAGTCGATTATATCCGAGGGTTACAAAATCCCTTCGAAGGTTTCCGTACCTCTACAATCCCTTCCAGACATCTCACCCGGTCAAAGGGATTTGGCAAAACAGGAAGTTTCAAAACTCCTGGGAAAAGAGCCATCCAAACAGTGCCGCAGACCAAGTAGGATCCGGCTTCTACTCAAGATTCTTTTGGTCCCCAAAAGGACGGGAGATTGGAGACCAATACTAGACCTAAGCAGACTAAACAAGTCTGTCAAAAGGCAAGATTCGGATGGTCACGCTGCAATCCATTCTGCCCTTTCTGGGCAAGGACAACTGGATGTGCTCGATAGACCTTCAGGATGCGTACTATCATATAAAGATTCACAGGCGCTCCAGAAGGTTTCTCCGCTTTCGGCTGGGAGCCAGTCATTACCAATTCAGAGCACTGCCCTTTGGCCTCACTTCAGCCCCCAGAGTGTTCACCAAATGCATGGCGGTGGTCACAGCTCACCTGAGACGTCGAGGATTCCAAGTGTTTCCTTATTTGGACGACTGGCTCCTCTCCGCCACCTCCAAGGATCAGCTTCTTCGGTCCAGAGACTACACCTTACAGCTTTACAAGAGTCTAGGAATTTCGGTGAATTTCGAAAAATCCTCTCTGCTGCCTTGCCATTCTATCACCTTTATAGGCGCAGAGTTAGATAATCAAAATGTTAGCCAGGCTAACAAATCAAAGGATTCTGGACATCCAGAAATTTGTTCAGCTTCTGTTACAAAGCAACAAGGTCAAAGCCAGGTTTGTCTTGAAAGTTCTAGGCCTAATGGCTGCAGCCATTGTTCTTCTTCCACTAGCTCGCTTTCACATGCGTCTCCTGCAGTGGATGTTGTTCACGCAGTGGTCGTACCACGATCTGCCCATGAGACACGAGATCTTAGTGACACAGTCTTGCAGGGCTCATCTACGATGGTGGGTATCTTCCCCTCTTCTTCATCAGGGCCGACCATTTGTTCCCCTCCTCCAGTTGCCACAGTCACCACGGATGCCTCTCTGATCGGGTGGGGGCATTATCAGGGCAGGATGGTCCACGGACGTGGCAACCCATAGAATACCACCTGCACATAAATGTCCTGGAGATGAGAGCAGTGCTTTTAACGTTGCAAGCCCTCGACGACTTTCTTCCCACAGGGACTATTGCAGTACAGACGGACAACATGTCCGTGGTCTGGTACATCAACAAACAGGGCGGAACCAGGTCCTATCCCTTATGTCGAGAAGCTCTCAGACTTTGGCAATGGGCGATCTCTTCTCAGCGGTTTCTGATAGCAACGCACATCCCCGGCAGGTCCAACCTATTGGCGGACAGGCTAAGCAGATCTATTCTGATGTCTCACGAGTGGTCTCTCAATCAGTCTGTAGTGGATCAGATTTTTCTGAAGTGGGGCACACCTTGTTGCGATCTTTTCGCTACCCCTCAAAACAGCAAGTGCCCAGATTACTTCACACTATTTCCTCTTCCAGGCCATCCCTTGAGAGACTCTCTAACCCAGGATTGGCCTCGGGGACTTCTTTATGCTTTTCCTCCCTTTCCATTGATTCCACAAGTCATTCAGAAAGCCACCGTTTTGAGAGCCAAATTGATCCTCATTGCTCCATATTGGCCTCGACAAATTTGGTTTCCGTCTCCACATCATCACCTTCTGGTGCAGCCCTGGCATCTGGACCCAGTTCCGGATCTTTTGATCCACCAGTCGGGTCAGCAGCACCGAGCCATTCATTCTCTCAACCTCACTGCTTGGTTGCTCCACTTCCTTCCCTAGCCAGGCTACCAATGATTTCGGACTCAGTCAGAGACATTTTAGTGTCTTCTTTAAAGTCGTCCACTAGAACTGTTTATGCTAGCAAGTGGCGGCGTTTTCTATTTGGGCAAACGCCAGAAATATTGATCCTTTCACCGCTCCTATACATTCTGTTTTGGATTTCCTGGCGGAGGTTTTTCATTCAGGATCGTCATCATCTACAGTCAAAGTACAAATGGCGGCTATTTCCAAATTTCATGTTGGCTTGCAGGACAATAACATCATGTCTCATAGGTTATGCAAAGCCTTTTTGAGAGGAGTTTTTCTCCTAAAACCGCCTGTGAAACATCCTCCTCCGCAATGGGATCTGAACTTAATGTTGGCATCCCTAATTCTACCTCCTTTCGAACCGTCTGCTACGTGTTCTTTAAAGTTGTTGACATGGAAAACTATATTTTGCTGGCTGTTACTTCTGCAAGAAGAGTTTCTGAGATTCAGGCCCTCTGTATTCGTTCACCTTATCTGGTGTTTCATAAGGATAGGGTTTCGCTCAGAACTAACCCTTCCTTTCTTCCCAAGGTTGTATCTCAAGCCAATATTAACCAATCTATTGATCTACCAGTTTTCTTTCCTAACTATTCTGACGGAGCTGAACAGAAGCTGCATTTTTTGGATGTTCATCGTCAGCTCAGGTACTACTTACATAGGACTAAACAAGTTAGAAAATCAGACCAATTGTTTGTCTCCTATGCAGGAAACAGGTTGGGTCTTCCAGTATCTAAAGTGACCTTATCTAGATGGTTGACTTCCACCATTTCCTATGTGTACTCTCCAAGGGGCAAACAACTATCTTCTAAGCCAAGAGCACATTCGACCAGGAGTCTATCCACTTCTGTAGCCTTTCAGGATAGACTTCCCATTGACACTATTTGTGCAGCAGCTACTTGGGCCACGCCTCATACTTTTCTGTCTCATTACAAGTTGGATTTGGCCTCCAGAGATAGGGCCAGTTTTGGTTCCACTGTTCTCAAGAGTCTGTTCCATTGAGCCACCCGGGATACAGGTGCTAGGACGGTCCCATCCAGCAAGAATGAAGGCGAGATTGACAACTTAACATTTAGAAGTTATGTACCTACCATAACGTTCCATGTTAGTTGTCCTCCTCTCGCCTCCGTCTTGCGCCCCACCCTTGTTCTCCCTGGCCTGGACAGATCTTGGAGAGTTCCTATTAGATTGCTTCCTCTGGAGCATTGTTATGAGGACTTCTTTTAGGAACCATGGTTCCTAATTATATTAGGATAAGTCTTTAGCAGGGTTAGTTAGCTGCCAAACGAGATCTGAGGTAGTTCCGCCTTGCATCATGGGATATAGGGTTGCCTCGAGCTGGTAAAAGGAGTTCTCGAGCTAAAGCTAGTGCCGAGTCGGAGCCGAGGATCGGCTCCGAACCCATCCAGCAAGAAGAAGGCGAGATGAAGACAACTAACATGGAACGCTATGGTAGGTACATAACTTCTAATTTCTCAGGGTCCCAAGGGTGTAAAGGCCTCTACAGCCAAAAATCCTACCCCCTCTGACAGAGATTCCAGGGCGCTGGATAGATGGGGAACGAAGGTTTATACGTCTGCATCCTTGGCAATCAGGGCCTTAAAACTGCCAGTTTCATATGCTTAAATATCAACAGCATGTTATGGGCTTACTGAAACAGAAAATGATGTTGATTTCTGATTGTGTGGAAAATAGAGTTACAGGAATTATTGCATTCAGCAGAACAGGTTGGAAAGCATACTTTGCAATGTGGTTTTGATTCCGTGGAGGCCACTTGTAGGGCCGTCGTTACTGATTCTGTGATTAGAAGGCATGCCTGGCTCAAGGAGCAAAATCTGCCTGATCATGTTAAAGCTAAATTGTTGGATGCCCCTTAGCAGCATGACACTTTGTTTGGTATTAAGGCAGAAGAGGTTTTAAAGAAAATGGAAGACAAAGCTTAATCTATGCAAACTGTAAAAGATTTCTTGCAAGTGCAGCCACCCAGGTTCAGTAGACACTGCCCTACTAAAACCTGGTCCTTTCCTGTGTCCAGCAGAGCCACACAAGGCAAATCCAGGCACTCAAAAGGCTTCAGATACCAATCACAGGGTTTTACAGGTCAAAGCAATGGGGTGCCTCCACCTCCAAACTGGAGTAAACAATGCACAACCCTACAGTAAGCAGTCTCAATGAATTTCCTCTGCCATCACCAAGCACTTATCTTTTGGCAGCCCCCTTGGGGGGGGGGGGGACTAGCACTTCATGCTCAAAATTGCAGTTAAATTACCCAGGACAAGTGGGTATTAAACATAGTATCCCAGGGGTACAGATTTCATTTCCATACTTTGCCGATTCCAAACGGATGGCCGAATCTGCCACAAAACCAGTGGGCAGAGGCCCAGAAACAAGTCATGTCCCTCATGGATATGGGGGCTATTCAACCAGTACCAGAAAAGGAAAAAGGACAAGGTTTTTATTCAGGACTTTTCCTGGTACCCAGAAAAGACAATTCATGACGTCCAATACTGGACTTATCGATTTTGAACACGTTCCTGGGCATTCCAAAATTCAAAATGCTGAATTTACAACGGCTACTGCCTGTGCTAGGCAGGAATGCTTGGTTAATAACTCTAGACTTAAAAGAGGCATACCTGCATATCCCAATAAGGGAATCGTGCAGAAGATACCTCGGCTTCAAAGTAGGTTTTTTGCATTACCAATTCTCTGCACCTCCCTTTGGCTTGTCTATTGCGCCCAGGGTCTTTACAAAATGCCTGGCACCAGTAATTGCATTCTGCAGACAAAGAAGCATTCAAATTTATCCTTATCTGGATGACTGTCTCATTCAAGCAGAGGACAAGGACACTCCAACATCTGGCATTTGTAAAAAGGCTTCTAGCATGCCTAGGGTACACCATAAACGAAAAGAAATCACAACTGGTACCCTCTCAAATAATTACATTCCTGGGTGCAAGCTTGAATACAACTGCCCAGATGGCTTACCTCACGCCAGACAGACAAAAGCAATTGACAACATACTTCAAACAAATGGCAGCAAAAACCCAGTTATCTGCAAGACCAATTCTGCAGGCTTTGGGGTTCATGGCATCCTGCAATCTGCTAATTCCATATGCCAGACTGCATATGAGGAAACTTCAATGGTACCTAAAAAGTTTATGGAGTCAGCATTGTCACAGTCTGGAAACAATGATTCCTCTCATTCCTCGCCTACAACAGGAGTTTCTTTGGTGGGCAGAGACATGTCACCAAAACATGGGACTGTCATTCACTCTACCCCCTGCCACCCAAACCCTAACCACAGATGCATTGGACTATGCTTGGGAGGGCCCACCTGGCGGGGAGATGCATTCAGGGCAAATGGAGCCCAAACCAAATGCATCTGCATATCAACCAGAAAGAGATGCTAGCTGTTCAGAATGCTCTGACAGCCTTCAAGTACTTAATTCATCCAGGACAACTACTGATAAAGACGGACAACACCACAGTTATGTGGTACATAAACAAGCAGGGGGGTACACATTCCTACCCCCTTTGCAGACTAGCCATGGCCTTGTGGAACACAGCCTTGACTTACCAAATAGATCTTCAAGCTCAAATCCTGCCAGGAAAACAAAATACTGTGGCAGACGACCTAAGCAGAAGTCTTATGGACCCGCACGAATGGAAACTGGATCCACAAATCTTCAGCATGTTAACACAGAAATGGGGGAGCCCAGACATAGATCTATTTGCCTCTCCCCAAAATTACCAGTTGGACAAATTCTGCACAAGAACTCATCACAAAAAGCATGGAAAGTGGATGTCCTATCCTTCAGCTGGAAAAACCTATCAGTCTATGCCTTTCCCCCTCTGCCTCTACTCTCCAAGGTCTTACTAAAAGTCAGACAGGAAAAACCAAAAATGATCCTAGTTGCTCCGGACTGGCCTCGCCAGCACTGGTACCCACTTCTAAGGAATATGTCTCATCTTCCTCCATGGTACTTGCCTCAAATACCTCATCTACTGTCTCAGCAGAACAATCAAATTCTGCACACTCAGCTCCAAACTCTGAATCTTGCAGCATGACTGATCAATTAATTATTCAAACAACACCTCTCAGTAAATCTGTGATGGATGTCATTTTGGAAACCAGAAGGCCTAGTACTGGAAAATCTTATGCTGATAAATGGAAGAGATTCTGTGCTTGGAACCAAGCACAAGTAACAGACACAGCAAAGCCCAATATTCCTCAGATTTTACAATATTTGACTGAGATGCTTGACAAGAGCCTATCTTTTCTTCAATAAAAGTCCATGCCTCTGCCATCTCGGCTCATTACAACACAGAGCCTCCCCTCTTTTCTCATCCTCTGTTTAAACAGTATCTTAGAGGGGCCAAAATTTTAAGGCCTCCCAGAAAATCACCAACTCCTGCATGGGACCTCAATTTTGTGCTGGAAAAACTCACCCTACCTCCTTTTGAACCAGCAGCTACTGCGGATATAACATTTCTATCTTGGAAAACAGCTTTTCTCTTGGCAAGTCACTTCAGCAAGAAGGGTTTCAGAACTACAGGCTCTCATGGCAGTGGAGCCTTTTATTACACTTTTCCTGGACATGGTGTCCATCCTGACCAATCCTTCTTCTTTTATGCCTAAAGTGGTATCCAGTGTGGCTCTTAACCAGAACATTCACCTGCGAACATTTTACCCAAGTCTGCAGAACAAGGGGGAGCGGATTCAGCATTCATTGGATGTACACAGACAACTAAGATTCTACTTAAACAAGACCAAGTCTCTAAGAAAATCTGAGCAACTACTGATAGCATTTTCTGCATGGTCAGAAGGGAAGGCGATATCAAAACAGACTATTTCTAAGTGGATAAGCCACTGCATTAGTTTCTGCTACTTGCACCATGGTAAACCTGTGCCCAAGGGGATCAGATCACATTCCACCAGGGCTGCCTCTACTTCAGCAGCTTTTCTCAGTGGGGTTCCAACCAAAGACATTCTAGAAGCTAATACTTGGAGCTCTGTTCTTACCTTCACAAAGCATTATCATTTGCCTCTCTTTTCCAAATCCAGGGGAGGCTTTGCCACTCAGTTCTGCAGGGCCTTATAGCTGCTACTAATGCTGTTTAGCTCCATCCTCCCAACCATAGCTTTGGGATTCTACCAAATGTAATGACTGCAACAGTGAAACACGAAGAACATAGTACATTTGTGTACACTTAACCATAAATGTAGATGTTTGAGTGTATTCACTGTTGCAGTCCGGGTTACCCACGTTTCTAAAAGTGCATATTTATATATATATATATATATATATATATATATATATTTTTTTTTTTTTTTTGCTCCCCATTGGGGGGCACCTGACATCTGCGGCAAGACAAACTGAATAAAATGGTGTTGGCTGCATGTTTTATACCCCTGACGACCTGACGTCATGGAAGAGGAGACAGCAACCCGACGCAGGACCCAAGACGTTGTTATTCAGGCCGACTGAGGGCAACCTGCCAGCAGATTACCCAAAAGTAATGACTGCAACAGTGAATACACTCGGAACATCTACATTTATGGTAAGTGTATACAACTGTACTTTTCTGGGACTTCAAACTGTTGCAAGTCTGTGAAAATCTGCTTTCTTGGGAAACTTGTCTTGTTTTCTCCAAGTCTAGGAATATCCTCATGGACTCTTTCTTCATCTTCAGCTTTTTTTGCACTTTCTCAGTACAGAAATTGAACTAGTTGTGCTGCATCATGATCCTAATCTGAACTGTTCATCTCCCTTCTTACATTCTGTTACTTTGCATATTTATTTATCTTAAACCCTGTCAAGCATTTTTACACAGTGTGACAGGAATTTGATACTTCTATCCACAGTTGTGAATGCCCCCCTTAGTCTCGTCTGTTTGCAGTACAATGCTTATTCTCCAGTTATTTGGGATACCCCTTTCTCTCCATACTGCTGTGAGTACCCTCAAGATTTATTTCTCCCCTAACTCGTCCAGCATCTTGATCCTGTCTGCCTTGACTTCATTCAATTTGTTTCCTTGAATTTTTTTTTTTTTTTTTTTTTTTAGTGTTAAGTCTTCTAGAGTGGTTGTTTATTTCGTTGTAGGGTGTGTCTGGAGCAGTATTATAAATGCTGTCTGATCACCATCATCTTTGTCTTTGTCATCTTCTTGCAGCCTGATAGATCATCTTTGTGCCATCTGTTGAATCACTTTCCAGAAGCTGGTAGAGTGCCTCTCGTCTTTTTGGCGTCAGACTAGAATGTAATCCTCTACTTAATGACCTTTGACAAAGGCCTGACATGTACCTTTGTGGTAGTACTTATCACATGTATTGTAACATGGTTGCCATGTGGATTCTATACTGACTTCTGATCGGTTCAGTCATGCATTTATTACAGAAAGTCTTTCACCGGAGTCTTTCAGCCTGCCCGATTTGAGACTTCAGCTATGTTATAAAAAAAAAAAAAAACTGACACTAGCTCCCTTCAGCTACCTGCCTCACCTGCAGTAAAAATCCTGTACTGGAAGACACTATTCCTGATAGCAGTAGCCTCAACCAGAAGGATCTCTAAACTGCTAGGCTTGATATGTAAAGAACCATGTGATGAACGAGCTGGTAGATTTGAATTTAAATCACATCACTGCTGTCTAACATATGTGATTGTACAGGCTTTAAATATGCACTGATGAAGAAAATATGTTTTATAAGCAAAGTTATGATCTCTCGGTCTTGGATGGCACTATGAACATATGGAAGATTAGCACTGGTGCCTTGGGTAATGGTGAACACTAGCAACATGAAAGTATGCTTCACACAAAACATCTGCAGATATGTCTTATAATGCCTGGCTGCCTAGGATTTCACCTACCTTAGACTGAGCCTTGTGCCTTCCAGTGCAGTCTTATTGGTAATTTTATCTTGCTCAGAATTATCTTCCCCAGTATGTGGTATGCTGTCTGAAGCTAAACTACTTGGGTAGAAAAAAAAAAAAGTGACATTTACCTATAAAATAAGCCAACCTTTGAATGTTTGAGTGGTGGGAATAGTTTCAACAGTGACCGTGTTGAGTGGATGCCCACAGTTGGTTATACACCTGATGTTCTTCGTGTTTCACTGTTGCAGTCATCACATTTAGGTCATCTGCCTGCAGGTAGCCCTCAGCCGGCCTAAATACTAGAGTCTTAGATTCCTTCATCGAATGCTGTCTCTTCTTCCATGACGTTAGGTCGTCAGGGGTATAAAACATGCAGCCAATGCCATTACATCAGTCTTTTTTGCTGTGCGGTGCCCGAAGCAGAAGCAGTTTGCAAGTGCTGGTTGGCCGACTCCTGAAATTTTCGTTTTAGAGTTTCAGAACCGAAGTCTTCATAAAAAGATAAGTACCCCGTTGGGGATTCTTTTTCTTGCTCCAACCAATGTCAGTAAAAGTTAACAATTGTCTTAACTGTAGAAAGCAAATACCTCATAAAGATTTACATTTGTACTGCATTCCTTGCTTAGGCCCAGACCATGACGTACCTTGCTGCCAGTTTTGTGCCTGGTTCAATCCCCGAACTATTCGTCGGGCTATTTTTGCAGCAAATTATTTTGATACTTGGTATCAGTACTCCGAAATGGCTTTGTTAAGCCATCCGACTACCGATCTTCCGAATAAACGTAAAGATAAAGACAGAGACAGGCTGCATTGGTCCAAAACTGCCGACGATGCTTCCGTTAAGCTAGTCGCCAGTCCACCGGTACTCGGTGAGGTGCTTTCGCAGCCCCTGATACCCGCTACTTCAGATTCGCAGGCCTCTACTGAGACCCATTCGGAGTCCGGTATGCCGCAAGATGCTTCTTCGACTATGGAATCTGTGGATGTCTCTACCTTGGATGGGTCCGGAGCCACTGTGCAGGCACCGGCTTCTGCGGGTATATTCAGGTCTACAGATTTGCATGTTAAACCGATGCCATCTTTTTCATCTAGGCCTAAATCTCGCTCCATGCCTAGAAAACCGACATCCAAACTGCATGCTCAGGCCCATATGCTTAAAAAAAACAAATGCTTAGAATGGCTGAAGACCTTATTACTTTAATTAGGGGAAGCCACCCTTACCCCTCTAAGAGACCTAGAACTGATTTTCCTTCTGATCAGGAATCTGATTCTTCTCTTCCTTCTGATTACCAGGATTTGCCCTTATCTACCTATGAGGATTCTGATGCAGAGGACTCCATTCCCTCTGCTTCTCCTCCAGAAGATTTTTCTTTTGGTGAAACCTTGCACACTCTTGGGGAGCATTTCTGCTGGGAAAGTCAGGATTATTCTGATTCCAAAAAGAGGCTTAGGGAATTCTTACTCCTTCCTCAACACAGGCCTTTAGCTATCCCTCCTGTTCTGGACATTGTAGATGATACTTTCTTGGAATCTAGCCTTTCCCCAGATACTTTGCCCCCAGCTCCCAGAAAACCTGACCGGTATTACAGAGTACCTGACTCTCTCAAGTTCCTCTTCAAGAATCCTACTGTGGATCCAGACACCATTTCCCAAGGACCAAAAGGCATTAAGGCTACTGCTGCCAAACCCCTTCTGATAGAGATTCTAGAGCCTTAGGCAGATGGGGTAAGAAAGTATACACTTCTGCCACTTTGGCCATTAGGGCTTTAAATTGCCAGTTTCATATGTTAAAAGTACCAGCAGCATACAATGGGACTACTTAAACAGAAAATGATGTTGATTCCTGACTGTGCTGAACACAAAGAATTACAGGATTTAATGCATTCTGTTGAACAAGTTGGTAAACATACTTTTCAATGTGCTTTTGACTTTCTAGAAGCATCTTGCAGGGCTGCTGTTACTGGGTCTTAGAAGGCATGCTTGGCTTAGGGAGCAAAACTAGCCAGATCATGTTAAAGCTAAATTACTGGATGCTCCCTTAAACCAAGACCACCTGTTTGGCAACAAAGCAGAAGAAGTTCTCAAAAGGGTAGAGGAAAAAGCTAAATCTATGCAAACTGTTAAAGATTTCCTACAAGTACAGCCTCCCAGATTCAGTAGACATTGGCCTTCTAAGAACTGGTCCTTTCCAGTCTCTTCCAGGCCCTCTCAGTCCAAACCCAGGAACAGCAGACCGCCTAGGTTACAGTCTCAGACCGCGCACAGGTCTAATCAGTGTGGGGGGGGGGGTCACTTCCAAAGCAGGGAGCAGTAAACCACCCCCCCTATGGAAAAATGGCACAGTGACTTAACCTTAACCCTCCCAAGTCCTGCTCAACTGCCTGCTCCCTTAGGAGGAAAGCTTGCCTTGCATGCAAAAAACTGGGAACTCATTACCCAGGACAAATGGGTTTTAAATACTGTTTCCCAAGGATACAGTTTCCACTTCCACTCCCTGCCTACCTCAAATGGTTGGCCAGACCTACCCCCAGATCAGTGGGCGGAGGCCCAACAGCAGGTTCTCTCTCTTCTAAATATCAGGGCTTTTCAACCTGTCACAGCAGAACAAAGGGCACAAGGTTTTTATTCAAGACTTTTCCCTGGTACCCAGAAAAGACAGCTCCTGGCATCCTATCATGGACCTCTCTATTCTGAACACCTTTCTGGTAATCCCAAAATTCAAGATGCTAACACTTCAACAGCTGCTTCCTATGCTAGGCAAGGATGCCTGGTTGGCAACCTTAGACTTTAAAAGGAAGCTTATCTGCACATTCCAATAAGGGAATCTTGCAGGAAATACTTATGCTTCAGGGCAGGCTCCATGCACTGTCAGTTCTCTGCACTTCCCTTTGGCTTATCTACTGTGCCCAGGGTATTCACAAAGTGTCTAGCTCCAGCCATTGCATTTTTCAGGCTGAGAAATATTCATATATACCCATACTTGGACGATTGTCTGATTCAGGCAGAAAGTCTGGACTTGCTTCAGGCAGAAAGCCAGGACTTGCTATTACAACATCTGGCATTTGTAAAGAAACTTCTAACCGCTCTGGGGTACACCATAAACGAAAGGAAATCTCAACTGGTACCCTGCAAACAGATTGTATTCCTGGGAGCAAGCTTGAACACAACTCCCCAGATGGCTTTCTTCACTCCAGAGAAACAAGTTTGTCTGATAACCTACTTCAAACTATTGGCCACAAAGACCCAGCTATCTGCAAGGAAAATTCTGCAAGCCTCTTGCATACTACTAATGCCATATGCAAGACTGCATATGAGGAAACTATAATGGTCTCTAAATGGCCTATGGTGTCAACATTATCAGGACCTGGAATCAATGATTCCTATCATTCCTTGCATAAAGACAGAGTTCCTTTGGTGGGCAGAGGCCTGCTACCACAACAAGGGGCTCCCTTTCACTCTACCCAATGCCGCCCAAACCCTAACAACAGACGCATCAGACTATGCATGGGGGGGGGGGGCTCACTTGGCAGGGCAGTGCATTCAGGGCAAATGGAACCCGAGACAGATGCACCTGCATATCAACCAAAAAGAAATGTTGGCTGTACAGAATTAATTGACAGCCTTCAAAGACTGCATTCTTCCAGGACAACTATTGATAAAGACAGACAACACCACAGTTATGTAGTACATAAACAAGCCGGGGGGAACCCACTCGTACCCTCTCTGCAGACTAGCCATGGCTCTGTGGAACACAGCCTTGAGCTTCCAAGTGCACCTACAAGCTCAATTCCTGCCAGGCAAGCTAAATTCATGGGCAGACGACTTAAGCAGATATCTCATGGACCCATACGAATGGAAACTGGAACCAAAAATATTCAGCCTCTTGAGGAACAGATGGGTGACTCCAGAGATAGACTTCTTTGCCTCCCCTCAGAATTACCAGTTGGACAAATTCTGCACAAGGACTCCCCACAGTCAAGTTTGGAAAGTGGATGCCCTGTCCTTTACCTGGGAAAGCCTCTCAGTTTATGCCTCCCCCCCCCCCTCTGCCTCTCCTCTCAAAGGTTCTACTAAAGATGAAACAGGACAAGCCAAGGACAATACTGATTGCACCAGACTGGCCACACCAACACTAGTACCCCCTCTTGCGCAGTATGACACTGCTGGAACCATGTCACCTGCCCCAGAACCCTTCCCTGCTGTCACAGCAGGAGGGCCAGATTCTGTGCCCTCAGCTTCAAACCATGAACCTTTGCAGCCTGGCCAATTCCTTGAGGTCCCCAATAGCATTCCTCAGTAAGCAGGTGCTAGATGTCATTCTAGAGGCCAGGAGGCCTAGTGCTAGAAAATCCTATGCTGAAAAGTGGAAAAGATATTGTTCCTGGAGCCAGACTTGGGGGATGGGCACAACGGTGCCCAACTTACCTCATATTCTTCAATACCTAACAGAAATGCTCCACAAGGGCCTATCCTAGTCAATTCAAATTCATGCCTCTGCCGTTTCAGCTCATTATAATACTGAGCCCACCCCTCTTCTCTCACCCTCTGGTAAAACAATTCCTTAGAGGGGCCAAAAATGTAAGACCCCCCCAAGGAGAGCCCCTACTCCAGCCTGGGACCTTAACTTTGTATTGGAAAAGCTCACTCTCCCTCCTTTTGAGCCAGCTGCAACAGCAGAGTTGAAATTCCTTTCTTGGAAAACAGCATTCCTTCTAGCCATCACTTCAGCAAGAAGAGTGTCTGAATTACAGGCCCTCAGGGCAGTGGAACCCTTCATTATCTTCCATGCAGACAGGGTTTCCCTCAGGACCAATCCTTCCTTTATGCCCAAGGTGGTGTCTAGTGTGACCCTTAATCAGTCCATTCACTTGCCTGCTTTCTTCCGTAATCCACAAAACAAAGAACGAATACTGCACACTCAGGATGTGCACAGACAGCTTAGATTCTATTTGGACACGACTAAGCCTCTCAGAAAATCTGAACAGCTGCTAGATGGCTTTGCTGCAGGGGCAGAGGGAAAGGCCATTTCAAAGCAAACCATTTCCAAATGGATAACCTATTGCATTTCTTCATGCTACAAGCACCATGGAAAACCTACCCCACAAGGGGATAAGATCACATTCCACCATGGCTGCATCTATCTCTGCAGCTTTTCACAGAGGAGTCCCTACCAGGGATATCCTAGAAGCTGCTACATGGAGCTCAGTACATACCTTCACCAAGCATTACCACATGCCTCTTTTTACTAAATCCAGAGCTGGGTTTGCCACTGCAGTTTTGCAGGGCTTAATAGCTGGCCCTAATGCTCTCTAACTTCCTCCTCCCTTCCTTAGCTTTGGGAATCAACCCAAATGTGATGACTGTGACAGTGAAACACAAAGAACATAGTACAGTTGTGTACATTCACCATAAATGTAGATGTTCGAGTGTAGTAGTCCTGGTTACTGTCCCTCCAGCCCCCCTGATTTCTCTTGGCTCTACATTTCCTTCATGTTTGGTATTTTTTAGGCTTTCTGGTGTATTTGCTTTTTGTTGGAGGTGTACCATAGCATATAATTGCTTCTCATTGTGGGGGCACCTGACATCTGGGTCTAGAAAAACTGATGTAATGGCGTTTGCTGCATGTTTTATACCCCTGATGACTTGACGTCATGGAAGAAGAGAGAGCATCTGACGCAGGAATCCAAGACTCTGGTATTCAGGCTGGCTGACGGCTACCTGCAGGCAGATAATGCAGATGTGATGAGTGCAACAGTGAATACACTCGAACATCTACATTTATGGTAGGTTACACAACTGTACTTTCAGCATGTGTACCTTTAAGTTAATAAATTATTAGAAAAAAGCATTTTTAGAATTCATTAATGCAATCCTTAAATAAAATATAGTATTATACTTGAAGAATAAATAAAATAAACCATTATACTGGGTTATTCATACAAAAACACAAGGGCCAGAATCTACCTTATGGATGTTTGGCTAGGCTTCTTAAAATCTTTGTAGATCAGTAGCCTAGTAAGTACCTATGAACCTGTACTTGAAAAGTAAATATGTAGACAGAAATTTTATTGTTCAAAGAATTTAAAATAAAGAATTAAAACAAATGTTTAGCAGCAAGCACTGCATATCAGCTAAACTATACCTTAACTGCTGCTGACCGTAGATAAACTTTGCCTGATTTTAGCTTTCAAGATTAAAATAAAATTTATAGCGTTCTTGTCAGCAATAGTTCTGCCCAAGTGTACATTTCAGTAGGCAAATTCAAACAACTCCCTCCTGCTCTGTTTTTCTCTCTGTAGCAGATAAAGCAGTAATTGATGAGAGCTAACAATCTTCCTCTCGTTTTTGCATACAAGTTCCAGAGAGGATTTCCTGTGGCTTCAGTTTGGGTATTAGAAGTGGATTTCTTACTTGGCACAGTTTCAGTTTTGGTGCCACAGCCTACTGTCCAAATACAACATTGCCTTGTGACATAGTTTAGCAACTTTCACAGAGCATTATACATGCATTTAAACACTGCAGGTTTGTGCGTTCTAGAAATAGATGGTTTCATTTTCAAACTGCACTCTCTCTTTTAATATCTTTCTGTGCATAATTTGATACACCTGTTTTAACTAGTTAATAATAGTTCTATTTGTTAATCAGGTAGACCCACTGGACTTGGTCCTTTTCAGGAGCAATCGGTATTAATAAATTAGAGTTTTATATTTTTTCTTAATTTCATACAGCTTTAATAAAGCTCAGGTTAGTTCCCCTGCATTTTCCTTCTGAAAAAAGTTTTATTTTCTATGCTTGTTGCAGTTTTTTCATGAACCCTACAAAGTCTTGGATATGGCCAGGATGTCCTTTAACTCATTTCAGCCAGGTGACGCCTTCAGATGTTTTTGCCATTACATCCTAATGACGCCTCTTGGCGTCAGGTATTTTTTGTTGAATTAGTATTAATGATTCCGAAACTGTGCTTACATGCAAGGTATTAGAAGATTTCATCTTAAAGCTTGCACAGCTGCAATCACACCTGTATTTAAATTTGACCTCTGTCTAGTGCAGGTAAAGAGATCTTAATTGTTGCTCATGTATTATTTATATATATTGTCAAACATTTTATGTTCTTCTAAATATCTTTGCAATGAAGTAACATAGAGAGAAGCCTCATATGAAACTTTTAGCTGGAAGAAGAAAACGCTGCTTTACAATGTGTGTGTAACTTGAGTGGTTGTTGACATATTGTAAGTTTTTTACAAAATAATACAAAGTTAATATTTACTGTATTTACTATGATTTATAGAATCCAGTTTGAGACATAGAACCTAACCACTGTAAAAATAATTTGTGTGCCATTTACACTTCGTTAGTAACCCCTATGTTTCCAGAGATAAGAGCAACTGTCTGAAATGTGGGGACATAATTTGCTTCTTTCAAAAAGTTTAGGCAGCGCCAATTGGAAGTTACAGTGCAAACTTTCAGAGCTCCATTGGAGGGAATGAGTTAAGACAGACTTCTCTTTTGTGTCCAAGATGTACAGAGCTAGTCTTAAACCAAGCCATCCAACTTTTTCCCCTTATACCTTGTGTGGTGTACAGGCAGCTGTAGCATTATATTAATGGAACAAATGAACTTAGATTGAGAGCAACTCTGTATCTTTTATGCTAGGTGAGTAGGTAAGCCATGTTTAATCAAATTCTTATGCCTGGATAACTGTATTGCATGCTGCTATGACCACAGTAAAAAAAATATTGCTGGGTTAGGTTAACTCAGTGCAGTCAGCATAGAAATGAAAGTTGCATGGACCCTCTGTCTTTGCTTCCAAGTGTTGTACCAACATCCTTTACATGGAGAGAAGCCCATTTTCACTCTGGGAATCTCAAAGCTGTGGAAGTAAGACCATATGTGTGGACTTCTGCTTCCGTCTGATGTCCGCATGTTATGAGTGATATGCAGATACATTGTTGATTTCTTCCATGCTGTATTGTGATGAGTATGCTCTAATAGAACTACTTTCTTTAAAAGACCATTTACTTGTATGAGTATTATTTTTAGTTCTTTATAGGTAACAAGGAATTAAGGCTTTTGACTAAATGCATTATGGCATTTTCTCCTGTGTTACAGGAGGTTGTAGAAGGTCTCCCTGGGATTATTATTATACATTGATAGATTTTTGTATCTATATTTACATGGCATGTGAAAGTGCAGCCAACAAACCAACAAAATAATTCAAACAGGCCCATGTAGTGTCCAACCAGGTAAACCAGGCTCAGATAATGAACCAGTCTCACAAAGAAAAAACTCCAACCAGAAATTCTTTCCAAAATAAGCGTATTGTAAAACCAGTGTAAAAAAGAGCAACACAGCATAAACGGTTGAGCGCTTATGTCCCTCTATCCTGGGACTTCATCAGAGCTGTTAAACTTCCATCAATAAAACAATTGTATAGTTTATTTGAAATGTGTGTTGCCATCAGTTAAAACTTAGACACAATGATAACGCAAACACAAACACATTTTTCTATTCTAAACATGTTTTGAACCACTCATTGGGTATTCTAAAAAAAAATGTTGTAAAACTTTAATTTTATCTTATAAATTATCTGTTCTTAATTTCAGAATAGGTGTTATTGAGATGTGCTCATTCAACCTGGGTCTAACTCGAGCGTTTAATCTAAGTTCCCAAATTAACTCTTTCCTTTCAGTCTCAATTTTCGATGAACCACTTCTCAAATGCCTATGAACAATTTCCAATATTACAAGTAAACATTTTGTAAAAGGACAATTAAGTGTTTGTTTGATCAGTTAATTGTTAGTATTACATGTGGCAGTAGCATGGGTATGTTCGTAAATTCTCTTCCGAAATTGTCTTTCGGTTTTTCCCACATAATTTTTACATCCAACACACAATGCTAAGTAATAAACTACTCCCTTGGTGGCACAAAAACCTTCTCCTAACCTAATCTCGATAGGTGGTGGTCCTAATGAGATGTTCAGCCTTTCTAATGTGAAACTACATTGATGACACACACCACAATGCCTAGTGCCCCTCTTTTTATTATTAAGCATGTTTAATTTAGGGTGTTCCGATAAATTCTTTAAATTTCTGTAAGTTTTAAACACATTTAGGGGTTTCACCCAAAATTGTCTGTATCTCTGTGTCCCCCTTAAACACACTCCATTTCTTAACTACAATACTCTTGATCTCTTTAGAATAAAAGCCAAAGGAAATCACCATTGAATTGGAAAAGACATTAAGCATAAAATAAGTATTATATAAAATAGGTATCACTTTAAACACAACTGCCCGAAGCAAGCAGTGGTTTGAATTTGGTACCCCATCCATTTAAAATTTCTTCACTTATTTTGTTCAAAAGATCCAATGGGTAACCCCTTTCCTGAAACATTTGAATTAAATTGTCCACTTCTAGCTTCAAATTAATAACATCAGACTACCCTTACAAAGTTGCCCCTTAAAAATATTTTTCTTCATATACCCTGAGTGGCAGCTGTTATCCTGTAAATAACTATTGGAAAAAGTGGGTTTTCTAATAATTTTCAAACCAAAACAACCATTAAGTGTATCTTTAAAGATTGTAACATCCAAATAGTGTATAGAATTAATAGAATGTAAATGTTTGAATCTAAGAAAGGGGGTTGTTAATGTATGATAAAAAATCTTATTTTACTAACCTTTATCTTTCCGCAAGAGAATAATGATACCCAGAAAACATAAATAGGTGTACCAACTCTCCTTGAACCTAGAATTCAAAACACAAGTCTTTTTCCCAACTGTACACCAACTAAGTTTGCATATTTAGGGGCACAGCTAGCACCCATGGTGACCCCTTTGGCCTATCAAAAAAAATTCCCCTTCAGAAGTGCTGAAATTATTGTGTAATATAATTTCCATAACCTCCATCACAAAATTAACGAGTGTGTTGTCTAAATTGGAAATTCAAGTATGGCCACATGAAAAAGTTCTAACCCCAACCTGTGAGGTATAGAAGTAAACAAATCAACCAGATCCACTGTAGAAAAGTTACAGGATTCACTGAAATCATGTTTAATTTAAGTTAAAAAAAAAAAAAATAAAATAAAATCCCGGTAATCTCTTAAAATATGTTGCTGGGTTCAAACAATTTTTTAAAATTCAGTCAATAAAAACACCAAGAGGATAAGTAATAGAATTATGAGCTGACACTACTAAACGACAGAGGGTTTATGAATATTTTTATAAATCTTAGGTATATCAAACACAGTTGGAATAACCGGGTGGCTTTTACCAAGAAATTGGTATAGGTCCTTTGTAATCATCCCTTGTAATAGAGTCTTCCAAAAAAAAGTTTGATTTTTTTTTTTTGTATGCTACGCTAATTTCATTCCTAGATACAGTTTCATATATTTCAATATCATGAAGTAAATTAAATATTTGTTCAGTTTAATCAATTTTTCTGATGCAACTATCCCCCCACCTTTATCTGCCTTCATAATCCTGAATGAAGCATCATTCCTAAATTTGTTCATTAAAGTCCTTTCCTCTTTAGTTAAATTAAAATCTCTTCTTCTGAGATGTTAATGAATTATGTAGCTCTTTACTTCAAGATCTCTCAAAAGTGGCTAAGCTAGGGTGGAGTGCTAAGCTAATATGTGCTTTTTTCTTTATAACACCAAGTGTACATGAAAAGGTTTCAGGTTGTGGACCTTAGTCTTTAAACATTATTTAAGAATTCAGTTTCCTAGTATAAAGCTTTAATTAAATTAAAACAGCTGCAGTGTCCATTTTAGAAGAGGGTACACATTTAAACCCCTTTTTTTAAAGTGTAATAAAAGTTTTGTCAATATTTAAATCAGTATAGTTAGAAGTATTTAAGCCCTGGTAAGATAACACCCGGCCTTCGTGTGTTGATACAATAATGTCCTCGTGTACAGTATTACCCGTATTCTCTGGCTGTTCTGATTTTGTTTCTCTTCCAACTCCTCCCTCTCCCTTTGATGTCCTTCATGGATGCATCTGCAGTCATAACAAGTGGGTTGTCCTGTCGTCAGGCAGCCCTGCAGTCGGCCGGATTCCAAAGTCCGGGTCCGGCTTCGGCTGATGTCGCACTCCACCCGACGTCATCTCTGTTGGTCTTCGGGTATAAAAGCAGCAGCCGACGCCATTTTCCCCAGTCTTTCTTGCCGCGTGGCGCCCGAAGCAGAAGCTGTTCGCAAGTGCCGGTCGGTCGGATCCAGAGATTACTTCTACCGAATACTACTTCGAAGACTTCTAAAGCTAAGTACCCCGTTGGGGACTCTTTCTTGCCTCAGCCGATGTCAGAAAAAGTTAACAATTGTTTAACCTGTGGGAAACAAATACCTCATAAAGATTTCCACTCTTACTGTCTGCCTTGTTTAGGCCCAGCCCACGACGTAGCAGCCTGTTCGGCCTGTGCCTCTTTCAACCGACGAACGCTTAGGCGTCGGTCGGAGTTTGCAGAACAGTTTTTCGGTTCTGATTTTGCGTACATTATGCCGTCGGATCCTCCGAATACCCCCAAAAACCGCAAAGATAAAGTCCGACACTCGCGGTCCGCGGTTTCGGCCGAAACCACGGTAAAGCAAACCGCGAGTGTCTCGGTTTCGGCCGAAACCGAGAAAACTGATCAAAGTACAGCTGAACCTATTCTTACAACTGAGGCCCCTGCTACAACTCTTGAATCGACCTCAGAAATTTTACCCACTACGGTGGTTGACTTATCAGACACTATCCCCTTGGATGTCTCTACCCCAGCACGTGGTGCTGCTAGGCCTCCAGCTGCCATGTCCATTAAGGCCTTCGCCAGGGCTAAAGCAGCCAAGACTACTAAGACAGTGCCTGTAAAACCCCCCACATCCAGGCCCTCTTCTAGTTCTCAAATGCTTTCTTTGGCAGAAGATTTAATTTCTTTAATTAGAGGATCTCAATCTCACCCAGACAGGGCCTCTCAGCCCCAGAGAAGAGACCTAGGGCAGAGCCCCCTGAGCCAGTGTCTTCTGATGATTCTGCTGATGAATCAGACATAACTGACCAGCCTGAGGCTCCCTTCCCCAATTTTGAAGATTCTGATGCTGAAGAATCCATTCCAGCTGCTTCCCCACCAGAAGAATTCTCCTTTGGGGAAACCTTGCATGCCATGCGAGAACAGTTCCAATGGCAGCAACAGGATTTTTCAGACTCCAGAAAAGACTTAGGACCTTTCTGCACCTCCCACAGCACAGGCCCTTAGCTATACCTCCTGTTCTCTCTGTGGTGGATGATGCTTTCAATGATGTTTGCTCCGCTCCAGATTCTTTACCCCAGCCCCTGCCAAACCAGACAGATTTTACAGGGTGCCAGATACTCATCACCACCTTTACAAGGCCCCACTTGCAGACCCAGAAACTATTTCCCAGGGTCCCAAGGCAGTAGCCGACCACAGCTAAAACCCTATTCCTTCTGAAAGGGAAGCAAGGTCATTAGACAGATGGGGTAAAAGGTCTACACTTCAGCTACTCTCTCAGCTAGAGCTTTAAACTGTCAGTTTCACATGATACAATACCAAGAGTTTATGCTTGATCAGTTAACTAAAAACTAACCACTGATGAATCTCTTGATAAGAAATATGTATTAGAGATGGTAAATAACATACAACAGGTTAGCAACCATTCATTAAAATGTGGCTATGATGCACTGGAGGCTTCATTTAGATCAGCCATGACAGGCACAGTGATAAGAAGGCATGCATGGCTAAAGGAACAAGCTTTACCGGATCATGTTAAAGCTAAGTTGCTAGATGCTCCTATGGACAAGACAAGTTTGTTTGGTACACCTGCCCAGCAGGTTATGAAGAAAATGGAAGAAAAGGCAAAATCTGTTCAAACTGTTAAAGATTTCTTGCAGGTTCAACCCCAAGGTTTAGCAGGAACTGGCCTGCCAAAAATTGGTCCTTTCCTGACTCCACAAAATTTCAAAGGGGCAGGAATAGACGTTCCAGAGGCAGAAACCAATCCAGAGGAGGTGCCTACAGAGGACGACAGTGGCAAGGTAACAACAGAGGCACAGACACAGCCACTGCCACTACATCAGCACAACCACAGTGACTTAATCCTAAATCCGCCTACCAGGGAACAAATAGCAGCTCCTCTAGGCGGAAAGTTAACCTTATTTTCAAAGAACTGGCACTACATAACAAAAGACAAGTGGATTTTACAAACCATAGATCAAGGTTACCGGTTTCACTTCCACACTTTACCAGTCAAAGAGGAATGCCAAATCTACCTCCAAATCAAAAACAGAGGCTCTACGCCAGATAATGGAGTTAGCAAACATGAGAGCTGTGGAAAGAGTGCCAATAGCAGAACAAGGAAAGGGTTCTACTCCAGACTATTCCTAGTTCCAAGAAAGGAAAAAGTTGGAGACCAATTCTCGACCTGTCCACCTTAAATACATACATCATTGTCCCAAAATTCAAAATGCTGACCCTACAGCAACTTCTTCCCATGCTGGGCAAGGAGTCTTGGCTGGTAACTCTAGATCTCAAGGAGGCATACCTGCACGTCCCCATTCGACCAATCTGCAGAAGATACCTCAGATTTCTTGCAGGATCAGAGCACTATCAATTCTCAGCATTGCCTTTGGCTTATCTACTGCCCAGAGTATTCACAAAATGCCTGGCATCAGTAATCGCCCATTGCAGACTACAGGGAATTCAAATTTACCCATACCTGGACGACTGCCTGCTACAAGGGGACAACAAAAGCAAGCTGACAACAGATTTACAAAGGGTCATTTACTTGCTACAAGGACTGGGATACACAGTCAATTTACAAAAGTCAAGGCTGATACCATCCCAAACAAGGACATTCTTGGGCTGAATTGGACACAGTACAACAAATGGCATTCCTGACTACAGAAAAACAAAAGAACTTCCTCTTTACTTCTTGGCACTAACAAAACTGAACAAGTTAACAGCAAGAAAAGTTCTGCAGGCCTTGGGCTTCATGGCATCATGCATAATCTTGGTCCCATTTGCCAGACTACATATGAGGAAACTACAGTGGTACCTAAAGAATTTATGGTCCCAACACAGACACAGTCTAGAAACAGAAATCCCACTAATTCCATGCCTAAAACAGGAGTTCCTATGGTGGGCTCAGGCATGCCAGTCAAACCCAGGCCTACCCTTTCGCAGATGTCAACCAAGCCAGACCATCACAACAGACGCTTCAGACCTAGGATGGGGGGCACACATGCTGGACAAATGCGTGCAAGGATTGTGGACACAGGATCAACTTCACCTGCACATCAATCTAAAAGAAATGCTGGCAGTAAAACTGGCAATCCAAAAGTTCAAACCATTTCTCAAAGAGGGCCAGTTGATGATAAGGACAGACAACACCACAGTCATGTGGTACATCAACAAACAGGGAGGCACTCATTCATACCCCCTATGCAGAATGACCTTGGAGCTGTGGACCCTGGCACTCAGCTACAACATTCAGTTACAAGCAATATTTGTACCGGGAAAGACAATACTCTAGCAGACATATTAAGCAGAACCACTTCGGATGCCCACGAATGGAAGCTGCACCCGGACATCTTCAAGACCATCTCAAAGAAATGGGGAATGCCACAGATAGACCTATTCGCATCACCTCTCAATCACCAGCTCAAAAAATTCTGCACGAGGACATTCCACCCACTAGCATGGAAAGTGGACTCACTCTCCTTCAACTGGAAAGGCCTAACAGCATATGCATTCCCACCTCTTCCTTTGATACACAAGGTACTACTAAAAATCCAGGAAGAACGTCCAAGGATAATCCTGATAGCTCCAAACTGGCCAAGACAACACTGGTACCCACTACTGAAGAGCATGTCTCGGAACAAAATGTGGCCGATACCTCTGATGCCTTTGATGTTAACTCAGAACAACTACAGCATCATACATCCAAACCTGAAAACGCTGCAACTGACTGCATGGAACATCACATAGCAGCAGCTAATCCAGAACTTTCCCAAAGAGTTAAAGACATTATTCTTGAAGCACGCAGACCTTCAACAAGAAGGAACTATGCTGGAAAATGGAAAAGGTTTGTCATTTGGAGTAATGGAAAGAGGAAAAGATGTGTCAAACATAGATATGCCTAACATTCTGGAGTATCTGGCCGAACTTCTTCATTCAGGCCTGTCCTACTCCTCCATCAAGATACATGCATCAGCTATTTCAGCAGAATACAGCTTTGATCCACCTGTTTTTCGCGCCCTTTGCTCAGGCAGTTCCTCAGAGGAATCAAGAATGTAAAACCTCCAAGGAAACCACCATTACCAGCTTGGGATTTAAACTTTGTGCTAGAAAAGTTGACACTATCACCCTTTGAACCAGCAGCAACAGCAGACCTACAACACCTGTCATGGAAAACTGCTTTCCTACTGGCAATTACTTCAGCAAGGAGGGTTTCAGAACTACAGGCCTTAATGGCAGTGCAACCCTTCCTAATCTTCCACCAAGATAGAGTATCCATGAGGACTAATCCTACATTTATGCCCAAGGTGGTATCCAGAGTGTCTTTAAACCAGGCAATCCACCTACCTACCTTCTTTCCCAACCCACAAAACAGAGGGAAAGAATACTGCATACCTTGGATGTACATAGACAGCTACGCTACTACTTGGACAGAACAAAAATAGCAGAAAGACTGACCAACTTTTGTAGCCTATGCAACAGGAAGGGAAGGAAAAGCTATTTCCAAACAGACAATCTCCAAATGGATAGGAAATTGCATACGATACTGTTACTCCTTCCATGGAAAACCAATCCCACAGAACATAAGACCTCATTCTACAAGGGCAACAGCCACTACCACAGCCTTCTTACGAGGAGTGGCAACCAAAGACATTATTGAGGCGGCTACTTGGACCTCCGTGCATACATTTGCCAAGCATTATAATTTGCCTCTATATTCCAGATCCCGAGCAGGGTTTGCCACTGCTGTACTGCAAGGGATCCTAAACACACCATAATCTACTTTTATCCTCCTCCCCTAGTTGGCTATGGTATTCTACCCACTTGTTATGACTGCAGATGCATCCATGAAGGACATAGTACAGTTTTGTACCTACCATAAATGTAGATGTCCGAACTGGATAGCATCTGCAGTCAGGATTACCTCCCTCCTTCCCTCTGTGGTACTCCTAGGGTGTTTACCCTCCTAATAGCTAGCTGTTGGGGGGGAGTCTTTTATGGTGTATTTGTTTGTATATATGTACATATATGCTTATTGTTGTGTTTACCTCTATATATTTGGAAACATTGGCATCTATCCAAAATTTTTAGCCTGCAAGAGGGCTACTGGCATCTGGGGCAAGAAACACTGAGGAAAATGGCGTCGGCTGCTGCTTTTATACCCGAAGACCAACAGAGATGACGTCGGGTGGAGTGCGACATCAGCCGAAGCCGGACCCGGACTTTGGAATCCGGCCGACTGCAGGGCTGCCTGACGACAGGACAACCCACTTGTTATGACTGCAGATGCTATCCAGTTCGGACATCTACATTTATGGTAGGTACAAAACTGTACTTTCCTGTGCCTCTTCGGAGAATATGGATGGATGAAAAAGGTTCCTGCCTTCATTGATTACCTGTTCTCTCAAATCTTCTTAATGATGGAAAATTGTCAAAATCATCGTCGATTAAAGTCGCATGTTTGTTATGGAGAGTTGGAATGAGAAGTATTGTTAGGAAGAAATGAATTAAAAAATCATTACTCTCTTCCTTTCTACCCACCATGTTGTAATTACCTAAATTGAGATGTGTATCCCTATTTTGTTGTGATAAAGTGGCAGGGTGAAATGATTTTGGGTGTAAGGTATGCTTTATGATGGGTATACTCAAATTGGTCTCTGACGAGCTATTTTTTTTTTTTTTTTTTTTATGCTTCCTAGTCAAGTTGTTGTTTACCAGCTGTTCTACCTTAGCAAAAATGTGATCATGTTTAGACACATGTTCAAACAAAAGATCTTTCATAATGACATTATTAAGCACAGTTAATTCATCAAACAATGTTTATTATCTTTTCGTTATTTAACCTAATAATGAACTGCATCAACTTGATGCCGTGCCTGTCAAACATTTCTATCAGTTCTAAATATTCAGAATTGTCCAAAACCAGTCCGTTTGGAAATTTATACATCCTAAGTCCCTTCTGTGCCCTTTTCCTTATAACACATTCAGTTATATACAGATTATCAATTGGTAACTTGCATACCTTATTCATCTTAAGTTCAAATTAATTTAATGTAGTTTGGAAGCTCCGTTGTGGATGTACAGTGTCCATTAGATTTAATACCAATTCTCTGTTAATCCAGCATTGAAAATTCTTATTTTTATTATAAATACATTCGCTGGACAAACTGATCCCTTGCACAACGTGCAGAGAACTTTTCTGGAGTCTCGTCTCCTCTTGTGTGTAACCTCTGATTGAACCATCCCTTTATGCGACATCATAGAAAGGACGACGAGTTAAATGTCTGGATATGGAAGATGTATAAGGCAAACAAAGCTTGTCAGTAGTATTTTCAATATGAGAACATTGTTGTGTTAATAGGACCACCAGTTGAGTCAAATCTCCCTCAGGAGAATAAGTAAATCTTTTTATGTTTTCTGGATGACATTTTTATCTTATGGAAAGATCCAGGGTTAGTTAAAGAATAATTTGTATCTTACATTAACAACACAACCCCCTTTCCCGATTTATACATTCACATTTTGTCAATTATCTAGCCTGTTTGGATGTTAACGATCTTTAAAGATATACTTAATGATTGTTTTGGTTGTAAAATTTTTAGATAACCCACTTTTTCCAGTAGTTAGAATATAGTAGTTGCCACCCATGGTATATGAAGAAAAATATTTTTAAGGGGCATTTTGCAAGGGTAGCTAGAATGTGTTCTGATATTAATTTTAAGCTAGCAGTGGACAGTTTGATTCAGATGTTTCAGGAAAGGGGTTTCCCATTGGATCTTTTGAACAAAATAAGTGAAGACATTTTAAACGGATGAGGTACCAAATTCAAACCCTTGCTTGGGATGGATGTGTTTAAAGTGACACCTGTTTTATGTAATAATTCTTGTGTGTCTTAACATCTTTTCCAATTCAGTGATGATTCCCTTTGGCTCTTATTCTAAAGAAACTTGAGTATTATAGTTAAGAATTGGAATATGTTTAAGGGGGCTAAAGAAATATACACGATTCTGGGTGAAACCTGTAAATTTATGTTTAAAACTTGTAGAAATTAACATTTTTTGGAACACCCTAAATTAAACATTCCTAAGAATAAAAAGAGGGGCACCAAGCATTGTGGTGCCTAGTAATCAATGTAGTTTCATATTAGAATGGACAAGCATCTTGTTAAGATCACCACCTATTATGATTAGGTTAAGAGATGGTAACTGTGCCACCAAGGGAGGAGTTTACTTAGCATTGCATGTTGGATGTAAGCATTTTTACATTGGAAAAACTGAAAGACAGTTTCGGAAGAGAATTTATGAACATACCCACGTTATTTCCAAATGTAATACTAACAATTTATTGTACAAACACAATCGGTTGTCTTCCTTTTACAACATTTTTATTTGTAATATTGGAAACTGTTCCTAGATGTTTGAGAAGTGGTTCATGGGAAACTGAGATTGAAAGGAAATAATTAATTTGGCATCTTAGATTAAATGCTTCAGTTAGGCATGGGTTGAATGAACACATCTCAATAACATGTATTCTGAAATTAAGAGCAGCTGATTTATAAGATAAAAATTAAAATTTTAAAAATATTATTTTTTTAATACCCAGTGAGTGGTTCAGAGCATGTTTAGTATAGAAAATTAGTTTGTGTTTTTATCATTGTGTCTTTAAGTTTTAACTCATTCCTTCCAGTACAGCTGTTTTGAGTGTGTACCTTTAACTCCCAGTGGTTGTGGCTTGAGCCTTTAAAAAATAAAGTTCTCCCGTTACAGTTCTAACAAATATTTATTGACAGAGGTCAGATATCAATATAATTGTGTTTGCCATCATACATGTTTCAAGTTAAAATAATCTGATATCTTGTATGTATCCCAGTTTTGGAATTAACACATATGAGCAAGCAATAGTTGACATCTAGAGGCACAGTAGGAGGTAACTGCAGAAATGCCTGGAGACTCACTTGGCTGTAATGAGTTAATTGATGGCAATGCATGACATTTCCAATAAACTATACAATTGTTTTATTGATGGAAGCTTTACAGTTCTGAAGAAGTCCCAAGACAGAGGGACGAAAGCACTCGACTGTTTATGCTTTGTGGTTCTGTTTTACACTACACTTATTTTGGAAAGAATTTCTGGCTGTTGTTTTTTCTTTTTGTGACTGGTTCATAATTTTAGCCTGGTTTACCTGATTGGACACTACATGGGCCCGTTTGTTTGAACATCTTTATACTTGGATATTTTTAGTAACACCACCATATTTCCTCTTTACTTATTCACTGTAAATATATTGATCAGTAAAATAACTTTAGCTTAAAATTAGAAGGTGAAGTATTATTCCTTCCCTAATTAAAATGGAATTGTTGCTTT
This sequence comes from Protopterus annectens, assembly GCF_019279795.1. NCBI lineage: Eukaryota > Metazoa > Chordata > Ceratodontiformes > Protopteridae > Protopterus > Protopterus annectens. The sequence continues at coordinate 1,185,021,922 of NC_056735.1, read as the reverse complement.
ATCACTAAGGAGCATTATGGAACCTCTTGAATGCTGGTCTGTTTCTTGGTCTGTGTTTCAGTAGGTCTTGTATATTATATACAGGTACTGGCATGGATAATTTTTATCTCTGTTTCTATCTACAGAAAACAAATATTGCCACTTACAACTCCAAGTGCCTGACATTCCACCAGCTCAGTCCTGGTAAGCTATATAGCCTCCCCAGAACCCTAGCACACTCACCTGCACTTTAGCTCTAACACTAAATTCCATTCCAGATCCCTAACCCTGTTCCAAAGCCCCCTAGTTGTCAACTAAACTCTTGCTTTCATCTCCATGGCTTCTGTACTTTGGTTGAAGTCTGCTACATCTGTGAGCAGCAGTTCCATTCTCTCTCTACACAGCTGCTGTACCTTTCCCAAACATGCAGTTAAACTCAAGCCGGAGCAGTAGCCTGTATAAGCCACTTGACAGAGGAGCTCCTGGCTGCGAGAGTTTGCTCTTTGATCAACCAGGCACTTGCTTAAAGTAGACCCTATTTAGTGTTGCAGTGGTCTTTCCTCAGATATATTCTGTTGCAGTAATCATTTTTTATCTTGAGTCTGAACCACAGCCTTTTGAATTGAGTAAATAGGCTAGAACAGAGTAAAAGCACTTAATTTCATCAGAAGTGCACAATGTAAATATATTCATCTAGCCTTGGTACAGCCAGTCACTAGCTTTAGGTAATGATTGGTAAAACTCAAGGTCAGAAATAAAGAATAGTAAATGTTGAACTGCATTTCCTATCCTTCTTGTGCTTAAAACAAAACTGAGTAACATTTTTGTCCTTGTGGGCAGAGACATCAGAATTTAGAAAGCTTTTCACATGAAAAAGACAAATGTTTAAAGTCTGTATTATAAAAAAAGCACTTTGTATGCAGCAAGGTAAATTTGCAGGGATGAATGCAGACAGCTTAACTTAGAAAATGTTACATTCCCTCTCTGCAGGTAAGAAGACTAGTTAAATGTCACTGTTTAAGCAGTGTGCTCCATTGTTTGACTTGAGTCATATTTGGAAAGTATGACTTTGTGGGTAAATTTGCATTTAAATTAATTTGCAATATCATGAGAAAAAGTAATTTTCTTTGACTTTTTTTAAAGGTGTGATGCACCAGGTGAAGAATCTGGCAGAATCAGAAACATTATTGACAAGTCCACCTAAAACATGCACAAGTGGCTCAACCACTTTAGGGACAACCTCTACTATAAGCACTACAGTGGTCACTACAGCAAGCAGTGTGACAGCAGATTTAGGCTCTCCAAGCTTCCAGCACAGTATGGATGAATCAATAGACCTGAGTCCACAAGGGTAATTTTTTTCATCACTTGCTGGTTATATGTAGTCTGCATATGATGATTGTCCACATTTATTTATTTATTTTTTATTTCATTTTGAAAGGCGCTTAAGTGATGTCTTAAAGAGGAAAAGACTGCCAAAACGTACACCAAGAAGGCCAAAGTATTCTCCACCCACAGACGAAGAAAAGATTGACAATCAAGGTACTCCTGTGGAGTTTTGTTTATTATTGTGCCTCTTTATTACTTAAAAAGACAAAAAAGAGAGAAAGAGAAAGGATGGTGCTTTGACAGGACAGAGCAGGATGTCCTGACTGAAGTCAGTGTTGCATTATTCATAATTAATGGATTACCACTGCTTATTTCTGGCAAGTTTACTAAAGCTTTACCATCCCAGGATCGTATATCTGACGTGTGACCTTATCTTGTAAGTGTTGGGGTATGTAGGTGGACGTTTGTGCATAATTCCTCAGACTGCCTCATTGCCACCCAAACTCAGGTTGCATATCAATTGGCCTGATTGTCGGTTTTCCGGGGAGCCTTACTTTGATTTTCATAAGGGTTTTTGCTTACCAGTATTGGATGTTAGCTAGGAGGGGTGGGTGTGAATTTGATAGGTAAATTCCATACAAAGACTTGCATACCTAGCATCTTTTCTGCTTAGGAGTGGAACACTACTACAAGACCTATTCCATTTACCAATTCTTTGTACCCAAGATGTTGTAATCCCATTTGTTGTTGCTCAGTACTTTTCTGGAGATTCAGCATCTGAAAACACTTGGCCCATTCCAAGATGGTGGATTCTGTTTCTCCAGACATTCCTTTTCCACTTAAGGTTAAAAGAACTAGGCCAGAAACTTAATAGACTCTCTATGAATCCAACATACCTGCTGAGGTTTCAGGACTTGCAGTACGAATGGTTCCCTCTCAGATGCCCTCTACATGGATCCTGTTGAAAAGCAGTATGGCGTCTTAGGATGTTATGACTGAGAAACCCGCAGATAGAGTTTAACCATGTATCCTCAACTCAGAGGGTCCAGAGGGCAATCCTCCAATATTACTTAGGAAGGCGATCCCAGGTAAACTTATTGAGGTACGTCTGGGATCTGAACCACCACACTTGGTTCAGGTGGACATCACGCCAAAAAAGAAATGCCAAAAAACTAAACTTGTAACTTCTTCTCCTAAGGAGAAGGAATGAATAGACTTTTCTCAAGACCTATACAACGTCATTATGGCCCTGAAGCCATCATTCTTTTCTTTCCAGCACCCCTAAACCCTCAATAGGTTGCTGTCAATTCATCATCTTGTGCAGATGAGGAGGCTACTAATTCAGATCATTCTCTGGCCTCTTCATCTCAGATCCACTTCCCTGACCTAGTTCATTTAGATGATGAAGACTCCCTTTCTCCTTACTGTTCTGTGGAAGACGCTTCTATTGGGGAGAGAGAATTAAACATGATGAAACACTTTGAGTGTAGGTCTATGCAGATTTCAGAAGTTCAGAAAAGATACAACATCCTCTTGGTAATTAGCTCTCCTGTCCCTTCTCCATTTCCTGTGCTTGGGGCCTTTGTTGATGCCTTTCAATCCACCTCTGCTGTCCTTGACTCAGACCCGTGCCCCCAAAAGGCCAAACAGATTTTATAAGTCCTGAATCTGATGACCTTAAATTCTTGTTTAAAAATCCTCTGCTAGGCCTCTCTGCAGTCTCTCTTCTGATAAACCTTTTAAATGCTTACGTTCAGTTAAGGTTAATAGGGCTATGGATAGGTGGGGCGCTTTATATCTTTCCTACTTTGGCATTCATGGCTATAAGTTACCAAAACCCAGATGACCAAGTATTTGATATCCATCCTAGAGTCCTTAAACAAGGTAGTGGTGGATTCACAATGGACTGATTCTAAATAAATGTCTTAATCAGGATGCACAAGTAGCCAGACACAGTGTTAAATGTAGTTATGATCCTGAAGAAGCATCTTCAGTTCTGGTTCAGTTTTCTGCAGATGTGCATGATTGCACCATCAATCCGTATGTGAAGACTTGAAAGTTAAAATTATATGTTCCCCCTTTAGACAAAAATCTCCTGTTTGGACGTTAGGCAGACACTCTTTTTAAAACCCTCCCGTGACCGGGAAAAAGACATGAAAGACTGCAGACAGTTTCTGTTGTTCTGTGTATCTAGGTACCAAAGGAGTTAACCAACAAAACCCACCTCTTTTGTTAGAAGAATTCCTAGACTCTTCCAGCAACATAGGAAGGTCCCCCAGAAGGAGATTCCCAGAGAAGTCACAGAGATATTCCTCTAGGGTTAACCCTCATAGCTTCTTATAGTCCAGGCCAGAGCAATACCCTAGCATGTTCTCTAAGCAGAGAACCTTCTAGACCCCAAATGAATGGATGTTGAATGGAGAGGCCTTCTTGGATCGAGACTATACAGTTGGGGATCCCCTCATTAGATCTGTTTGCCTCTCTCCACAGCAAGCAACTACAGATGTTTTTCTCCAGAACACAACAGACAGATGCATTCTTCTTCACATGGACAAACTGGTTCCTGTATTCATTACCGCTTTTCCCCCTGATTCCCAGGGTAATAACAAAAATCAGGGCAGACAGACCCAACATGATCCTCTTTGGCTCCTTTCAGTTGAAACAGCACTGGATGTTCTTCGTGTTTCATTGTTGCAGTCATCACACTTGGGTTATCTGCCTGCAGGTAGCACTTAGTCAGCCCAAATACCAGAGTCTTGGGATTTCTGTTCGGATGCTGTCACCACATCCATGACATCAGGTCATCAGGGGTATAAAACATGCAGCCGACACCATTATATCAGCTTTTCTTGCCGCATGGGAGCCCGAAGCAGAAGCAGTTCACAGTTGCTGCTCGGCCGCTACCTGAAATTTTCATTTTTTGAGTTTCAAACCTGAAGTCTTCTAAAACTAAGTACCCCGTTGGGGATCCTTTTTTCTTGCTCTAACCGAAGTCAGAAAAAGTAAACAATTGTCTTGCCTGTGGAAAGCAAATACCTCACAGAGATTTTCATTCTTACTGCGTCACCTGTTTAGGCCCAGACCACGATGTTCCTCGCTGTCAGTTTTGTGCCTTGTTTACCACCCGAAATATTCATCGTCGGGCTGTCTTTGTCACTAAATTCTTTCGTTCTCGTTCTCCGTATTCCAAAATGGCTTTGATAAGCCATCTGACTACCGATCTTCCAAAAAAACGTAAGGATAAAGAGACAGACCGCATAGGTCCAAAACTGCTGACTACGCTTCCTTTAAGCTAGTCACCAGTCTGCCGGTACTCAGTGAGGTGCCTTCGCAGTCCCTGATTACCCGCTTCTACAGATTCGCAGGCCTCTGCTGAGACCCATTCGGAGTTTGGTATGCCGCGAGATGCTTCTTCGGTTATGGAACCTGCGGATGTCTCTACCTTGGATGGGTCCAGAGCCGCTGTGCAGGCACTGGCTTCGGAGGGTGTATTCCCACTTTCCGATGTTTGTATTAAACCGACAACTTCGTATTTGACTAAAACTACCGAGTTTCTCAGGCCCAGAGTTCGCACTACGCCTAGGAAACTGATGACCAAAGCGCATGCTCAAGCTCCCATGCCACAGAAACAAATGCTTAAAATGGCTGAAGACCTTATAACTTTAATTAGGGGAAGCCAGCCTTCCCCCTCTAAAAGACAAAACTGGTTTTCCTTCTGATTCTACAGACCATGAGTCTGATGACTCTGATTACCAGGACATACCCTTATCTACCTATGAGGATTCAGATGCAGAGGATTCCATTCCATCTGCCTCCTCTCCAGAGGACTTTTCTTTTGGTGAAACCTTGCATACCTTAATACAGCATTTCTGCTGAGAATGCCAGGACTACCCTCAGTCCAAAGAAAGACTCCGAGAATTTTTAGATTTGCCTCAGCACAGGCCTCTAGCTATACCCCCTGTCCTAGATATTGTAGATGATGTCTTCATGGAATCCAGTCGTACTCCTGATACTTTACCGCCAGCTCCTAGAAAGCATGACAGGTACTACAGAGTACCCGACTCTCACAAATTTCTCTTTAAGGATCCCACTGTGGATCCAGAGACCTTTCCCGGGGATTTAAAGACATTAAGACTACTACAGCCAAAAACCCTACCCCTTCGGATAGGGATTCTAGAGCTTTAGACAGATTGGGTAAGAAGGTGTATACCTCTGCAACTCTTGCCATCAGGGCTTTGAATTGCCAGTTTCACATGTTGAAGTACCAGCAGCATATTATGGAACTAATTAAACAAAAAATGTTGTTGCTTCCAGATTATACAGAAAATGAAGATTTACAAGAGTTAATGCATTCTGCAAACCAAGTTAGTAAACATACTTTGCAGTGTGGTTTTGATGCCTTTGAAGCATTTTGCAGGGCTGCTGTCACTGTGTCTCTACTTAGAAGGCATGCTTGGCTGAAGGAACAAATCTTGCCAGACCATGTCAAAGCAAAATTACTAGATGCTCCATTAATCCAGGAATATTTGTTTGGCAACAAAGCAGAAGTTGTTCTTAAAAAGATGGAGAAAAAAGCTAAATCTATGCAAACTGTTAAAAGATTTCTTAAAGGTGCAGCCACCTAGATTCAGTAGGCATTGGCCTTCTAAAAACTGGTCCTTTCCAGTCCCTCTCAGTCCAAACCCAGGGGCAACAGACCACCAGGACTACAGTCTCAGCGTATGCAGAGATCTAAACAATGGAGTGCTCCCACCTCAAAAACAGGGAGTGGTAAGCCACCCCCTTATGGAAAAAGTTCACAATGACTTGTCTATCATCCTACCCAGCCATGCCCAAGTACTTGCACCCTAGGAGGAAAACTTGCCCTTCATGCAAAAAGCTGGATATCCATTACCCTGGACCGATGGGTTCTAAACATTGTATCCCAGGGATACAGATTCTCCTTCCACTCACTGTCAACCCCAAGCGGGTTGCCAGACCTTCCTCCAAACCAGTGGGCTGAGGCTCAAAAGCAAGTACTTTCTCTTCTCAGTATCAGGGCTGTTCAACCTGTTCCGACAGAGCAAAAGGGACAGGGTTTCTAATCCAGACTGTTCCTGATGCCCAGAAAAGACGGCTCTTGGTGCCCTATCCTGGATCTGTCAGTTCTCAACACCTTCCTGGTGGTCCCAAAATTAAAAATGCTTACACTGCAACAGCTTCTTCCTTTCCTAGCCAAGGATGCCTGGCTAGTCACCCTAGACTTAAAAGAAGCTTACCTGCACATCCCCATAAGGGAATCTTGCAGGAAATATCTACGTTTCAGGGCAGGCCCTATGCACCATCAGTTCTCTGCACTTCCCTTTGGTTTTTGGTTTATCTACTGCGTCCAGGGTATTCACAAAGTGCCTGGCTCCAGCCATTGCATACTGCAGGCAGAGAAATATTCAGATTTACCCATACTTGGACAATTGCCTGATTCAGGTGGACAGTTAGCAATTGCTACTTCAGTACCTGGCATTTGTAAAGAGACTTACAACTTCTCTGGGGTACACCATCAACGAAAAGAAATCACAACTGGTGCCCAGCCAAAAGATTGTATTTCCTGGGAGCAAGCTTGAACACAACTTCCCAGATGGCATTCCTCACTCCAGAAAAACAGGTTTATTTGATAAACTACTTCCAACTAATGGCCACCAAAACCCAGCTGTCTGCAAGAAAAATACTGCAAGCCCCAGGGTTCATGGCCTCATACATTCTACTAATTCCATATGCAAGACTGCATATGAGGAAACTTCAGCGGCACTTAAAAAGTCTCTGGTGTCAACATTCACCTGGAAACACTGATTCCTATCATCCCTTGTCTAAGGGCAGAGTTCCTTTGGCAGGCAGAGGCATGCAACCACAACAAGGGACTTCCTTTCACTCAACCCCTCGCCGCCCAAACCCTAACAACAGATGCATCCGACTATGCATGGGGGGCTCACATGGCAGGCAAATGGAGCCCAGGACAAATTCCCCTGCGTATCAATCAAAAAGAAATGTTAGCTGTACAGAATGCTCTGACAGCCTTCAAATACCTTATCCTTCCAGGACAACTCCTGATAGACAGACAACACCACAGTTAATGTGGTACATAAACAGGCAGGGGGGAGCTCATTCCTACCCACTGTGCAGGTTAGCCATGGCCTTGTGGAACACAGCCATGAGCAACCAAGTGCACCTGCAAGCTCAATTCCTGCCAGGCAAACAAAATTCACTGGCAGACTTGAGCAAAAATCTACTGGACCTACACGAGCAGAAACTGGAACCCAACTCATTCAAACTTCTAATCCACAGGTGGGGCACACCAAAGGTGGACCTCTTTGCCTCCCCTCAAAACCATCAGTTGAGCAAATTTTGCACCAGAAATCCTCACAGCCAAGCATGGAAAGTGGATGCCCTATCATTTACATGGGAAAACCTCTCAGTTTATGCCTTTCCCCCTCTGCCCCTCCTTTCAAAAGTACTACTCAAGATCAAGCAGGACAGACCAAGGACAATCCTTATTGCCCCATACTGGCCACACCAGCACTGGTACCCACTCCTACGTAGTCGGACAGCAGTGCCACCCTGCCATCTACATCAGACCCCCCCCTCCCTGCTGTCGCAGCAGGAGGGACAGATTTTGCATCCATATCTGCAAGCCCTGAACCTTGCAGCCTGGCTTATCCCCTGAATACACCACCAGAAACCTTCAGCAAACAGGTGCTGGACATCATCCTTGAGGCCAGAAGACCTAGTACTAGGAAATCCTAGTCAGAAAAGTGGAAAAGATATTGTTCTTGGAGCAAGTCTCAAGGAAAGGACACAGCCATGCCCTTCTTACCTCAAATCCTAGATTATCTAGAGAAGCTGCTCCACAAAGGCCTGTCCTTCTCATCAGTTAGGATTCATGCCTCTGCCATCTCAGCTCATTACAATACTGAGCCACCTCTCTTTTCTCACCTTCTTCATCAAACAGTTCCTAAGAGGAGCTAACAATTTAAGGCCCCCGAGGAGAGCTCCCACCCCTGCCTGGGACCTTAACTTTGTATTAGAGAAGCTCACGCTTCCCCCTTTTGAGCCTGCTGCTGCAGCACAGTTAAAATTCCTCTCTTGGAAAACAGCCTTACTTCTAGCCATCACTTCAGCAAGAAGAGTCTCTGAGTTACAGGCACTAATGGCTGTGGAACCCTTCATTATTTTCCATGCTGACAGGGTTTCCCTCAGGACTAACCCATCATTTATGCCCAAGGTGGTATCAAATATGGCTTTAAACCAGTCTGTCCATTTACCAACCTTTTTCCCTAATCCTCAGAATAAAGGGGAAAGGATCCTGCACTTCTTGGATGTGCACAGACAGCTCAGGTTCTACCTTGACAGGACTAAACCTTTCAGAAAATCTGACCAGCTGCTAGTCAGCTTTGGTACAGGGGCAGAGGGCAAGGCCATTTCAAAGCAAACCATTTCCAAATGGATAGCACAGTGCATCCATTTCTGCTACAAACACCATGGAAAACCACCCCACAGGAGATCAGAACTCATTACATTAGGGCTACCTCAACCGCTACAGCATTTCTCAGGGGAGTCCATACCAGGGATATCCTGGAAGCTGCAACCTGGAGTTTCTAAATCCAGAGCTGGATTTGCCACAGCAGTCTTACAAGGCCTGCTAGCCAGCCCCAATACTTTTTGACTGCTTCCACCCTTCCTCAGCTTTGGGAATCAACCCAAGTGTGATGACTGCAACAGTGAAACACGAAGAACATAGTACAGTTGTGTACACTTAGCATAAATGCAGATGTTTGAGTGTATTCACTGTTGCAGTCCTGGTTACCCTCCCTCCAGCCCCCTGACTTTTCCATACTCTCTTCCTATTCTCTTTTTGGCCATATCTTATGGCAATGGTATTTACTTTTTACTGGAGGTGTTCCACACCATATAATTACTTCCTATTTTGGTGGCTCCTGACATTTGGGGCAATAAAAACTGATGTAATGGTGTCGGCTGCATGTTTTATACCCCTGACAGCCTGACGTCATGGAAGAGGCAACAGCACAGAGGACACAGAAATCCCAAGACTCTGGTATTCGGGCCGACTTGAGGGCTACCTGCAGGCAGATAATACATGTGTGATGACTGCAACAGTGAATACACTCGAACATCTACATTTATGGTAAGTATACACAACTGTACTTTCTCCCTCCTCTTGATGTTCAGCGAGTGAAGATTCCGCACCCTACCACAGAAGATTGATCTCCTCAGCCAGGCCAAAGGGTCTGTCTTCTATTGCCACCTAACACTTAGGATGGCTTCTTATCCTGAGAAGGTGCCCTCCACTCTAAGGGAAGCAAGAAAGCCCAGTACTAGGAAATCAGACCTGGCAAAATGGAAAAGATGGTTCTGCCTGGTGTCACAGCAGTGACGGTGATCCAACTCAAGCAGACATCAGCTCAGTCTTCCAGTACCTGTCAGGCCTCTTTACACTAGGGCCTTTCATAGTCCAGCATTAAGGTATATGTGTCTGCAATTTCAGCTTGCTTGAGCAGTGTTCCACTTAATCTTTTCATACCCCCACATGAAACTTTTTCTAAAAGGGGTGATTCACTTGGGACTACCCAGAAGGAATCCCATTCCAGCTTCTTATCTGAAGTATGTCTTAGAAAAACTAACTTTGCCTCCCTTTGAACCTGCGGCCACTACCTGTCTAAAGATGCTGACGTGGAAGGCCACCTTCTTCATAGCTGTGACTTCTTCCAGGAGAGTTTCTCTGCTACAAGCCCTCATGTGTAAAGAACTTTTCACTGCCTCCCGTTGGGATAGGTTCACTCTCAGAACAAGTCCAGTATTTATGTCTGAAGAGGTATCAGAACTTGCTTTAAACCCGGCTATCCATCTTCCTGTCTTCTACCTAAATCCACAGAACACGGTAGAGTAAGTCCTTCATTCCCTGGTTATACAAAGGCAAATCAGGTATCATCTAGACAGGACAAAAAGCCCTAATAGGACAGAGCAATGGCTTTCGCAGAGGACAAGAAGAGTAAACCTATCTCCAAACAAATTATCTCGAAATGGGTAGATAACTGCATTAAGTTCTGATACTCATACCACAGAAAGCCTTTATCTAGGCATATTAAATCCCTGAACCAGACATGGGATGACTACCACTGGTTTCCACAAAGGAGTCTCTACCCAGGCTCACCCTAGATGCAGTCACATGAAACTTGAAGCACAGCTTCACTTCTGCCATCCTGAAAAATCTTATTTCTTAAGGTCTTACAGATGACCCACCACCCACATTTTTTAGCTCTGGGAGTCCTCCCAAGAGTCAGTACTGCAGCAATGACTTTGAAGAACATAGTACAGTTGTCGCACTTTCCATAATTTTAGTTGTTCGAGTACATCAGTGTTGCTGTGCCCTCTCCAATCCTCTAAGTCATCTATCTGCTGACAGCTTGTTTCCCCCTTGCTGGGTGTGAGGGGTAGAAGAGTTTTGTGCAGATAGTCCTCTTATCCTCCCCTCTCTGCCTTTTATCATTTTCCTCCTCGCTCAGATTCAGACAGCTAAGGAGGTCATGCTGTCTTCGGTCATCCAACTGCTTGCTCACTGCTTAGAAAGACCTGAAGATGGTGCCGAATGATGCCCTTCTTACACCCTGACATCCAGACTTCGGAAATCCATTGACTGGGGATGATGCAAAGACTCTGAAGATTAGGCCAGTCATGGGCTTCTGCATGGCAGGAAGACTCAAGAAACAGAGCTGCAAAATTGATCTACTCAAAACGTACAAATATGGTAGTAGTATGACAGAACTGTACTTTCTCCAGGAAGTCAGGAAACCCACCACTCGAAAATCCTCTATAGCCAAATAGAAGAGATTTTCCTTTTGGTGCCACAGGAATGGGCAGGTTGCATGTTAAAATATCTGTGTGAGCTCATACATACAGGTCTGGCTTACTCTTCCATCAGAGCCCACCTGTCACCCACCTTTGCCTGCTTTTTATCCCTCAGTCCTCTTGTTATGTCTAGACCTGAGGTAAAGTTATTCCTTAAAGTTGTTCTGCATCTTAGACCACCAAGAAAGCTCATTACCCCTCCTTGGGATCTCAGCTTTGTGCTATAAAATCTTAATGTGCCTCCTTCCGAACCAGCAGTCTCAGCAAACCTCAAATTCTGCACCTGGAAAACTGTATTATTTCTGGCTGTTGCTTCAGCTAGGAGAGTCTCAGAGCTTCAGACTGTCATGGCCATGCTGTTGATCATTTTTCACAAAGACAGGGCGACATTGAGAGCTTAACTCTTCCTCCCTGCCTAAAGTAATGAATGAAGTGTCATTTAACCTAGCTGTAAATCTCCCTACCTTCTTTCCCAACCCACAAACCAGGAAGGCTGCTGCACTCTCTAGACGTTCACCGTCAGTTAAAATTCTAATTTGACGAAACCAAATCCATTAGAAAATATGACTAACTGTTGATCTCCTTTATGCACTCAAATTTAGGCCATTTAGTAGCTAATCACAAAAAACGGCCAGAGTGCAAGCAAAGCTCATTTAATGAAATACAGTGAAGTGCTTTTCGTTTGTAAAATAACAGACTTCATCATACTAAAACAGTGTTAAACCACAGCTGAACTTAAGTAGCATTTTATAAGCCCGCCCTGCACTAGAAAGGAAATGTCATGAACAAAATTTTAAAAATATAAAGCGTGTGTGTATATATATATATATATATATATATATCAAAACACACAATACATTAACTAAATTCCTTCATTAATAAATAATCTAGACATCCTAATTGATTAATTATTAATTAAGCAAAAATACACAGGAAACCAACTTGCACTAACTCTTTCCTGCAATTTTACAAGCTCCCATCCTTTATCGAATAAGAAAGCAACAAGTAGCAGGCTGTAAAATGCTATTTAAGAAGTTCAGGTGTTTTTTTTTTTTGTGCTTTTTACAGTTTTCTTTGTTTTTTCATTTAGTAGCGAAGCAAATAATTACAAACTGGATCTCTTAGCCTATTTCTTCTTATTTTATGCACATAAAGTCCTTGAAATCATGCCCATGAGCTCTATTCTTTCAGGGCCGTAGCGTCATCTGGGGCAGTATATAACCAGGGCTGAACTAGAAGTTGATACCTGGTCCTCCATACACACCTTCACTAAACACTATAGGATTGCTATACTCACTAGGTCAGTTCTTTCAGGCCTCTAGGAAAGTTTTGCAGCTCACTAACCAGCCACCATTAACATCTCCATCAGCTCTGGGAATCGCCCATTCATTATGAATACTGCAACAGTAATTTCAGTGAGGATGTAGTACAGTTTTTTTAAAGACTTAAAATAGATGTCTTACTGATCACTGTTAGAGTATTCCTTCCCATGCTCCTTCCCGTCTATATTCCTTTTACCATAATCTCACTGCCACTGTTTCTCCTCCCTTTGTCCCTATTCCATGGACAGCATGTTAGAAGAAAAGGGTCTTGCTTACCACTTCATGCTTCACCCCTCCCAGCTGACCAGTTTCTCACACTCTGAGATCTTCAGGCCACTGGAGATGGTTTAAGGAATTACATCTTCTATGTCCGCCTATATACCCCTATACTTACAAGTTGAGCTCACTTCAGATGCACAGTCATGGGAAAGTAAAGCTTTGGTACCCTGGCCAGACATCAGTGTGATAACCCATTCATTATGAATACTGCAACAGTGATCAGTAGGACATCTACTTTTATGGTACGTTCTTACACAATTGTACTTTCTCCTTGAGAATTATATTCTTTGTAGTCAAATAGTAATAATGAGCAGTGCCATGCACCCCCCACTTTGAACCACTATCCATCTTTTTTTCATGTCCTGCTGTGTCTTCATTGTGAATTGCATTCATTTGCATCCTTATACTTGCCCTGTACAGAGGTCTGATTCTTTACCTAATTTACAAAAGACTAAATAAATCCATATTTACTGGTGATGTTTGGAGCACTCTGAATTCCCATCACAGTGCTGAAAAATGCATCTTCATTTGTTTGTTTCTTTAAACTGTGACCATCAGTTTGCTGCTCAGACTGCTGCATATCTAAGGGTGTACACCAAGAAAATTTCCTCCTCTGTGGAACTTTGTGTTACCTTTTAGGTGCCTTTCTGTTGAATCTGCCTAAGCTAATAGCAGGGTTCCTAGTCATTTACTGTATGAATTTGGCATTATTTCTTCTTCCCTTCACACCCTAATTTTGTCTGAAGACGTTACATTCGAGAGCATGCTTCAGTGACATACTGTAACAACTCACACCACTGTAGGATAACATGTTTAACCTTTAACCCAGTAACTCTTGTTTTTGTTTGATGCTGATCATCATGGTGAGGGTCCTACGTTCAGTGCCTTACAAGTTTGAGCCATCTTGTGTTTGTGTGGCATTGTATTAAAATCCACTATCTTCACCATCTTTGCTTGCACTGGTTGGGAAAGGAACATGACATCCAACGGTGTTCTAAGTACCAGAATTTGAAATTGCCTGTCAGAGGATGTAGGAGGGAGAAATTTCAGGCCTGTCTAGTATCTAGCAGGATGAAGGCAGCTGAGTGTAACACAGGGGCCAAAAGATGGATCACTTGCCTGATGTGTTGGGTACTGTGAGAAGGCTAAAAGATGTAGAAAGTAGGCAGTGATCACACCCTTCTAGAGTCAAGTCTGGCCTTAGAGACTGTCTTGAGATCCTTTCTTTATATGATCTCTTGTTAGTGAGGGATTGAGTTTTAATGTATGTTTAGCTAATTAGGCAAACTGGGAGGACAAGAATATATACTCACACCCGATTTTAGACACCAGCAAACCCTGTGGTCACCAGGGTCTCCAGGTACTAGGGGGCCACAGCTACAGTAGGTTATCGTATTTTGATGTAAAAGATAATACAGCAGTCTTTATACACCTGTTAAGTCAGGTGGGTAATAACTCTGGTAGGATAACAAGACTTAAGGATTAGCCCTACTACTACTGGTTCCCCTTTAAAATTCAAAAAATCTTTCTGGATGGGCATTTTTTCTGTTAAATATTTTACCACTGACATGGTTCTATTGACTTAAGTCCTGCTCATGGGCATTTTCTCAAATAAAACTAATGCACATACCGTAATTCCTTAATCTGGTATATGGTTACTCTCTTTGAAAAGAGGAAAACAAAGCTGACAAAAGCAGCACCTTTTGCTCCACTCTTTGACCTACCGACTCCACCTCCTTGCCATGCCCTCTGTTCATCACTGTGGAAAGTAGGATGTCTAATTTTTTTTCTTCTCTCCCTCAGACATAATCACATTGCACTGAAGTTATGCTTGTACAAAATCAGATGCCTTGAGGTGGTGACTTTAGGAACTGCAGTATTCAAATTTGTAAATTAATTTTCATGATCTCTTGTTTGACTTTCACTTTTGAAGACCGAATGGAAAAACTAGTATGTGGCGACCCTACCTGCTAATTGTGGGTGGGTCCCTTTTTGTTTACTGTTGCTGGTGAACCTTTGATTCCATTAAATGTCCTTTCTTATCATTGTTGCAGTATTCATCACACGTAAGATCTATTGCCAAGGATAGCCCAATGTCCTGGCAGTTCACCCAATCACCGAACAATATGCCAAAACCTATACATCCTCCTAGCATTGTATGTTGGGCATATGCTCCCCATGCAGGCATAGAGCATAAAGGTGATGTATATGCACATTCAGTACTCAGAACATTGTCGTTAGTCCATACGCCACAGTTGAACATCAGCCTGAATGCCTTTCGCTAAGCTGGTTTCTTCCAAACCATTTACAGGTAAGTGCCATGTTGGAGTTCCTTTTTTTCCTTCCCTGTGTCCTAAAGAGTTTGTCATCCATGAAGGGAAAATGACAGTGTGGCAAAAAGATTCCTTGTAAAGATCATCACAACAAGTGTTTCTTCTAAGTAGGTTCTTCACATGATCATGCACTATGTACCATTTGTCAGGCCTTCTTTCCAGAAACTGTTTGCAACTGTCTTTCTTTTGTCTATCTACCTTTAGAGCCAGCGTCTCAAGCTTTTGACACACAGTACCATGGCCACATCTGCCTGTCAAAAAGAAGACTAAAAAATTTCGGTCTAACTGCTGCTGCTGTCCAACCTCCACCAGACATCTCGCTTAAGGCGGTGAAGACCCCGAAGACCATCCAGTGCCAACACCAGTTTCGTGACCCTGTCTGAGGCTGGCATAGAAACTGCTTCTTGCACAGCCTCTGAGTCTATGCAAACGTCCCCATGGATGTTGAGGAGGACCACTATCATTTCTGAAGGGACTGTGGGGGTTCCCCAGATTCTTGTTAAGGGTAGAGGTTCTTGGTACCCTTACAGAGTCTAGGCATGGCTCTGAGCCCTCTGGGTTGGTCAAAGCTGATGCCCCTTTAGAAAAGAAGCAGAAAACTAAACATATTCCTCCCATTGATAAGAATCCTCGGAGGGAATGACGGAACTTTATCCAGGGTTTCTTCAATGCCCTGATGACCTTGAAGCCCCCTCAGGGATTATCTATTCCTTTCTCTCCGTGGTCTTCTGCCCCAGCTAAAAGAAAGAGGAACTCTAGGGAATTCAGGAGATGATTCCCTGGTCTATTCCTCACTGACCACTTCACCCTTAGACTGTGGGTCTGAGGAAGAGTATTCCTTGAGTTCTGATTCTCCCTTTGAGGAGTTGTTTTTTGGGGATACTGTGGCTCACATGATGGAGCATTTTAAGTGGGATTGCTCCCAGGTCTGTAACATTCAAAAGAGATAATATGAACTGTTACAAATGGAATCTCAGATGTCATTATGATGCAGCTGATGCATCTTTTTGAGCTGATGCTTCAGGTTCAGTTATAAGGAGCCACTCTTGGCTTCGTCTCCAGGTCTTATCTGATAAGGCCAAGCTCCTAGGTGCTCCTTTGGACGACAACAATCTTTTTTGTGCTGTTGCTGCTGCTGACCTAATTTAAGACTCTACAAGACAAAGGTAAAGTTATGCAGGATCTTAAATAAATTTTTGTTTCTCCCATCCCCAGAAAACATACTTGTAAATCTGCCTTTGTTCATAGGCAACCTCGTCAGCCTTCTGAAAGGAAAAGGGTTTCTAAGTGCATTCTTACCAATAAACCCACCCAGATTTCTAAAGATCAAAAGTCAGTTTTCAGACAAATCTGTCTCCATCTGACATCATCTCACACTTCCCTGATTTGAAATGGGAAACCTGTTCCAACAGTTTGAAGGTTCAGGGTCCACTGCCCCTTCATTAGTGGTCAGATCACATCAACATAAAAAAATGAGGATGCTCATTCTTGCTCTACAGGTCTTGCATTCTCTCTGATCTCCAGGCCCTTTAAATGTCTTTATAGGCAACACTACATTCATGTGGTACATCAGTAGGCGGGGAGGCACAAGGTCTTATCTTCTTTGCTGACCAGCCCTTCAGGCCTGGGACTTTGCTATCAGCCATCAGGTAACCCTTGGGAAGGTCTACATCTCTTCAGAAAATTGTGGCAGACAGTCTGCACAGGTCCAGGAAACAACCTCACAATGGATGTGTCATAGAGAGGTATTTCTTGACAAAGTACATCGTGGATCTTTTAGCCTCCTCTCTAAACATGCAACTTCCTCGCTTCTGTTCCAAAGTCCCAAGTCCTCTGACTTGGAAGGGTGGGTGTCATGCCCTTTTCTTGGAAGGGAAAGTTCTTGTATGCTTGACCTCCCCTTCTTCAGCTTCCCAGGTCCTGTATGCTTAACCTCCCTTTCTTCTGCTTCCCAGGTCCTGCACCATATTATGAGAGACTCCCCTGGAATCTTGGTGATATCCTTTTGGACCAGATTGAACTGGTTCCCCCTTTTTTTTTCACCTGGCCAGGGGCTGTCATCACAATTTACCTTACTGGAGGGATCTTCTCACACAAGACAAGGGGTGTCTTGGTAACCCTCAGTTGTCTACTCTCCAATTGACACTTTGTGTCATAGGGTTTTGATCCCTTTTAGACACCACTTTTCTGAGGACATGCTTAATTAAGGGCTTAATTAAAGTTCTGCAGGAAGTCCGAAAACTCACTACCAGAAAAGCTTGTATGGCTGAATGGAAGAGATTTTCTGTTTTGTGTCTCAGCCATTTCCAGGATCCCATGTCAGTGGGGGTCCCTTTGTTCCTTTCTTGTGTGAACTGCTCCATGCTGGCCTAGCATATTCTTCTGTTAAAAGTTCATTTGTCAGCAATCACTGCTTGTCTGACCTTGAACCCACCGCTTGCATCACATTTTGAGGTTAAACAATTCCTTGACGTCATCCTTCAAATCAGGTCCCCCCAAAAAACTATTCCTTCTTTTTGGAACTTCAGTTTTCTCATTGAAAAATGGAGTCAGGCTCCTTTTAAGCGCACTTCTTCCTCTTTGCAACGTTGCACCTGGAAGACTGTTTTGCTGGTTGCTCTTACTTCAGCCAAGAGATTTTCTGAACTTCAGGCTTTGAAGGTTGGTCCTCCCTTTTTGATTTTTCACAGGGACAGGGTGTGTCTGCATACTAATTCTACTTTTATACATGAGGTAGTCGATGAGTTGCCCCTGAGTCAGTCTGTCCAGCTAGCTTACTTCCTTTTTTCCTTCTCTGCAATCTGTTAGTGAAAAGGTCCTTCACATCTTGGATTTACATAGACAATTCAGATATTATTTTAGTAAGACCAAGATTGTCTTCAAATCTGAACAGTTTTTTGTTTCTTTACATATTGGACATTGAGTTTGGCAATTTCTAAGCAAACAGTCTGCTCATAGATTTCTTTTTTGCTATTCTTTTTTTGGTAAACAGCTTTCTGCTTCAGATTGAGCTGATCATACAAGGGCAGTAGCGCCTCTGGAGCTTTCTTCACTTGTTTGCATATTAGATCCATCCTTTGCTACTTGGTCCTCTGTCCGCATTTCTACTAAACAATATCAATTGGATGCCATTTCCAGAGCCAGGGCAGGATTTACCAGGGTATCCTTCATTGATTTCTGGAGGGCTTCTCTGTGCCTTCCTCCTCCCTTATTTTACAGTAGCTTTGGTAATCTCCCACATGTGATGAATACTGTGACACTGATAAGGAGAGAGATAATACAGTTGTGTAACATCTTAACCATAACAGTAGATGCCCTTCTTTTCACTGTTGAAGTATTCAGTCCACCCCCCCCCCCCACCCCCCATTGAGAAAAAAACTCTGATGGCTGTATGGTCTTTGCCTTTCTTTCCCTATTTTTGTTTTGCTTCTCTGTTCCCCTAGATGTACAGTTTTGTTCTTTCTCCTGGGGTTGCTCTAGTTCTCCTGGGGCATTTCACGTCTGAGTATTGAGTGTGCATATGTCACCTTTATGCCCTAATGCCTGCACAGGGAGCATATGCCTGATGCATGATGGTGGAAAGATGTAAAGGCTATGGTATACTGGCTGGAAGTTAGGTTATCTTGGTAGATGATGCCACATGTGATAAATACTGCAACAATGAAAAGGAAGACATCTAATTTTATGTACTTTCTGCTTGAATCCCTCACTCACTAAAATGAGTGCTAAGGCCTCCTGATTCTGTTAATCTTATAATGACAGCTGACTTTTTTAGTTTTTGTGTAAATGGGTTCGCTGAACCAAGTCTGCCTTGTCCCATTTGATGATGTTAATTGGGACCCCCAATTTCAGTTATTTCTGTTAAGGTTTTGGCTTTGTTAATCTTGCTGGACTCCTATGTTATCTTAATCATGTTGAAATCCCTTTACCATTAATCCTACTGTTTGACACACTGATTTTGTTAATTCTGGTCTCAAAATGTTATTTCTCAGATGTGGCTTGCCTTTTTTACTGTTACCTTGGCTTTGCTGATTCCATTAATTCAACCCCATGCTTTTTTAGCTTTGCATAGGTTCGCAAAACTGTAAAGCAAACCTTGCTTTCAATTAGCATATTAAAACACATTACAGTGAAACATTGCTTTCTCAGAATTCACCACAAACTCGTAGAGAACCTATTGCTTTTTTGTATGTATAAATAAGAAAGCAAGAGCTGATTTTTTGTACTGTTTTGTCCTACATTAAACAAAGACAATTTTGTTTACTGTGTGTTAGCCCCCCCCCCATATTTTGACTACCGAGTACACATTACATTTTTTTGTTTTGGGGGGTGGTAATGCATGGCATGCTAGTTTGCTTAATCTCTTTTGGCTGACATGTATGCTAATATTTCTTACTGTTCTATAAAAAATATCGGTATGTTTGATATGGTATGTATAGTAATTTTGCTTGCTTACATTTAGTGAGGACGTATATAGGAAAGAGTATTACACGCATTGCTGATTAAGCCATCCTTAGTTTGTTTATGAATTTAATCCATGAATTTTTTTTTGATTATGATGGGAGGGTGAGTCAGAATGAGACTGTGTATTACAGGCAATGGCATGAATAGTGTTTTAATAATAAAATGGGACTTATCAGGTGGACCTTATTGCCAGATATATGTATGACTGATGGTAGACTGTGTCTTCTGTGTAGCTGGCTACTTTGGTATGGCACATCACTTTGTAACAAGAATGCAACCACATTTTATTCCGAGTGTTGTTTGACAGAAAAATGAACCTGTATGTGAATAAAACAGACAGCACCAGACAGCACCTGGAGAGTGTTAATTTCTTAAGTGATTATGAATGTTGTAATTTTAGTCCTTTTGAGTGTGGATAAATGTACTTAATTTTCTCCAGGTGCTGCTTTTTGTTTTTCCAGTTGTCTTTTGCACCGGTGTCTGGATTACTGTGTGTCTATATGTGAGTCACCTAAGGTGAAGAAACTTGTATGTAAAACAAGTAAACTTGTGTGGAAGAAGGAGGTCAGATAAAGTAGGAGGAAACTGGAAGAGGCTGATGGAGAAGGCTAGTGGTGATAGGG
Organism: Protopterus annectens; assembly: GCF_019279795.1. Classification (NCBI taxonomy): domain Eukaryota; kingdom Metazoa; phylum Chordata; order Ceratodontiformes; family Protopteridae; genus Protopterus; species Protopterus annectens. The sequence goes on along the minus strand of NC_056735.1, from coordinate 1,185,001,696 downwards.
TGGTTGGGTACCCAGGAGACAGTAGTTGCAGATATGGTGGGGGAGAGTTACATGATACTGTGATAGCACAGTAACTGCTTGGGGCACATAGGCTTGAAGCTTACTTGTGGCACCAAAAAGTTAACATTGGCCCTTTATATATCTTGTATGTAGTATCATTGGTTGTCCTGGCGATAATTTAAAACCTACTTGTAGTGATGGGCTGAAAGACCTTATGAGTGGCATAGTTTTCCAGTTAAATCCATGCATACGCCATATGGGCCATAAAGCTTTTTTCTTTCTTTGTTCCATGGTGTGACTTTATTTTTAGACGAGCACTTTTCCAACTATATGTTTTTTGTTGCTTTGAGCCCTTGTGGATGGCACTTCTTTCCATTTAACTCCACAGATAAGCAAGAAGCTTCATCTTCCTCTCTGTCTACTCCATGGTGTGACTGCTGATGTCCTTCCATTTCAATATTGCAGTATTAATTACATTAGGGATCCCTTGCCAATGGCAGCCCAATGTCCGGACAGTATGCCAAAGCATTTAGGTTGCTTTAAGGTATGATGTACATCACACACATGCCCTTTGCATTGCATAGGGCATAAAGCTGATGTGTAGATGTACCATGATCAGAACAACTTTGCCGCCAGTCCAAATGCCATTTCTTGATTCCCAATCTGAATGCCCGTTCTGTTGCTGGTTCACCAAGCTGTTGCAGATAAGTGGCCCGTTCTGGTTGTTTTTTTACTTATCTTTTTTTTATTGTTGCATGTGGGGTTTCATGTCATCCAAGAAGGGTGAATGCAAGTGTAGGAGACCAATTCCCCCTAAAGACCACCACGAACATTGTCTGTTTTGCCTTGGCGCCTCACAGGACCGTGCAACCTGTTTCATCTGTCAGGCCTTTATACCTAAAACCCTGTGTAGCAAACGCTCTTCTCTGGCATTTTATCTTGAAAACCAGCATATTAAGCTTCTTGCGAAAGACATGATGGAGGGAACTTCCTGCTCCGAGGGACAGTCAGTGACGAAGACTGTCAGAAAACCTAAACCGGAATCTTCTGCTGTTCAGCCTCTGCCAGATGCGTTTCCCAAGGCGAGTGAATGCCCGGAGGTTCACCTGGTGTTATTGTTGGATTCCTCTGCTGCGACCAATTTAGAGGCCACAGAGGATCTGACTTTAAGCATGTCCGAGAAGGCATTGCAGACATCCATTCTGGGCATTTAGGGGAAACCACAGCTGATGATGGGTGGCCTAATAGTTAAGGTGTTTGCCTTACAAACACAAGGTGCAGGGTTTGAGTCTCACAAGGGATAATTGGCTAAGCTTAAAATGGCTCGCAAGGGCAGTTAGCTTTAGTACTAATCTATGAACCTATGATCTCCAAGGGGCCTAGGGGTGTTCCCAAGATATTAGAGAAGAACTCCCTACTACTGTTGAATTCCGTCCTTGGTCAAAGCCTTCCAGATTTTATAAGGCGGATGTCCCATTGAAGAAAAAGCAAAACACTAAACATGTACATATTTCTTCTGCTCCTACGCATCCACAGAGCGAGTGGTAGGTCTTCACTCAGTGCTTGTTTACTGCTTTCATGGTATTGAAACCTCCTCGGGAAGCTTCTGTTCTAGCCCCCCCTTGGTCCTCTACTCCCCTAAAAGGACCCAAGGAACAAGATTCCACTGAGGAGGAGCTGGATTCAGATGAGGAATCCCTTGCTTACTCTTCTCAGATTCCCCTCTGTTTTGGACTATGGATCAGAGGAATAGAAATCCCCCAGTTTTGATACTCACTTTGAAGAGATTTCTTTTGGGGGCATGATTTCCAGGATGGCAGAGTTATTTAAATGGGACTGTGCTCAGGTTTCGGAGGTTAAATAAACTGTATTATGAGTTGCTGCAGATGGATTCTCCTAAACCTTCTGAGGTGCCTCCTATTTTGGCTGCCTTGGATGCATTTTCCAGTGCTTCCAAGACTCCATACTCCCAGCCCCCTGCTCCCAAGAAGCCTGATAGATTCTGTAGAGTGTCTGAGGACTGTAAGTTTTTGTACAGGTGTCCTTCTGCTGACCCGTCGATTGTGTCTGTAGCTTCTGACAAGCCCTCCCAATTAAAAAAAGAGGTAAGGCTGAAGTCAGTATGGACAAACTGAGGTTGATATAAAATCCAATCCTTTATTCATGAACACAAAATAACTCCAAGATAACAGTGGATTAAGTGCTTTCTTCCTGAATAAGCTATTACTTCATCAGAATCACCATTCCAAAATCAGGAACTTCTTTTATAGGAAGGAAGAGTTAGTTAATAAGGAGTATTAAAGGAACAGTGTGTTTAAAAACACTTTGAAAATGTGCCCTTAAGCATTTTTACCCTTACCACAAAATACTTTTAAAAATGTTAATAAAATGCAAAGTTAAAATATTTTGTAATTAAATAAAACAAGATCTAAAACTGACTTGCCTCAAAAAAATTTTCTTTTAAATTGACACGATGGTAATTATATACAAAATTCAAGCAGGTGCTAAGATGTGTGAAGTATAAAAATAATTAAGTGGAGCAAGCTGTAAGATTAAGCACTGGGTGCAAAGAAATGTTTTCTTTCAAACCTGGGCATGTGGAAGTAAGTAGTCTAAGCTGCCACTTCCTTTTCTTCAGACTTCGATTTAATGTCCCCTACCCTAGGATTTAATTTGATTTGCTCCAAAATACCTAAACCAACGTTTTTGTAAGATGGACAGTTTGTTGAATGTTTAAATAAGGTGGTGTTAACATTTTGCTTACTTATCTGGTACTGGTGCTCATAAATTCTCTTATGTAGACATCTCTCCATTGTGCCCACATAGAAAGCTGCACATCCCAGACATTAGCCAGGTAAACCACCCATTTAGATTTGCCAGTTACCTTTTACAAAAGTAGTTTTTGAGCTTATATTGTTGTCCAAGGTGAAACCCTCGCATTCTAAACTGTAGGGACATTGGGAATTAACATGGTTAATCTTAACATGGAAAACTGGTTTACTGATTGCTCTGAACTCTGAAAGAAGCATATCTAAGTTGCACATTCTTAGATGAGTCAGTAATATCTTTTTCCACAGAGAGAGTTTTTTTAGAGAACTAATTTTACATTTATGACTCATGTTTTAGCCAAATTTACTTTAAGCCAAGCTATCCATCTCCCAGTTTTCTTTTCTGAACCTAAAATTGAGGGAGAAGTGATACTTCATACCTTGAATGTCCACAGAGAACAGGCACTGTCTTGACAGAACAGAATGTTGCAGATCATTTGTGCATTTCTTGTGAAGGTAAGAAGGGACAACCTGTCTCAAAATGGATTATTTTCAAATGGTGCTTTCAGGCTATTAACTTTTGCTGTACTGTCCACAACAAAACTATTCTAGGCAGATTCAAGGCCCACTCTGCCAGAGCCTTGGCTTCATGCTTAGCTTTTTGGAAAGGGATGGATTCTAGAAGTATTCTAGAAGCAGCAACTTTGTCTTCTATGTGTTTAAAAGTCATTACATATGCTTGATTCCTTTTCTAGGTCTAGATAAGGCTTTGCTAGGATCATTCTCCTTGGTCTCGAGAACCCTTTCCCTTTCACCTCCCAAATGTAGTAAGCTAACGTAATCTACCCTTATAGCTAAATCTTCTGCAGCAGTGATCAATGTGATGAACATAGCACAGATGTCCTTCTGTTCTAATGTTGCAGTATTCTTAACGTGGGAGGTCATGTGCCCCAAGCGCCCCAGTGTCTGGCCAGCATACAACAGCTTTTCGCTACTGCAAGTATGTGGGACTTCAGACATACGGCTTACCGAATGTCAGCCATAAAAGGACGTCTGCATGTACAATCATCAGAACTTCTCTACCTCCATTCTCGTACGTTGGTCTGCTGCCTGTTTCTGTTTGCTGCTTCCAGCGTTAAGTGCCCCATTCAGGTTTTATTTTTATTGCTAATGGCTTTTTTGTTTATTTCATATTGTCCAGGAAGGGCAAGTGTAGGTATGGAAGGCAAATTCCACATAACAATAGCCATGATCTTTGTTTTGTCTAGGCACAAATCACGCCCGTTCTTGTGCTGTTTATCAGGCCTTTGTCCCAAAGATCTTGCAAAGCTGTCTTTTGGCTTAGAAATTCTACTTAGAGAATCAGCATTTGAAAAGATTAGCTAAGGATTTTACGGAATGTTCTGTGGATCCTTCGGCTGAGGTGACTTTGTAGAAGAAGGTCGGTAAGCCTAGGCCTGAATCCTATTCTGCTGTACCTCTTTCCGCTGATGTATCGCTTGAGGTTAGTGAAGACCCAGAGGTACCTTGGTTCTGCAGAGGGTACCACTGCTGAGGTCGTTAAAGAATCAGACCTAGACACATCCTCAGAGGCAGTGCAGACATCTGTTTTGGACAGAAAAGAATAACTATGGCTTGCTGTGTTGGAAGGGTCCAGAGACATACCTCACGTTCTAGTTAGGGAAGAGGTCCCAGTGTCGGTCGTTGAAAGCAGGGTTCTGTCAACTTGCTATCAAGCAGAGATGCATGTTAATAATAATAATAGTAATAAAAAAAGCATCTTCTGGCCCCTAAATTGCTTCAGTCTGACTGGGAAACTTTTTCACAGGGATTGATTAAAGCTTTAATGGCTCTTAAGACTTCTACTGCTGTTTCTGTTCCCTCTTTTACTACTTCCCCTGTTAGGGTTAGGGAACAGGAGTTTTCAGAGGATGAGTCTTTATCTAATAAGGATTCTATGGGATACTCCACTCAGGTTACATCCCCTTTAGAATATGCTTCTCCTGAAGAAGAATCCGATGGTGCAGATTCTCCAGTAGAAGAGATTTCTTTTGGGGAGACTGTGAACAAGATGCGAGAATTCTTTAAATGGGATTGCTCTCAGGTCTCCGAGGTGCACAAAAGGTATTATGACCTTTTACAAATGGAATCTCCTTCTCCTTATGCTATGCCACCTGTTTTGCCAGCATGTTTGGGTTCTTACTCTTTGGCTTCTAAGACCCCAGATGTACATGCTCCTGCACCTAAAAAAGCTGACAGATTTTATAAGGTGCCTGATGATTGCAAATTCCTTCACAAATGTCCTTCACCTGATCCAGCTGTGTGGTATCCATTGCTTCTGACAAATCCTCTAGGTTATCTTCTAAACTGCTTCATCTGATAAGGAGAGCAATATAATGGAAAGAGAGAGTAAGAAAGTTTACACTTCTGCCACTTAAGCTTTCTGAGCCATAAACTGCCAAACCCACAGGTCTAGGTATTCCTTGGTTGTTTTTTCTCAGGCCTCTCAAGCTCTTTCAGAGCTTCCAGATTCTGACATTAAAAATCGGGTCCCTTTTAGGAGCTTCTTCTCAAGTGTTTAGGCACTCAGTCAGATGCAGTTATGATGCAGCAGAAGCATCGTCTAGGGCAGCTGCTTCTGGCTCTGTCCTTAAAAGGTATTCTTGGTTGAGGCTTCGCTGCCAGATGACATCAAAGCAAAACTGATGGATGCTCCTCTGGATAACAGTGCTGTCTTTGGCACTGCAGCTGCAGATTTGTTTAAGTCCTTAAAAGAAAAGGGAAAGGAACTTCAGGCCTTGAAGCCGATTTTTGTCTCTCCAGTCCCTAAATTCCACAGATATTTTCCTTCTAAGACTTCATTTGTTAGGAGACAGACATGTCCGGTGTCATCTTCTTCCAGAACTAAGATTACTGTTACAAGACCTCCGCAGCCTAAGACTTCTCTTTCAGGTCCCACATCTAAGCAGCCTTTTCCAGGTAGGCCAGGTAGTCTATGACTACCAACCACTTCCAAATCTTAACTTCTCTTTCTCTTCATGTATTCTCTCTCTTCCAGTTTGGGCAGGTATAACCCGGGATTCCCGGGTTATCTGTATTACCCAACATGGGTATTTCATGACATGGAAGAACCTTCCTCCTTTCAGGGGCATTCCTAATCCTCCTCCAAACCAGGTGAATTTGTTTCCACAGGTTGTAAAGAATTATTCCAGGTACAATTCAACATGTTCCTCAGGACCAAAGGGAAAGTGGGTTTTAGTCAATAATGTTTCTTGTGCCCAGAAAAAATGGTCCTTAGAGACTCATTCTGGACCTTTTCCATTTGAACACTTTAATGAAAGTTCCAACTTTTCGCATGCTGTCTTTACAGACTTTGTTTCCTTTAATTCCTCCTCCTCAGGCCTACATGGCCTCTCTGGACATCAACGATGCCTACCTTCACATACGTATCCATCCTCTTTACAGGAAATTTTAACATTTCTCTCTGGCTTCCTTGCAATTTCAGTTCTGTGCCTTGCCCTTTGGTTTATCTAGTGCCCCAAGGGTATGCACAAAGTGTTTGGCCCCTGTGATTGCTTATTGCAGGATCAGATGTATTCAGATATATCCATACCTGGACGATCTCCTTTTCCTGGCTCCTCTTCCAGAACATTTAATTCAAAACCTGCAGTTTGCCATCTCTCTCCTGCAAAGGTTGGGGTTCACAATAATTTTCACATTTTCCTAGTGTGTAGGCTAAAATCTCACTTCCTTCTTCTACAGTCTGCTGTCTCTTCCAAATCTAACTGCCAGGGATTTTCTAAGACTACTGAGATCTATGACATCCACATTACCTATGGTGCTCCTGGCAAAACACATGAAGTTTTAGTGGTACCGAAAGTCTGTTTGGATGCAGCATGCTCATCCTCTGGAGTAGTTACTTCCTCTTATCCCATGCCTGAAAGCAGAGCTTTTTTGGTGGATCCAGCAATTTTCTCTGAATCCAGGTGGTCTTCTTCATCAGGGTCAACCAGCTCAAGAGTTCACAGATGTCTCAGACGCAGGTTGCGGGCTTCAGCCTTTGCGTCAAAGAAGGTACAGAGTCTCTGGTCTCCTTCTCAAAGGAAGGAGAGCATATCAGTATCAAGGAAATGAGGGCACTCATTCTAGCTCTACAGGCTTTCCATCCTCTTTTTCATCCAGGACCTCTGAAAGTGTATACGGACAACACCACAGTCCTCTGGTATGTGAACAAGCAGGGGTGAACAAAGTCTTATTGTGTTTGCAGGTTGGCTCTGATGGCATAGAACTTAGTAGTTCAGTACAAGGTGAGAATCTGTTTACATTGCATCCACTCAAAATTATTTTGTGGTAGACTCACTCAAGCAGGTCCATGACTCAATCCCATGAATGAATGCTTCACAGGGATGTGTTTCAGGACTTGGTCTATCAGTGAGGTACTTCTCAAATGGATCTTTTGCTCCCCTCTGAACAGACAGCATCCTTTTTTTTTTTTTTTTTTTTTTTTGTCTTCAGAGTTGTACATCCTCTGGTTTGGAAGGTGGACGCCCTAGCTTTCTCATGGAAGGAGATGTTTATTTATGCATTCCCCCTTGCCTCTCATTCAAAAAGTTCTGCTCAAGATTCAGCAGGACAAACCAAAAATTTCCCGGTGACTTCCTTTTGGCCAAAACAAAAACTCTTCTGCTGAATTTAGCCAAGGGCAGTCATCAAAAAGTTACCTCACAGAGTGGACTTTCTCACACAGGACAAGGGAGGGATCTCTGCTTCTCCTACATCTGTCAGCTTTACAACTGACTCTGTGGGTAATAAACTTTTGATTCCTTTCAGACAACTTTTTTTCTGAGGATGTGCTTAGGGTACCGCAGGAGGCCAGAAAACCCAATACTAAAAAATCATACTTATCTAATTGGAAGAGATTTTCTACTTAGTGTCTTTCACAGAATCTGGATCCACCTTCAGTGGATATTCCGGTTGTTCTTTCCTACTTGTCTGAGTTACTTAAGAGTGGTTTGGCTTATTCCTTAGTGAATGTTCACATGGCAGCCATTTCTGCTTGTTTGCCATTGACCTCTCCATTAGCTTCTATATTGGAAGTAAAACTTTGTCAAAGGCATCCTTCACATTAATCTTCTCAGGAAGCCAGTTCTACCTTGTTGGGATTTGAATTATGTCTTCGATAAGCTAGCTGTAGCCCTTTCTGAGCCTGCAGCTTCAGCTTCCTTGAAGTTTTGTACCTGGAAAACAGTTAATCTGAAGTAGGTACTTCATTTGTCAGCAACCTTTGGGTCTTGGATCCGAACTCGGATCCGAGCCGGCAACTTATTTCATAGCTTAGAGATCCGAGCTCCTAGCTCCTCCTCTTACCCTTAATCCCCTGCCAACCCTGACTGACCTCAGATCTAGTTTGCCGCTCTTGCATATGCTTCTAGATTCCTGAGCTTCTGGTGTGTGGTAGTTAAGTGACAACTTTTTTTGTTCAAAATATCCATATTTTTCACATTTTATTTATAGTTAACTGTTTGCGTGTGGTTAGGTTCCCTTTTTGTCAGTTTACCTTTTAAATGTTGATGGTAGTGCCTATTTGTAAACCCGTTTGTGTAATTAGGTTTTGTACTGATTTAAACGAGCGCTACCTATTTGGTAGTGTCTACTGGTAAATTGGGTGTTTGAGACGCTTTTGCACTATTTTAAATGTTCTCTGCTAACGCTAACTCCCTTACATTATAAACCTATATTAGCAGCCCTTGTATATCTCTCTGACTGCATCAGTAACACGGTCGCTTAACTAGGACTATACATTATAAATCTATATTAGAAACCCTTGCCTAACAATTGGCCCTCATTAGTAATTTTGTTAAGCGAACGCGATACCTTCCTCTGCGAATGTATTTTTTGTAATTAAGAGTGTAGTTGCTTATATTTGTCCTGGTTAATTATCAACAGTTGCCTTTAATTGATGCAGTCCATCAGGCAAGGCGATTACTTTTTAACTCATTATTTTTGCAATCTGTTGAATTTAGCTTTTAACTCATGCTTGATATCTGCCTACTACCACTACTAGGAGATAAGGTGTTTTATTATATTACTAAACTATTAATTCTCTCTCAACTTTTTCTCCTGTCTCCAGCTTTTTTGCCCTGCATTCCCCTTGGGACTTCGCCTGGGTGGACACCTAGACCCAACTAAAGTAACTAAACTCATCCAATTGCTCAAGCAATAATAACTACTCTGCTGCCTCAACCCCCTTTCTGGAAATTGAACCAAGAGTCTCCCAGAAGAATATAAGGAAGTATGTGCATCTGCTGCTAACTTTAAACTTCTGTATTTCTTAAACCCTGCTTGCTATCTCAGTACGCTCCCTGCCAGGAAAGCCAGCAGCCTAAACCCCTCTTATTTCTGTCTCTCCGATCTCGCCCTCATCTAGCTCCCTGAGTTACACTAGCTCCCTTCTCCCTTCAGTCCAATTTAGTCCAGAGACTGCCCTGGTGGGCTAAGTGCACTTCAGCATTTGTCCACTAGATGGCATCCCCTCCCCACTTTTACTGACTTAAATTCACTCACTTCTTGTATTCTCTTAGGTTTTACATTCATTTCTCACTTTCTCTCCTATAACTTATAGCCCACTCTACCTATTACATCCAGGTCCCCTCTATTTACCCTTCTACAACTTACCCTCCTGCAAACAATGCTCCACTGATTGGCTCTCGATCTTCTCCTGGTTTCTTCCCGCTCCGTTCGCCCTTCGGGCTCACTCCGCTCCCCTACCCTGCCCCCAAATCTCACCCGCCCCTAGCACCTCTACCTTTATCCCTCTTGTAACCACACCCACTTCCATTCTACACCAATCAGTCTCCAATACTCTAGAAATACTCTCTACCTTCTGCCACCCAAATTAAATTTCTTTCTTGTAACCACACCCACTTCCATTCTACACCAGTCAGTCTCCAATACTCTAGAAACACCCTCTACCTTCTCCCACCCAGATTAAATTCATTCAACTCTCCAAAAATATCTCACCCAGACTATAGGTCTCCATTCTCCCTCTAACACCCACTCCCAAAACCTCACCCCCTCCAACCCTACATAACTCTATACTTCCTCACTACTAATCAGGCATTTACCAGCTTCTCTTTATAAAATAATCTCTTGTATACATATATAATACAACTACCACATTACACCACTAAGCAACCTTATTCAACATGCTCTTAAAACCTTCATCCATCTCCATTTTACTACTACTACTACTTCTTAAATTTTCCTATCTTCACTACCTCACCCAACCCATTACTTCCTACCATTCACAATTCTTCCATGTAACCAACCACCTTAATTCCCCTCTCTCGCACTCACCTATTTCTCCCCATCTATATCCTATAAAAAAACTCCTATTTTTCCCATACAAACTCATCACCTCTCAAAAATACTCTATCCCCATAGCAACCAGTAACTCCTTCAGAATCACAATAGAACCCAATCTTTTTACTAAACTGCTCAATTACCTCTCTAACCCAATCCTTCATCTGATTACCAGTCTTTTATCAGGTGATATCCATCCCAACCCTGGCCTCCCCACCTCAGCCACTATACACAAGCCTATATTACTTACTTTTTTAAACTCCCAAAGTATAGTTAACAAAGTCCCAACCCTCCATGCCTGGCTCATGCATAATAAACCTGACATCCTATCTATCTCAGAAACATGGTTAAAACCCTATATAAAAGACTCTGAAATAATTCCACCTAACTATTCTATCATTAGAAAAGGCAGGTCCCACAAAAAAGGCGGAGGAGTAGCTCTCCTATATTCATCCTCCTTGTTAGTTACTCCGTACAACAAACCTATTCCATACTTTAACAACGCCGAACTACTCCTCACTCTGCTTCAAGTAAACAAACACAAACACATATGTCTAGCATCTCTCTACATCCCCCCAGGGGATAATATTTCCACACTTGAAGATATCCTCTCCTGGCTCTCCAATAACATTAGCAATGAAACCATAATCTTAGGAGACGTGAACATTAACTGGGCCTCCATTCAGTCTCCAACTAACTCTCTTAACATCAACCTCTATAATTTTTCCCAGCTAATCAACTCTGTAACACGCCCCTCAAAAAACCTCTCTAGCGGCAGTATTCTAGACTGGATTCTAGTCTCACATCCCCACTATTTTTCTGACAGTGGCACTCTTCCCGACCCCCTAAGTGACCACATACCCGTCTTCACTCACCGACTCCCCTGTATCCCATATCACACCCATAATTATATTACTACCCGTAACCATAAAAACTTTAACCCAACAACCTTTTCAAACTCTCTAAAAGCAATAAACTGGAATTGTCTAAAAACATTATCCTTAGATAATGCAGTTGCCCACTTCAGCTCAACATTCTTAAAACTACTAGACTCTCACGCCCCTTTAAGGACAAAGAGAATAAAAACTAATTCCGCCCCTTGGCTTACCAAAAACACGCTAGCAACCATGCGCCATAGAGATAAAGCCTGGGCACTCTATCAGAAAAACAAGACCCCCCGACTCCACAATGAATACAAAACACTTCGAAATAAAGTAAAAAAGCTTATTATCTCTGATCGACAAAATTACTTCTCTACACTCCAAAACAATAATAAAACAAACCCTCAGAAATTCTGGAAAGGTATCTCTACTCTCCTTAACCCCAGCAAACCACACACCCCCACCCCAGACCCAAATGCTCCAGAATTAGACTTAGCTACTCAATTTAACTCCTTTTTCATTGAATCCATTGCCAAACTAACCTCCTCATTCTCTAGTACCACCTCATTCTCTAATACACCCCACCCCCCTTACCAACAATCTACCCTGCACTGCTACTCCTCCCTCATTCCCATCTACTAACTCTCTATCCTCTACCTCTTCTCCTACTCTAACTTCCACATCATCTTCACCACCCTCTAATACTCCCTCTCCCCACTTTCCTCTATTCTCATTAAAACCTATACCTACTTCCACTATAAAGAAACTCCTTCAGAAATTGAAGCCATGCACTAACGCACCTGATAACATCCCTTCTTACTTTCTAAGCATAGCTGCTGAAGCAATTGCCTATCCCATAAGCATTTTAATCAACCGCTCCATCCAAGAATGTACAGTACCCCAAATCTGGAAACAAGCCTTTATCATACCTTTGCATAAAGGTGGCAACAATAACAATGTTACTAACTTCCGACCCATTGCTATCCTGTCTCCCATTTCTAAACTTCTAGAAAAGTGTGTCCAACTTCAACTCTTACCACATCTCCTAGATAATAACCTTCTAACTCAGACACAACATGGATTCAGACCAAATCATAGCACCATGACAGCCCTCCTCTCCTTTCTTGAAACTGTAAATAAAGCTCGTGACTCTGGCCTAATTGTTTCTACCCTACTACTTGACCTCTCTAAGGCCTTTGACACTATCTCACACAGCCTGCTCTTAACTAAACTCTCAAAACTTAACATATCTCCCTCCTCTTTGAACTGGTTCTCCAGCTACTTATCCAATAGATACCAAGCAGTAAAATGGAAAAAGGCAACCTCCTCATTTCTTAATACTCCCACCGGAGTTCCCCAAGGCTCCATACTAGGTCCCCTTCTCTTCAATATATTTATTAATGATTTCCGCAAATCTATTCCATTCTCAAACATCATCCAATATGCAGATGATTCTACCATTATCTGCTCTGCCACATCTAACCCATACTCCTAAAGCTTACGCAAGAAGCTTTTTCAATCACTGAGCAATGGATGAAAATAAACCACCTAGCACTCAATGCTTCTAAAACTAAATTAATGGTATTTACCCCCTCTAAAGTTACTCCTTTCGATATAAACACATTCTCGATTACTAGTCAAAATAACTCACTTCTGGAACTGGTGTCAGAAGCCAAGTTACTTGGGGTCCAAATTGACAGCCAGCTTAATTTCAACTCCCATCTACAATTAAATATCAAAAAAACCCATCAAAAACTAGGTATGCTCTACCGACAAAATCAGTTCTTTACAACCACCACTAAAATCACACTCTCTACTTCCTTTCTTATCCCCTCCCTTCTCTATGGAGCTCCACTCCTAACTAATCTTCAGTCCTCTCTAAAAAAACAACTTTCCTCTTGCTACAGCAAAATCGCCAAGTTCGCTAACAGCCATAAGTCCTCCACCCACCACTGTTCCTCTCTCCAAAAACTAAAATGGCTAGAACTACCCAATCATCTCGCCTATACTCAGCTAACTCTTGCCCACAAGCTCATTTTCAACCCCTCTCTCTGTCCCTCCCTGTCTTCTGCCTTTAAGATGCACCTACCTGATAGAGTTTTAAGGTCAAACAATCAAAATTTATTAGAAGTGCACAAACCAACTCGTCCCCCAGGCAAAAACCTACTATCCTATAACCTAGCTCGCCTTTGGAACTCACTACCACCATCCATTCGCACCACCTCTAACCATTATATGTTCAAAAAATCTCTTCACGTACATCTAGTGTCCCAGTGGGAATGCTCTTGCTCCCACCCCACATAACTAATACTGGCAATTTTCATCTTCCTTCTCTCTCATGTTTACTCCAGCAATTTTTCCATATTATTTCCCATAACTCACATTATTATTCCCATGGTATCTGCAAAGAATGTACTAGACTGCACCTATTAAGTTTATGCTTCTTGCGTAATAACTACTCTGTATCACTCTGCAATATTACTTTTCTTAGCCTATAACACCTCCAAGTTTCATCACTAGTCTGTATTGTTTTAAATGTTTCCTGTACTTTTGAAATTAATTGCTTGTATCTTTTACATTTGTATAATTATCATTAGTAATCTACTGTATGTACCTAGTTTGTTTTTGGAGCTTTTCTCCCCAGGACTCCATTGAAAACGGGTTCATTTTGGCCCAATGGACTATCCTGGTAAACCAACTGCAAGTAAATAAATAAATACATTTTTTTAGTGTAATACCTCCCCCTCCTTCGCTGGTGCGTAGTGTGTGTGTGGACTGTTGTGTGTTGGGGCCTGGTCTGTGTGAGGTAGTTTAGTCATAGTTTTAAATCTTTTTTTGTTAAAAAAAAAAAAAAAAAAAACTGTCGGAGGCCCCAAAGCCTATTTTCTCAAAGTGCACAGAGTGTGGCCATAAGCTTTCACCGGCAGATGGCCACACTCTGTGTGTTCGGTGCCTTGAGATTGAACACCTCTCCTCTGGGTGTTCTATTTGTGCGGGGTTCAACCCCAGGGCACTGAAAGACCGTAGGTCGAAGCTGATCCTGGCAGGACTTTTGACCCCGGATCTGGCTTCAGCCTTCGGTACTCCCGTGGCACCACCCCAGTCCTCGGTGGCGGCCACTCCTGCCTCCCTCCCCCCGGCCGGGACTCAAACTCCCACTAAAGCGCCGGAGGAGAGGGAGGCCAGGAGGGAGAAAAGGAGGGAGAAGCACCACAAGCGGCGGGCCGAGGCCTGTGCTTCGGCCCCCCCCAGGTAAGCGGGCTTCTTCCTCCACGGCTTCCAGGTCTCCTCCTCCTCGGCTCCGATCCCCCTGCTTTTCTTCGGGACCTGAGGAGGAGGAGACCCGATTTCCATCGAGGTCATCGAGGCGGCACTCCCGGCCCGCCTCGGTGACCTCGTCGAGATCTATTTACAGCCTTTCGGATGTGGACTTGGACCGGATGATGCGAAGGTTCATCCAGGCCCAGCTGCAGATGCCTCCCCCCCCCCCCTTCGGGGGGAGCTCAACACCTTTTTTTGCCCAGATAGCTCCTTCTCCGACCCGCCTTTCGGGATCGGAGCGTACGGAGCCGGGCAGCGTTGGAGCCGGGGGTGGGTCGGTGCTGACAGTACTGGGTACTTCGGATCCGACTCTGCCCTCGAGTCTGTCGGATCCGAGCTCTCGGAGCCATGGGCCGAGCTTCGGATCTGTGGGATTCTGTGTGCCTTCGGCTCTGTCCGGGTCGGAGCACATGGGTCCTTCGGATCCGATGGTCTCGGCGCCGGTTCCGATCCCTCCATCGGATCCGAGTGGGAGTCAACTTTCAGATCCCAGAGAGAGCGACTCCCCCTCGGCCTTCGATGCAGTGGAGAGGGCTCTGTTGAGGGCATCTGGACCCCCGGCCCTTGCTTCGGCTCCATCCCGCACTCCCTCTCAGCTGAGCCAGGCTTCCATCACCCGGCCTCAGGGACAGCCTGCTTCGATGTCTCAGGTCGTTCCCTTGGAACAGGTCGTTGCTGGTGAGACCTCCTCGGACAGCCCCCCCGAGGATGTGCCTCATAAGCACAAGTGTAAGAGGAGACACGTGGACTCCCCCGAGTCCTTAACAGAAGACACGGACTTGGATGAAGGGGAGGGCTCCCCTAGGTCACCCCCCGAAGATGTCTCCTTTGGAGACATCATGGAAATACTCAGGATTAGGGGTGGTGGTCTGTCCCCAAGACTTCCTCCGATGAGTCCGTGTTCCTGGAGGCATTCGAAGCAGGACCATCTACCTCTTGGGTGTCCCCTCCGGCCGACCCCCTGGTGGACCTTATTACCACCAGGGCGTGGAAGGAACCGGACACTGTGGAGCCAGTTCCCAAATGCCCCGATTGTATTCTGAGCCCCCCTGTGGACAGATCCCACTGGAGCAAGGGTCCCCCCATAGATGCCATGTTGACGGCGGCAGCCACCAAGAGGGAATTGGCTCAGGAGAGTCCCTCGGTCCATCCACCGAGCAGAGTCCCGTTAGATGGATCGCCTGGGGAAGTGGGTTTTTAGTTCAGCGACCTTCTCAGTAAGGTCTCTGAACTATATGGCACACGTTATCAGGATGCAGCGAGACCTTATCAAAGAGTACGCTGCTTCCCCCCCGGAGTCCATGTCAGGGGAGAACAAGCAATTGTACTCCACTCGCATGGCCACTCTAAGATCGATATCTAATACCTCTATGCTGTTGTTGTCCCATGCTACAGAGGGAGCAGCTAGAGCCAGCGGAGCAGGCCTAGTCATGAGGCGCCAGGCCTGGCTCCGACATTGTGACTTCGCGGAACCCTTTAAGGCGTCATTTAAGGATGCCCCTTTTGATGGTTCTGCCTTATTTGGCAAGACTGTTCGCGACACTTTAGTCCAGAGCGAAAAGGACGGGAAGACGTTGTCTGCCGTCGGAGTCCGCTTCTCCACTCCCCAGAGGTCCTTCTCCAAGAACCAAAAAGGACAGAAGAAGATGTGGTTCCGGAAATCGCAACATTTCCAGCCTGCTCCGGACAACCAGTCCTTCCATGGCAGAGGAGGACAAGGAGGCCGCCGCCCTAGAGGCAGAGGTGGCCCGAAGAATTTTGGGTCCAGAGAACCTTTCTCAGACCAACCCACGCAACAACCCTGAGGGGTTGCCCGATTGCTCCACTCTGGAGGCAGTCGGGGGCGTTTCTCGAAGCACCTGGCAGCTTGGGAGTCCATCACATCAGATCGCTGGGTGCTTCGTATCATACCCAGAGGTTACCAAATTCCCATATATCATGTCCCCAGAACCAAAAGCCTCCCCGATGTACCACCCGATCAGAGGGAGGCAGCAGCTGCAGAGATCCAGCAGCTGCTAGAAAAAGGAGCCATCCAACCCGTCCCCCCAGACCAGCTCGGATTAGAGTTTTACTCCAGGTTCTTTCTGGTGCCAAAAAAGTCTGGGGACTTGAGACCAATCCTAGACCTCTCCCTTCTGAACCTGTCGGTAACCAAAGAAAAATTCCGAATGGTCACTCTTCAATCCATTCTCCCCCTACTGTGGGAGAATGACTGGATGTGCTGTATAGACCTCAAGGATGCGTACTACCACATTCTTATGGACAGACGATCCAGGAGGTTTCTCTGCTTCCAGCTAGGAGCCAGTCACTACCAGTTCAGGGTCCTTCCCTTTGGTCTCACCATAGCCCCCAGGGTGTTTACCAAAGTATTAGCAGTGATAGCGGCCCACCTGGGACTCCAGGGAATGCAGGTGTTTCCATACCTGGACAACTGGCTCCTGACCGCCCCGACAAGGCATCTACTTTGCTCAGCGAGGGACTACTTCCTCCGGCTGGCCCCCCCAGCTGGGCATCACCATCAACATGAACAAATCCTCTCTTGCTCCTACCCAGGTGATAGAGTTTATAGGGGCCAAATTGGACACAAGAAATCTCCTAGCATTTCTGACCGCGGAACGTCTTCAGAACCTGAGGCTGCATGTACAGGCCATCCTCCATTCTGCAGCTCCACCGGCGGGATTGGTCCTGAGGGCTCTAGGCTCCATGGCGGCAGCAATTACTCTTTTGCCATTGGCTCATCTGAACATGAGGGTAATGCAATGGACCCTTCAAATCCGATGGTCGTTTCATTGTTACCCCCTGAACCATCCTGTTTACATCAGCAAGGCGTGCAGGACGGCTCTCGTATGGTGGCTCCAATCCCCGGATCTCCATACGAGACGTCCCTTCTCCATGCCTCCTCCCCTTGCCACGGTGACCACGGACGCCTCTCACCTCGGGTGGGGGGGGCATTGCGCAGGCAAGACCGGTCAAGACACGTGGAATGACACAGAGACCTCCTTGCATATCAATGTCCTGGAGATGAGGGCGGTGCTATTAGCGTTGCGAGCACTACAGAACCTTTTTCTGGTAGGGACTATTGCGATACAGACGGACAACATGTCAGTGGTCTGGTACATCAACAAACAGGGGGGAACCAGGTCCTATCCTCTTTGTCGAGAGGCCATGAGAGTGTGGGAATTGGCGATTTCTACCAACCGCTTTCTTGTTGCAACGCACATTCCGGGACGGTCCAACATACTGGCGGACAGACTCAGCCGTACCCTCCTTTCCCCTTACGAGTGGTCTTTCAACCCCCAGGTAGCGAAGCAAATTTTTGCCGTGTGGGGGCAACCCTGTTGCGATCTCTTCGCCTCTCCCTTGAATACGAAATGCAACAGCTACTTCGCTCTAATTCCCCCCATCGGGGAATCCCCGAGAGATG